>NC_090926.1:568168228-568468228 GCF_040938575.1 Ambystoma mexicanum | reverse complement strand
CATAACAATACTTGTAGACTTCTCAATTGAAAATGCGGCAGCAGCCAAATATTGTTCGAAAAGGAAAGTGTCCTCTCATAACTGGGTCTAAAATCCCACTGTAATATGCTAAAATCTTGTACCCCAATGTAGTTCTCTGTGTAAGCACTGCTGTCATGACTGTCCCATTTGTGTGCGAAAACAAATAAAATTTCTCAGCATAATTGGGAATTCCCAAAACGGGGGCTGTACAAATTGCTTTTTTTCAGATCCTCGAACCCTTCCTCCATTTCTTCAGTCCATTCTATTTTTACTTTATCCCCTTGTGCTTTATTTAAAGCTTGCAAAAGGGGTCTTGTGTATATACTGTAATCAAACACCCATTATCTAACATAGTTGCATAACCCCGAAAAATGTTGCATCTGTTTCACTGTGTTTGAGGTTTTCATAATCGCCTCAGCTCTTTCAGGTGTCACCTTCTTGCCTTCATGTGTAATCATCTGCCCTATGTAGAACACCTCTTCTTGGCAGTATTGTAACTTCTCCTTGTCTACCTTATATCCCTTGTCTGCTAGAATAGTCAACTGATTAGAATCTTGTCTGCACTCCATATAACAAAGGAACAGACATGTTACATTCTCCTATAGAGATTGATAATTCATTAGTAAAAGGAACTCGACTCGTAGCTCCAGAGACCCCTTCGGCGTTCATGGGAATTCCTGAACTTGGATATTTTCCCTCTCATATACACAATCTAGTAGCCCCAGTGTCTGCTTGAAAAGAAAAGGATTTGCCTCCTATCGTCACATCGACCCTTGGTTCCCCTTGGGGCTCTGGTGTCACAGATAGTACAGAACACATCAAGTCACCATGTGACCTGTCCTATTGTGGGTACAGGCTCATTCCCCATCCCTATGAAAGGATTTCCACCTACCACAGTGACGCCTCCTATCCTGGGTGTCCTTACTTGTCCTGTGTTTGCATACTGCTGTGTCTGCATAGGGGCTTGTTGCGACTGCCCTGGTGGTGGATTCATTTGCACTCGCTCTCATTGCTGTACCTGCTGTACTCGCAGCGCTTGTGTCTGATACAATATGTGATCTTGGGCAAACTGTTCTCTAGTTTGTGTACTTTATGGTAGAGGATAATATGTCCCCCCCTGTTGAAAATTGACCATTTTGTACATTCCCTTGGCTTCCCCATCTGTGTGCAATATGCCGTCATCCCACAAGTCTAACATACTGGGGATGCCCGTCTGACAAGTCCCCCTTGGTTATATCCTCCCTTATTTTGGAATCCACCTCCTCTTCCTCTATAGCCCATACCTCTTCCTCGTGGCACAAACCCATATGCTCCTTGATCCATCGGGCGCTGATTACTCGCCTGCGATGCACCCATTGCTTCCTGCATTCCCAATCCTTCTCCACTTGTCAATACCACCCCTTATATGGCAAATGTAGACCATAATTTCTGAATTAACTTGGCTTACTCAATTTTCCTAGTCTCATCTTGCTTATTTTTCTCTTCTAACAACTGAAAATGGTGTACTATTGTCAACTGTATCTCGGCCCAAGGCTTCGCTTCCATCCCCACTTGTTTCTTCATCTGTCTCTGTACTGGCTCAGGCAACCCCTGACACAAAATGTGGTAAAATAATGCCACTGTCTTTAACTATGGCTTGCGAGTTTCAAGCTGCCATTTCTCCTGATATCCTGAATGTAAGCAATAGGGTCTTCATCTTACGTGTCATAAGTGCACCGCTGTCATGATGCCTACCCCCGGGGACCCAGACCAAGTCCAGCAACCCCGGAAGCAGGCATCAAGTTACTCCAAGCAAGCCCAACAACCCCTGCTAGGGGCTATTTGGGTGCATTCCTGGCGTCTATTTCGCCAGGCTCATATGGAGAGTCAGTCCTGGCACCATAGGCGCCAGGCTCATAGATTAAAACTTACCTGATGCAGACCATGCTGCAAACTTACCTGATGCAGACCATGCTACAAGAGATCCAAGCCAAAGGAGGCCTGGAAGGGACTACTTTACCTAGGGACTATTTTTTCACTCGGGTGGGGCTGGGGAGGAATACTTACCTGGGACTACTTTGGAGGCTATTTAAACCACGCCCGAAGAGCAGCACACGCTTCGCGTTATTCTGCATCCAGCAGTGTAACGCTCACCATGCCTGCAAGCATGCATCCAGTCTTCTGCCATGCCCGCCTCGAGTCTGGAGCTCCTAGAAAAAGGGAGAAAGAAGGAGAAAAGGTTAGAACAAGAGCAATACCTTTGATCCTTACCTGAATTCCCGATCCACCGCGCCTTCGAGCTGGAAGAAGGAAGTTATTTTATGAGCGTCGCCTCGCCTGCTGTAGCGCCGCGCTGAACTCGCCGGGCTTCGCAACATCTTCACATTCCACAGCATCCTTCTGCATGTTTCCACCGCACTCCGGCACCTAAGGGGAACACAAGAACAGCAAGGTGAGCCAAGGGAATAAACAGAGGCAATATTCGTTACCCACCCCATAGACTTACCTGATTTTACCACCGGGGGTACTATTCCTCTTCACGGTCGGCGCAGCCTCCACTGCATCCTTGCCGTACCCCAGCCCCTAAGGGGAAACAAAATGACAGCAAGGTGAAACAAAGGGACAAACAAGGGGAAACCTCCTCACCACAATAGACTTACCTGATTTTACCGCCGGAGGCATTATTCCCAGAGACTTAATACTTTCTCTCAGCGCCTGAATAAGGGAGAAGGCAACAGGTTACATACTGACATTATTTATTGAACTGTGTTGGATAATACAAATCCTTACCAGAATATTACCGGATGCCACGAGGAACTCTTCGCTGTGGTCAAGCTGCAACCTGCAAGGAATCGGACAAGAGTGAAAGTCAGACATTTGAACTCTTACGAACTACATACTTACGGCGTCTTGCCGGAAATCTCGGAGTCAATATTGTTCTGGAACTCACCAATTCCTTCGAGCCAGTGAAGCAACTGGTTATCTACACGCCCCTGCGCTCAATGCAGGATGGAGAGCTCACCTTTCCAAACCATCAGGTGAGACTATAAGAGGGGACATCAAAGGTGATCAGTGGGGAGAACAGCGGGGGTGGTTAACGCTCAACTCCACGGGTGGTTAATTACCTTTCTCCATTTGCAGAAGAATATTCCTACGGGCCAAGCAAACGAAGCTAGGTGGGCCAGTCCAGTCCGTCATCTCGGCACTACGCGTCACATTGGTGGAGACCGCAGCTGTCCAGTTCAGATCAACGCCCCTGTGGGAGCCAGGTGAGCGTAACAGAACGCAAAGCCTACCCACAAATTCCCAACCAGGCGTTATGGATACCTCAGAAACTGACCAATTGGCCCAATTACTAGGGGAACTGAGGGCTGAAGTGCATTCCGCCCGTCAAGAAACTAATGCTCTTAGGAGAGAACTGATTTTGTCAAAGGAGCGAACTGATGACCTTGCTAGGCAACTACTGCAAAGCCAGGCTGGACAAGCACCCCTACCAGGACCCGGGGGAAATCCAGCTCCTGTGTCATCGAGTAACCCTGTGCAAATAAACCTACCAGGAACTATTCCATTAGCTCCGCCCAAACGCTTTGCCGGGGACCCCAAAAGGTTCGCTGTGTTTATGAACCAATGCCGCTTGCACTTTTTATGCAGACCTGGAGCCTTCCCAAACGATCAAGCCAAGGTAGCCTTTGTATTGTCATATCTCAGCGGCAGTGCAGCTGATTGGTCAATTCCACTAGTTACTCAGGATGACCCAATTCTTCGGGATTTCCAGGGCTTTCAAGTGAGCATGGAAAGACTATTTGCCCGGCACTCCCAAGGACAGGCCCTGGATAACAAACTTTTGTCCCTACGACAGGGTAACCAGGACCTTCTATCCTACATCGCAACCTTTAATAGGTTGATAGTGGAAACTGGATGGCCTGAGGTAAAACGAATCATGTTATTTCATCGAGGGCTTCGAGGAGAACTCAAGGAGGTCTTGGCTCAAGTCGTGAACCCACCTCAAGACTGCGCTGAATATATAGATTTAGTGGTCCAGTTAGATCACAGACTTCAGAACAGAAAGACTGATCGAGCCAAGTTTGAGAATCGGGTGTTGGTCAAAACCCACGCTAACCCCAAAGGAGCAGATGCTTCAGAACCCATGCAAATCGGAGGGGTTAAAGGACCCTTAACCCAGAAGGAAAGAGAAAGGCGGCGGCAAATGCAATTGTCTATATTGTGGAACTTCTTGGCATTTTCTACGCCATTGCCCTGTAAAACCACCCAAGAAGGTGGTAGGAGCTGCTGATAAAAGCCATATGGAGTCAGACTTGGGAAACGACCACGCCCGACAAGCGTAGAGGTCCGCTTGCCGAGCTTGAAGAAGGATACTCAGACCTTGCATTTCATCATACCAATGGTCCTCGTAGATCCAAGGCAGCCATCGCGTATGCACTCAGTAAGGGCATGCATTGATAGCGGGGCCATAGGAAACTGTGGACTACGAATTGGCTTCCAGGATGAATCTACCTCTCTGCCGAAAAACCACCTCATATGTCAACACAACAGGCGATGGAACTGAAATTGCCTCTGGGCCTGTAACTCATTCCACCGCAGAGATGACACTATTGGGTCAGGATGGGCATTGAGAGACTATTGTGTTTGATCTAATCAAAGCCCCACAGTTCCAAATAATACTGGGGATACCTTGGTTGGAAACACATAATCCTTGTATTGATTGGCAAGAGAAGAGAATAACCTTCCCGGATTGTGCACAAACCTGTTACCCAAAGAAAAACCTGAAGGCAGGCCTGGCCACAGTAACCACAGCAATCGTGCAACTACCTCCAGAATATCAAGAATTCCAGGATGTCTTCCAAAAAGAACAGGCAAACACCTTACCACCTCACAGATCGTACGATTGTCAAATCAATCTCATACCCGGTGCACAACCCCCTTGTAGCAGGATCTTCGCCCTTATGGAACCTGAGAACCTTCACCTACGACAATACTTAGACCAGTACCTTGCTAATGGCTTCATTTGCCTATCCAAGTCCTCTGCATCTTCAGCTTTGTTCTTTGTGCCCAAAAAGGAAGGTGACCTCAGAACGTGCATAGACTACCGCGCATTGAACCAGATAATTGTTAAGAACCGATACCCATTGCCTCTGATCCCTGAAATACTAGGCCAAGTGAAGGACGCTTGCATATACGCTAAGTTAGATCTCCAGGGGGCATACCATCTGGTACGTGTAAAAGAGGGCGACGAATGGAAGACTGCTTTTCGCACTAAGTATGGGTTATTCGAATACCAGGTGATGCCCTTCGGGTTGTGCAATGCACCAGCAGCCTTCCAATACTTTATGAACGATGTCCTTCGTGAACTCATTGACGTTTGTGTTGTCGTATATATCGATGATATTCTAGTATACTCCTCTTCAGAATCTGACCATGTGAAGCACGTCCGAGCTGTCCTTGAGAAATTGCGCCAGCACAAAATATATGCAAAACTGGAAAAATGCATTTTTCATGCCACAGAAGTTGAATTCCTTGGGTTTATCCTGACCCCAAGAGGAGTCCGAATGGACTCGCGAAAGGTGGACGCAATCCTTAAGTGGCCATCACCAAGTTCAGTGAAAGGAGTACAAAGCATGCTCGGCTTTGCCAATTTCTACCGCAGATTCATCCCGGATTTTTCACATGTTGTACATCCCATCACAGCACTCTTGTGAAAAAATAAATGCTTTATGTGGACTGAAGAAGCTGAAAACCAAGAGCTGAAAGCAAAATTCACGTCTGCGCCTATATTAAAGCACCCGCGCCCTGAACTTCCATACATAGTGGAAACTGATGCATCCAGTCTAGCCATGGGAGCTGTCCTGTCTCAAAAGGACCCTGAAACTGCCCCGCTTCGCCCAGTAGCATTTTGGTCCAGAAAGTTCTCGGCACCCGAGTTAAACTATGCGGTTACCGACAAGGAGTTATTAGCCATTAAATCCGCCTTCAAGGCTTGGCGGCATTATCTTCTCGGTGCCAGGCATACCATTACTGTGATCACCGATCACCGGAACTTGCAGTATTTAAAGACAGCCAAGGCCCAATCGTCACGCCAACTCCGATGGGCATTGTTCTTTGCCGAGTTCGATTTCGTGCGTGATAACCTATCGACCAGGTTGTAAGAATGGTAAAGCAGACACCTTATCCTGAATAGGGATGGGGGAGGCAGAGGTGAACCAGAACCAGTACCTATAATTTCCGAACAAAGGATTCTTGGCATGACTACTCTACAGACACTAGAGGACATTCAGGTTAAGATCCAGCAACTCTTTGATCCTACAGCCCTGCAGGACTGGGTAAAGAAAGGCCCGGACTACTCTGTCACCAATGACCTGCCTTATTACCAAGGGCGGCTATTTCTGCCAAACAAGGAACTACAAGAGCTAGTCGTTTCCCGTTATCATGATACCCTAATGAAGGGGCAACTCGGTATTGCAAAGACTGAAGCTAAAATTAAAAGACAATTCTGGTGGTCCACCTGGCGAAAGGATATTAAATCATTTGTAATGTCTTGTGGGATTTGCGCCCAAAACAAAAGTCAGAAGAAAAAACCAGCTGGACTCTTACAACCTTTAGACATTCTGCCTACACCATGGCACACCTTATCGTTAGACTTTATTACTGATCCACCCCCATGCAATGGATTTAACACCATTCTAGTTATTGTAGATCTTTTTTCCAAGATGGCCCACTTTATCCCTTTAAAGGGATTACCTTCGGCTTCAATCCTGGCCAAGGAGTTCCTCGAAAACATTGTTCGCATACACGGATTTCCGTCCGTATTGGTCTCTGACCGGGGCAGTCAATTCATTTCACATTTTTGGAAAAAATGTTGGCAATTGGCGCAAATCGATGTGAGGTTATCGACCAGTCACCACCCCCAAACCGATGGTCAAACGGAGAGGACCAACCAGACTCTCGATCAATACCTGCGTTGTATGTTACATCGGACTGAGAGTCATTGGAAAGACATTCTTTGGATCGCTGAATATGCATACAATAATTCAGTACTTTCTGGAACTGGACAAAGCCCCTTTTATACCTTATATGGGCACCATCCTCGGACCTCAGACCTTGACCCGCCCCAACACTTAGAAATGCCCGCAGTGGACCATCTGCACGCTACGATTACACAAGCCTTTAAGGAAGCAACTGCACATTTAAAACAAGCAAAAGAAAAATACAAGAAAGATGCTGATCGGCATAGAAGTGATACTCCACAATACCAGATAGGGGAACAAGTATGGTTAGCCACAAAACACATACCTCTAAAGGGAACACAGACCTTTAACCCCAGATATTTGGGACCTTACTCTATTAAGGTCATTATCAACCCGGTGGCTGTCAAGTTGGACTTACCTGCTAATATGCGAATTCACCCCGTCTTTCATGTGTCACTTTTGAAACCAGTGCAACCAGGGACAAGACTAACCAAGCCACCAGACCCCATCCTTGTAGACGGGGAACCCGAATTTGAGGTTAAGAACATCCTGGACTCCAAGTTGATAAATTCAAAACTTTTTTATTTAATCGACTGGAAAGGTTACGGACCACAGGAAAGGTCGTGGGAACCTAGTGACCACGTTCATGCACCCCGATTGGTGAATAAATTCCACCGAAACTTCCCAGACAAACCGAAAACCACGGGGATGAACGACTTTAGGAGGGGCCTTGGGGGGGGGGGGGGGGGGGAGTGCTGTCATGATGCCTACCCCCGGGGACCCAGACCAAGTCCAGCAACCCCGGAAGCAGGCATCAAGTTACTCCAAGCAAGCCCAACAACCCCTGCTAGGGGCTATTTGGGTGTAGTCCTGGCGTCTATGGCGCCAGGCTCATATGGAAAGTCAGTCCTGGCGCCATAGGCGCCAGGCTCATAGATTAAAACTTACCTGATGCAGACCATGCTGCAAAGTTACCTGATGTAGACCATGCTGCAAGAGCTCCAAGCCAAAAGAGGCCTGGAAGGGACTACTTTACCTAGGGACTATTTTTTACTCAGGTAGGGCTGGGGAGGAATACTTACCTGGGACTACTTTGGAGGCTATTTAAACCACGCCCGAAGAGCAGCACACGCTTCGCGTTATTCTGCATCCAGCAGCGTAAGGCTCACCGTGCCTGCAAGCCTGCATCCAGTCTTCTGCCACGCCTGCCTCAAGTCTGGAGCTCCTAGAAAAACGGAGAAAGAAGGAGAAAAGGTTAGAACAAGAGCAATACCTTTGATCCTTACCTGAATTCCCGATCCACCGCGCCTTCGAGCTGGAAGAACTGGAAGAAGGAAGTTATTTTATGCGCGTTGCCTCGCCTGCTGCAGCGCCGCGCTGAACTCGCCGGCCTTCGCAACATCTTCACATTCCATAGCATCCTTCTGCATGTTCCCGCCGCACTCCGGCACCTAAGGGGAACACAAGAACAGCAAGGTGAGCCAGGGGAATAATCAGAGGCAATATTAGTTACCCCCCATAGACTTACCTGATTTTACCACCAGGGGTACTATTCCTCTTCACGGGTCGGCGCAGCCTCCACTGCATCCTCGCTGTACCCCGGCCTCTAAGGGGAAACAAAAGGACAGCAAGGTGAAACAAAGGGACAAACAAGGGGAAACCTCCTCACCACAATAGACTTACCTGATTTTACCGCCGGAGGCATTATTCCCAGAGACTTTATACTTTCTCTCAGTGCCTGAATAAGGGAGAAGGCAACAGGTTACATACTGACATTATTTATCGAACTGTGTTGGATAATACAAATCCTTACCTGAATATTACCGGATGCCACTAGGAACTCTTCGCTAGGGTCAAGCTGCAACCTGCAAGGAATCGGACAAGAGTGAAATCTCCGAGTCAATATTGTTCTGGAACTCACCAATTCTTTCGAGCCAGTGAAGCAACTGGTTATCTACGCGCCGCTGCGCTCAATGCAGGATGGAGAGCTCATCTTTCCAAACCATCAGGTGAGACTATAAGAGTGTGTAAACTAACTTCCAAAACTAATGATGTTGATGTTGGCCTTTCAAAACGCTGGACCCAAAAGAACCTCACTAACTGCAATACTGAATTTGTGGTATATTTGATCACTTGTATATGCGGACTGCATTATGTGGGAAAGACCATCCGTAAAGTAAAAACCTGCATCATGGAACATCGTAGCTGCTTGAAGAACAGAACTGAAAATGCTCCTCTGGTAAAACATTTTAACCTTCAGAAGCACAAGAATGAGGATTTCACATGGACTGTACTTCTAGCCCTTAAAGGAACTAATTGTGCAGCACGCGAAAAGAAATTGCTGAAGATGGAACAAAAAATTATTTATACCTTACATAGTGATGTCACTGGGCTCAATGAATCGATTGAATGGCATAATATCTACTCTCCCTCATAGGCGTCCCCCATTGCTCCTGAGCTACTGCCTAGGCTCCAACAGGCTTCGGTGTGACCTTCTTCCACTGGTATTCCAGTGCTGTCCCTTAGTTACTTTGGGGTAGTTACTACCTTAACCCTTACAATTACTATCACTTTGTAGTCCACTCTGGACACCCTCCTGCCCGTGGGTTCACTTCGTTTTAATTTGTCTTCTTACTCGCGTACCTTGCTCCTTTGCGTTGCCTCTCTTTTTTGGCACTTCCCCACACCTGTCAAAGATGGCCACCACTTTTTGCTCTCCTAGGCACTCTTTTCCTTTCTACTAAACATAGTAGAAGGAATGCTAGAGTTTCCATGACTACTGGCTAGCATCGGCCGCTCTACGCTTTCATTTGACTTACGGAGCTGCACTAACAGGTGCCGAGCACTTTTCGCCGCGGACGCTCCATTAACGTTAAGCTACACTTTTGGTTGCTGACTGGAGTGACCTTTCTCTCTCGTTAATTGGTTGCCATCCAGCGATATTGTTGAACGTATTGCTCCCATTGATCGATTTTCCATACCGGTTTCCTTTCCTCTTTTTAGGGCGGAACGAAGGGATTTTTCTCCCTATTCCAACCACCTTTGCGGACAGCCAGGTGTTGACGTTCTTCTTTAGGTAAACATCCTACACGGCCCGCATTCACTACTTCGTCTCCCACTGAGGGGTTACCAGCCCAGAGGGATCCCCCCTTACACACCCAAGCACTACCGACTTGTTCGATCGGCACCCCCGCACTCTCTGTTTTCGCCCATCGGTTTGCGAGACTTCTTCCCCTATTTACCGCCACACACGGCTTCTGTACTACTGATCTGATATGATCTTCACGGACCTCTTGGCCCACATCAGTGTTTCTGCCAGGCGTAGGCTTTCGCATTTGGCACTTCTGCATCTCCCACCTCTGGACTCCCCCTTTTTTGGTGTGTTCTACTTACCATTTCTCTCTAGCACGGCACAGCCTATTTAATCCTCCTGCAACTGGTCTTTTTATTCTGTTTACTCTGCTGTGAGCACATGTATTGCTTTCTTCCTAGCATTTCGTTATGCTTAAGAGATATTTCTATCTGTTGTAGGACCGACTTGGTCAACTACCAATACCTACTAGTGACAGTAGAGAGCCGCCACCGGTACCATGTTAGGTAATTATGTCCCCTGATATGGTTCCTATGTTCATTAACTTGAATTTGGCAAAGTATCTAGCTATTCATGAGCTGACCCTTTGTTTTATGTTGTTTTTATTTTGCAGATGCTATGAAACTTTTGTTGGTATAATTATCACTCCGATTGTAAACTAGGCTATGTTGTTAAAGTTTTCCCTCCTGATGAATGTTCCATACTAATGCCCTGAGGAACAGAAACATGTCGAGACAATTCTCTGGATTGTAAACGGAGATTAAAATCTATGACACAATTATTCGAATTAGGTTGGGTACTACACTATTTGTTTTACAAGTACCCTATGTGTTTTTTTTTCTGTGACACCATTTTAACTGGCTATCTAAGCCTGCTACGTATCCCTTGTTGTTGTTTTATATACTGGATGTTAAAGTATTGTACTGTGGACCACCCTATTTAATTTGATGTTTTAAACCTTATGAATCATCATTATTAAAATTTGATATTTACCTTTTAACCTCGACTGGTCCCCATTTCGAACCACTTTAAGTATTTATGTTCTGTATCTCTGGCATCTGCACTGCAGCTTTGTCTTCTTATATACTAAGTATTATCCTCCCGAATACAGACAGAGTATACACTGCTAACTCCGCTTAGTCAGTAGTATACCGGGTTTCCTCTTCTTGTAAGTAGACTATAAGAGGGGACATCAAAGGTGATCAGTGGGGAGAACAGCGGGGGTGGGGGGGCGGTTCACACTGAACTCCACGGGTGGTTAATTCCCTTTCTCCATTTGCAGAATATTCCTACGGGCCAAGCAAACGAAGCTAGGTGGGCCAGTCCAGTCCGTCATCTCTGCACTACGCGTCACATTGGTGGAGACCGCAGCTGTCCAGTTCAGATCGACGCCCATGTGGGAGCCAGGTGAGCGTAACAACCTATATCTGATGTATTGGGTTACTGTACCCTGAGAGCCCTCCACACGTCTGCTCTACAATTATCAAACAGCGCTCCGTCATGCGCTGTTTTGTGCTGTCACACTTGAATACCCTGCTCTCCTCCGTATGTCATCAGCCCTTTCCGCAAGAATAGCTGCCAAGAGACCTTTTATGTCTCCTATGGCCAACGTGTTTCCTCCTGTCATTTTTTCTAACTCGTATATCCATTTCCCAGCGCCCAAAGTCAAACTCTGGAGCTTACACCTTAAATTATCTTTGTATATATGTAGCCATGGAATATACTGTGGTCTTGCACCCCCTTTTTCCAATAATGGAAACTGTGTGAACCCTGACCCAGAGTTGGATCCTACTTTTAGTCTATCATGGCAGGGACGATCATCCCTGTCTGTCTCCTTGTCGGTAACAACCTTAACCTGCTCACATATGGCAGTGATTCTCCCTTCTCACTATACAATCGTCCTTGGGGATGCTCTGGATATGCTATGGGATCTGGCGTCCTATCCTTAGGTTGTTTCAGATCCAAACATCTTACTTCTTTATCCATTTGCAGACTTCTTTCAGGGGCACGAGCGCTCCCTCCATCTACCCCAAGACTGGGTTCTCTTTCCTCGTCTGACATATCTTGTTCCCATCTAGTGTGACTATTATCTTCCTCACTCTTTCCTAGGTTCAGTCTGCTTAAGGATAATGCTCTACATCTGTGAATAAACAGAATTTCTTCTACGTTTCGAGATTGAAATGTTAGGGATTGATCCCTTTTCCCTCGAATTCCATACCTTCCTTTAATTCTTGATGGGCTTTATCGATCTTTTCTCTGATGCTCATCGCATTAAAGCTTTCTTCTTCCAATACTACTCTTGATGCTGCTGGCATTGCTTCCTTCATCAGAGGAATCTCTTCTATTCTATCCCATCGTATTTCTTGGCTTGCTAGTTCTCTTTACTTTCTCGCTCCCCTTCTAATTCTTTCTTTCTCTTGCCTTCATTCTTCTCTCCTTACTCCTTCCCTTCTTTCCACTTTCTTTCCCCTTCATCTATGTAATCTTTTGTCTCTTAGTCTTTGTGCTTCTGCCTTCTCTCTTCCTTTCTCTTCTATCCCGATCTTCTATCGCTCTGTCTATTGTAATACTTTCTTTGTTCTTCTGCCTGTTCTTCTTTTTTCTCTTGCTCCTCCTGATATAGCTGTTCTTGTCGCTCCCTGCTCTTCCTTTTCTGCTCGTCTTCTTTCAATCTCCTCCCTCGTTCTTTGTCTTTTCTTTCATGTTTGTCCTTATCTTCTCTTTGCCTAACTTCCCCGATGCTTTCACATCTATTTTAAGTAATATCTTTCATAGCATCCATTTGTTCTGCACAAGCGCTATCTTGTCAGCTTTATCCTTCTCTCCTCTCCATCCCTTGATTTCCCTGTCTATTTCTATCGACAGATTTGACCACTCCTTTCTTCTTTGTCTTGCATGATCTTATAGATCTCTTCTTTTCTCTTCTCCTCTGGACTATCCTTGCTGTTGTAAGCCGGGGGTTCATATATCGGATTTCTATATCCCGTCACCACTTTCAACTCCTTTAAAGGGTACAAACCTATTTCTTCCATGCTAGCACCTTTCACTGCAGGTGAGGTAAGGGGAGCTGACTAAACATCTACTCCTCCGGTGCGGGATGTTCCCTTTCCTCCTGGTACATTTTCCAGTGCTCTAAAATTGCTATTCTTTTCTCGAATGTATTCCCCGTGTACACAGCGTGCACATATGTGGTCATGTGTTGCAATACCGCTTTTGACAACGATCCCCCTTGTGGCCATGGCATGAACATTATATCTGCCGTGCCTTTCACCCATTCCTCGCTATACTGTTTGAGGTTGGGCATATGCTTTGATAACGTTTTACATAAGTGCATCAGAGGAGTAGCTCCCATAATGACAAGTCTCAATTGACTGTCAATACCTACCAGACTTATTAATTAACCTTTATACTTTGCTTAACTCACCACTTTTTCAACGCCTTTAAAACAACAAATATGTGCATGCACCATCAATCGCTGCTCAAGCCTCTAATTTCTTAATTGGCTATCACTACCTTTTGATTGGTACCAATCACTTTGCTATGCTTAATCACTATTGCGCCTCAAATTTTTCAATTACTTCACAACTTCTATCGCTTTGATATTTTTACTCATCCAACAACATACTGACTAGTCACCATTACACATTAATAAACACTGTGATCACCTTTTTTCTCTCTCGCCTTTATTCTATATCCCATATAGTGTTTGAGACTTTACCTTACGTAAACCTGTTTAAGCATTATATGGTTCTGCTTTACCCCTGTTGGGATTTGAAACATCTCCTTCTGAAGCTCCCTTGAGCCAGGACTGTAGGCGCTACCTTTTCTTCACACAATATTTCCAGTTGCTTAAAAATTATCACAATGCCATCCCCTTCATTTGCCATTCCCCTTATTTTACTCACCATTCGTTTGTTAATCGACTCGAGGCCTTCTGTATGGACTCCTTCTCCAATCCAACCACTTCGCCTTTCGTCTGCAGAGTGCCCTTGGAAACCGGGCAGGGATTTCATCAAAGGGGGACGTGCCCACCTTCTGTTTTTCTTGCAAGTTTATTTCTATTGGCTGCTCTCTGCAGGAAACCCTGTGATCTTCTGGCTAATGGTGGAGGATGCCAGATCATCCAAAAATCGGGAGACAAACTACTTTGGATCTTTTCTAACCATCTGCACCGCTACCATGTGAGCATATGGCCCTTTGGGTATCGTGCATGCAATGGAAGGGGATGCAGAATAACTCTGACATCAAATAATCAAACCAACTCAGGAAGATGGCAAAGGTGCTGTTTTATTAACAATTATCTAAACAGGGCGTTACAACGGACGTTCGCTTGACCTCTCAGTGCATTTCTCATAAAAACATCCTTATATGCAAAAAATACATCGGACGTGATGCTACGTGGCAAATAAGAAAAACATACGAGGGATTGTGATACGTTCAAGGGGAACATCTAAGTATACTTTCTATAAGGGGAAGGATTATGATTGGCTATGTACTGTCAGGTGGAGAACTTATGCCTACCTCTAAAACATGTCATCTTCAACACTATTAAGTACACAGTTTATCATTGGTCTTCAAATTATAAGGCCCTTTGTTATACGGCCCTCTATAATTGGTTGGCATGCTCATGCCATGTCTGGAACATTCGGTTCACTTAGCAGCACGTAATCTCAGACCCAGGTGCCAGGAGGTGGACTTGACTTTACCTCCCCACCCAATTAGCCCAACATCTCATCACCCATGCCTTCTGCCATGCAGATTGGCTTTGAACTTGGCCTTGCAAAGTATTCTTATCTCCGGGAATATATGGGAGTGCGAGCACTCACTATCGTTCTACTCGGACGCCACGCTAAGCTCTATTTCCATCCTTGGCTCACGTGGCAGGAGACCACAATTTTGTCCATTTTGCAGCATTCAAATGTCTTGAATGAATAAAACTTGGCACGCTTTCTTTGCATCTTAACAAGGGATGATTCAGCTTCACACGTTCACTGCGTTCAAGAATAGATAACCGACCTTGGCTGTTTCAGCTTTGACACCAGGCCCGACAGCCTCGCCATTAATTTCCACGATCTGAGCTTATTCTTGCTGCGACACAGTTCTTGGCCTTTCTGTTCCATGGGTCCGGGCTTACTAAATTCATGACACTGATGTCCAGTTTCTATACAATGGCGACTTTGCCTGCATTCTATTTACTACATATAGCCAGCTTCTAAGATTACTTAATCTACTTGCATTACAGCATCCGCCGCATTTCATCCTCCGCCACCATGTCGGCTACCTTCTCCCCCAGCAGACCTAGACACAGGGACGGATACAGCCAGGACGACGAGGATATCGATGCAGCGCATGGCGAATCTCCACCTCTGGAAGCTCCACATAGGGTGTCTCCACCGGATGAGCTGGGATTGTTCCACTCCATGATCTCAAGGGCCTCGGAGCTGTTCCAGCTAGTGCCCGAGGAGACAAAGAAGAAGGGCTTCTTGTTCCAGTGGCGCAAGACCAAGAGAAAGATGGTCATGGGGGTGCCCTTCTGGATGATGTTTGGGAAGAGGGCCTGGCCCTCACAGACCCTTGCCCAGCTCCAGCCTAATGAGATAAGCTGGAGAAAATGTTTTCGTTACCAGACTCCGCTCCCAAGTGCCTGCGGTCGCAGCCATCGCCAGATTCGGTGGTATCGACCGTGAGGAAACGGTCGGCCAATCCGTCCTCGGTCCCTCCAGACAGCGAGGGGAAGAGGATGGATGCCATGGGAAAGAAGGTGATTTGCACGGCGGTGTCAACTATCAAGGTGCCCAACGCACTGGCGATCCTAGCCAGGTATGACAGGAAGTTGTGGTACAAGCTGGGGCCTATTCTGGAGTTCCTCCATGACGATAATAAGATGCAGGCAATCACTCTGTTCCAAGAAGGGGAGGTAGCATTTGATCACACCATCACAGTGGTGTTGGACATCGCCGGCACGGGGTTCCGGCAAATGTGAAATGGTGTCTGCCTTCGTCACCAAGACTGTGTGAAGGCCATGAATTTCCATGAGGAGGTCCAAGCGAAGGTGCTGGACATGCCCTTCAGCTGAGATAACCTATTTGGGAAAGTCATCGACGAGTCCCTCCAGGCCATCAAAGCAGATATGGAGATGTCCCGTTCCTTGTCACCCTCCAGCAGCACCGCTCTTCTTTTCGCTCCTCCACGGGAAAGTCGAGCAGGTCCTAAAATGGTTTCTCATCATCGTACTGTCAACCTTCCAGACCCACAACTCTGGAAGCCTACAGAGGTTGTTCCCTCGCCTATGTTAGCAGAGGACAGCATCACCCACAGGGCATGATGCCAGCACAGAAGCAAGCCTGAACCGGCCAGGACTTTGGGCCCCCACTCGTGCACCCCGGTGGGAGGCTGGCTGACTAAGTTCATCAGCAAATAGAGCAAGATCACCACCAACAGATGGGTCCTGGACGCTCTCACTCAACGACACACCCTGGGGTTTCAACGCAGGTGTCTGCGGATCCCTCTGGTTACCCGTCAGGAGCAGCAGATCCCTCAGCTCCTGGAAGAGGTACAGGCCATGCTGCTAAACAGGGCGATAGAGCTAGTTCCCCAATGGCTCTGGGGCTTCAGAGTCTATTCCAGATACTTTCTGGTCAGAAAGAAGACAGAGGGCTGGAGGTCCATCCTAGACCTATGATGTCTGAACAAATATCTATCGTACCAAAAATTCCAGATGGTCACGTTGCAACACGTGATTGGCCAGCTGGAAAAGGGAGACGTCTTGACATCAGCGGGCCTGGACGATGCCTACTTCCACGTCCCAATTCACAAGAAACATTGAACGTTTCTATGATTTCTGGTGCAGGGACAGCACTACCAGTTCAAGGCCCTGCCTTTCGGCTTGAAGTTGGCCCCCAGAGTGTTCACGAAATGCCTGGCACCAGTGGTGGCCCATCTACAGGGCATACACGTATATCTGTATCTGGACGACTGGCTGATTCGTGCCCGGTCGTGGGAGCTGGCCGACGGACATACAGAGGTGAACGTTCGACTACTAACGGATCTAGGATTCTCTGTCAACTATCCAAAGTCCTGCTTAACGCCATCACAGAGCCTGCTGTTCCTAGGCACCAGACTCAATATGGTGTCCTGCATATCGTTGCTCTAAAATTAGAGGATAGCAGCTATTCTAGGGAAGGTGCAATGGCTGTCGTCAACGAACAGGGCCACGGTGCGACCTAAGTCGTTACTGGGCATGATGTCATCCTGCATCTACCTCGTTCGACTTTGCAGGTTGCAGGTGTGACCCCTTCAAGAATAACTGGACGCCCGTTGGATACAGTTGTCCGGGAAGCTTCACAGACAAAAACTCACTCAACGATGAGTTCCGGCAGGCAACGGGATGGTGGGGCGTTCGCTCCAACATTGCCCACAGCTTGCGATTTCAAAGCCTGCCATATCAGGAGATGGTCACCATGGACGCCTCTGTAGAGGGATGAGGAGTGCACACTGGACGTCCACATGCTAGAGGCCTGTGGATAACGGAGGAGAAGGATCTTCATAACAACATCCTGGAGCTACAGGCAGTGTTCTGGCCCCTGAAGTTGTTCCTCCCATCTCTGAAAGGCAAGGTGGTGAGGATCTTCACTGACAACACCACCATGTTTTACATCAGGAAGCAGGGGGGCACTCAATCCTGCTCTTCCTTGGAGAGTGCCAGGGACTTGTGGCAATGGGCTGTTGGACAGGGGATGTTCCTCGTCCCTCTCCACCTGGCGGGAGTCCAGGACACCATTTCAGACTCCCTCAGCAGGGAACTGCGCTCCTGCCATGACTGCCAATCCTCAGGACTGGAGGATTGAGGTGCGGGTGGAGCCGGTGGCAGGTAGTGTGGATATTAACACTTTGAAGATCGGATTGAAATAGTGTTGTTGATCCTTTTCTTGAGATTCAACCTCCAGATTTAACCTGGTTTTTGACTAAAGCGCCCCGGATCAAGTTTTACGGCAATTTACTTGCGCTTTTTGAAACAATAGATGCACCCATCGATTGGTGTGTCGTGTAGCTCTGATTATTGGCACACTGTACTAGCAATTATACAGTTAAGATTACATCCATTTTTGAGATGTGAAAACTGACCCATTGTGCACAGTGTTGAAGCAGTCTACAGCATATTTACAGAAGCTTTCCCCTGATGAATGTTCAACCGTTTGAGTCGTTGATGAACAGAAACATGTCGGGAATTTCTTTTTTTAAACACATGTAGAATGTTTATTGTTTTATTTTTGAGTCTTGTTGTGTTTTGTGCAATTACGTAAGAAGTTTGTTTAGACGATAGGTCTAGGTATTAGGTTATTTGTTAATATTCTTCCACTGTGTTTGGTGTTTGTGGGTCCATTGATGTTTTAACCATTTGTGGTACATTTTGTAATAAATCGACATTATTTTTATATTTCATCAGCATACAGTCCAATTTTTTCTAGACTGTGTTGCCGGAACATCACGAAGTTTAGGTAGGTTTTTTTGAGGTCCATAATAATGAATTACTTTCCCTGTCATTTCTCCTTGTTACAAACACATTATTTTCCCTACTGGTGGAGATAGACTTTGTGTTAAGTAGGGTTTACCCATTTATAACACAATGAGTGGGAGCTTCACCAGGATCAGGTGGACCACCTATTTGTCAAGTAAGGCAGACCCCAGATCGATCTGTTTGCAATGGCAGCAAACTATAAGTGCCAGAATTTCGTCAGCAGATGCCACCAACCGAGGAGCCTGGGGGATGCATTCTCCTTCCCATAGGAAGGCCTGTTTCTTTACGCATTCCCTCCATTCCCTCTTCTGCTACGAGCCATCAACTCACAGTGTCAATGCAAGTTGATACTCCACGCCCCGTCATGGCCGAGGCAGATTTGGTACCCGGACCTTCTCAGACTGTCAGCATTGCCTCCGGTCAAGCTGCCAGTGGTTCCGGATCTTCTCATCAGAGAAGGAGGCATGATCCTTCATCACGACCCGGGATCGCTGAACCTCAAGGCTTGGCTCCTGTAGCAGTAGAGTTTGGAGGGTATGCGTTGCCAGCGGACTGCAGGTAGTTCCTCGTCAAGGCCTGGACCTCGACCTTGAAGTGGTACGGTCACTAGTGGAAGTGATTCGCTATGTAGTGCCTTGCACAGAAGATTACCCCTCTGAGGGTCAAGGCCCCACAGATCCTACGTACTTGCTATCCATGCCCAAAGCGGGACGGCTATCTCCCGCTACACTAGGTCACCAGGAAGATCTTCACTCTGGTCCCACTGACTCGTCAAGGAATTTCTCAAAGGACTTTTCAGATCTTTACCGCCGGTGAAGGCTCCTGCCCTGGCATGGGAACTCAATGTGGTTCTGACAAGGCTCATAGGGGGCCCCTTTCGAGTCTTTGCATCAGGCCCCTCTCAAGTTTCTCTAGTGGAAAACGGCTTTCCTTGTGGCCATCACCTCTGCCAGGAGGGTAGGTGAGATCTAGCCCCTATCCTGCAAGCAACCGTACCTGTCTTTCCATGAATCAAGGGTGGTGCTGCGTATGCACCCCTGTTTCATTACGAAGGTTCTGTCGGAATTCACCTCAACAAGCCTTTGTGGCTTGAGGAAAGGGCTTTGCACTCGCTAGATGTTGCGCGTGCCCTGAAGTTCTATGTCGCACGCACAGAGGATTTTCGGAAAACCTTACAACTGTTCATGAAAATTGGTACTGTGAACCATGGGAAGGCCTTGAGCAAGGCTTCCATTTCAAGGTGGCTCTCCGGCTGCATCACACACTGTCATCGGTTGGCAAGCCGACCGCTGCCCGGCCGTCTGAGAGCTCACTCCACCAGAGCAATCACTGCGTCGATGGCTTCCTGTCTGGTGTGCCCATGCTGGACATCTGCAGGGCTGCTACATGGAGGTCCACGCACACATTCACAAAGTTCTACTTTGTTGACAGAGATTCCAGGGAGGAGTCCAGAATCGGCCAGGCAGTGCTACGCAACCTGTTCGCTTAAGGTGAGCCTGTTCCGGAGGTAAGAGATAATTGCTTCTTTTGAGCTTTGCCACCCCCTGGGGTTGTGTAATGTGGTACTGCTATGTATTCGTTATTCATGAGCATGTGAATCCATGCCAGACCCCAAGCTGGAGAAGGTGCAAGTTACTTACCTATAACTATTGTTCTCCAGTATGGGTCTGGCATGGATTCACATGCAAACCCTCCCTCTGACCTCTCTATTCTTGGTCATACTGCTACTTTACATGCTTACCAAATCTACCAGAGGAGGGGCTTAGGGAGGGGACTGCCATTGGATGGGGACAGTATGGCCCAGAAGACAGTGATTGATTTAAAGGAGAAATACAGTTTTTACGAAGGATTCCCAGTCTGACGGGGAATATTCATGAGCATGTGAATCCATGCCAGACCCATGCTGGAGAACAATAGTTACAGGAAAGTTACTTGTTCCATCTTTGTTTTCAGTATTTGTTTAGGGATCTCCTCTAACAGTGTAGTGTTTGCTATTGAATTCCCTGTTGCTTTTTAAGTTGATAATCACCAGGTCTGTATCTTTTTTTGTTATACTTTCTGGTTTCATTAAGGCTTCAGCGTTTACTCTCGCTAGGTTCTTGCAAACCTAATCCAGCCATGGATTTCTAGGAGCATGGTCTCTAGTAAGGGTATCACTAAGAATCCTGTATGATAACACTGCATTTGGATTGTACCATAATGACATCCACATGGGCATCTGTCTGAATTTGTCAGGGATATACTTTTGATTTAATTCACTCTGAATTGTAAGAAGAGGAGCTGATCTGTGCAATATGAGGAGAAATTCCTCGCAGTTTGGCACCATAAATATGTTTGATGGTAGATATGGACTGGTACTATAGGCCTAAGCCATGGAGTGAGCTTGTTTATATATGTCTTCCCATGCCAGTTGTGTGAGAACACCACACATAAATATGTAAAATGATGAACTCACTTCAATTTGATATTGTTTTGAGTAAAGGATAAAGGGGATCCATAATTCTGTCCAATCACCAGGACCTTTGATTTTGTCATTAACGTTTAGGTCAGTTGAACACATAAAATCTGTATATTTATTAGCACCTGCAATCTCCTAGTGAGTTCTGACGATAAGCAGGGCATAGTCTACATATCTTGGGGCTCCATTAGCAGATGCGACATCAGCAGAGTTGGCTTTTAGTTGCCCCTCTACGGTCTTTGTGCAAAGATTAATTACTGGGGAAGGTGGAATACGCAACCCCAGAGCCCTCGCTATTGGCCCTTGCTTCGCTCGGCCGATAACTTGGGGTGCTGGGCTGTTATCCCCGTTCCAGCCACTGGAATGGAGGATGAACGCCATATTACTTGATTAAGTGAGAATTCATTGCAGCATAAAAGTTGAGATGAGACCAGAAGATATGACTTGACAGTCTGAAGAGTCCAGGTCAGCTCTGGGCAGACAGCCTCAAGGAGGCTGCTGGTCCTGTGACCAGGCACTGCCACTCAGTTGCTTTGCTTACCACCAGATTTCATGCCTTCCAGGGAACTAAGATCCCCAGACAGACGGCATTGAGAATGCTACTGGCCACATGACCAGGTTCTGCCACTCAGCCCACCACCAGGTTTAATGCCTTCCAAGCAGCTACGGAAGGACTGCAGGCCAGTTCCTGGCAAACTGCAATGAGGAGGCTGCTGGTCAAGTGACTAGGATGTGCCAGTCAGTTGCTTTTCCCACCGCTTATTTCATCACCTATTTCACCAGAGGAGGATCTCACCTGTTTGAGCCTGATGGAGCCAGAACTGCTTTCCTCTTACAAGTAGTCGCTATTGCTATTACTTGCCAAAAGACCTCACCATGGGTCTCCTCCTTCCACCGCCTACCCCGATACTCGCTATTGTTTGAATGGCCCAGCTCCCTGGACAGTCCAGGCAAGCTACCCTTGCAAACCTCACCAATATCACCATTGCCTCCATCCAACACCCATGGACCACACTCCCCTCATCTTGATTAATGCTTGCTCCGTAGTTGCTCATGCCTCAGAGATCGCTGACCGCATATGGCACAACCACCTTGATGCTCTCCATCCCTGCAACATGGTTTATCCCATCCTTACCTGCTGTGTTTGAGGTCCTCCTAACTACAGGCTACTGTATCCAATATGCTGACGGGGCAGGAAGCAGAGTTGTAGTCATTCACAGGAGCGATTGGCCATGCTCAATCATCCCCTCTCCATAATAGGTTTTTTAGAATTGCTTGCCTGCTGAGTCCCTTTTATTTCACAAGGAATGCATCACCTTCCACCTCATCTACAGACCACCTCACAGGAGTGACTTTCATTGCCGACAGCTATAAATTACTCTCCCCCAGCCAAATAAGCACACACTAATAATGTCTTTCTCTGAGATTTTATCGTCCCTGAATCTCACACTGACAACCACACTAGAAGCATGCTTTTTGCCCTGAAAGCATCTATGGGCCTTAAGCAAATTGCACTCTCCCCCACGCACAACAAAAGCAACACCCTAGATTTAGTCTTTACATCATCCACCCTCATCACTGGCACAGACTCTGTCCCAATCGAGTGGTTTGACCACACCGCCATCGCATTATCACCCACTCGACCACAGCCCACAAAGGTCAGGTTGAATGCTCCCACACTTAGTGCTGCTCCTTCAAATCCGTCCTGGTGAATGAGCTAGAAGCAGACTTCTGCATCAAAGAGAATGCCTTCTTCATCCTAGAATTATTCAACAGCTCCGCTAGGAAACTGGTGGACACTCATGCCCCCCAAAAAATACAGCCACGCTAAGACCAAACCATCTGCCCCTTGGTGCACAGCAGAGCTTTCCCTAACAAACGCACAATTAGAGACATAGAGAAATGGTGGCCCAAAAAACATGAAGCTGGAAATCTCACAAACCTCAAAAATGTCTCTGTGCCAAATGCAGGATTCTGATTGCCGAGGCCAAAGCTGCTTCCTACTCCACCACCATCCCGGTACTCCTAACAGGAGCAAAGCCGTCTTTGAAGGTGGCAAAGTATTGTACCAAACCCTCACCTGGCCCTGAGATGCCAGCCACTTGAGTACAATGCTACAGAAATAACCAATTTTTTAATTGAAAAAAATAGACAAAATCTGACAAAACATCCAATAAACCTCCCGTGGCATTTGCACCCCCTGCACCCAGGCACGCACATTGCCCCTCTGGACCGAATTCTCTCCCATATCACTCAGACCTCATAAAAACAATAGCCTCCTTCAAACCTACTTCCTACTTTGACTATATTATCTCAGCCTCATCATTAAACAACTGTCCATGCACTCCTCTGCATCGTTAATTTCTTCCTTGCAGAAAGTGAATTGCCTCACACCATGAAGACTGGTCTCATATGACCTCTATTGTTAAAAAAGAACCCAGGTGACCTGGCCAACTGGAGACCCATTCTGTGCCGCCCCTTTCTTGGAGAAATCCTGGAAAAAGTAGTTGCTACCCAACTACTTGCCAGAATCTAACAACTACACCTCCTAAATGACTATCAGTCAGGGTTCTGCACCAAGACAGCCACCATTCAGGTGGTGGATGATGCCCTCCAAATCGTAGATGAGGGCAACTCATGCATCCTTGTCCTCCTTGGCTGCATCCAACAGTCGTCCACTAAATCCTCCTCGCCGTCAGGAAGGGATTCTCTGGTACTATCATGAATTGGTTTGCCTCCTACCTCTTGAGCAGACACCAGACTGTCCAGATTAACATGTTACATTCTAACTGAATTCCTGTCTCCTGCACAGTGTCCCAAGGCTCCGTCCTCTCACCAATCCTTTGTCCTTACATGGAGCCTCGGGGCACACTCCTCAAAGATCCAGATATAGCCATACAGCCACATGTGGACGATACTGATTTGTACATCAGTATAAAGCCCACAGGACATCGGTCGTCTACGTGATTACCAAGCCATCATCCAATTCTGGATGTTGACTGCCTACCTCAAACTTAATCCATTTAAGACTGAATTCATCCTCATTGATCCCCCCGCTAAATAGTGTGTTCAGCAATGGCTTAATGATATGCTCCTAGACGAATTTGATCTGCATCTCTCGGATTCAGCTAAATCCTTAGGCTTCACCACTGACAGCCTGTCTTTCCAGAAACATATTGCCAAGAAGGCCCAAACGGCCTGGCTCCAAATCTTCACCCTTCATAAAATTAAACCCTTCATCCCGTCGCAGGACTTCCAGACCGCAGTGCAGGGCCTTGTGGTCTCGCACATTGATTGCCGGAAATGCCCCCATGATGGGGCTCCCAGCTGCTCACTTGTCTCCCCTAAAAGCAGTCTTTTATGCTGCAGCACATCTTATTACGTGTATGTAGAAATCACCCCCATTCTACGCAAACTACATTGGCTTCCTCTCCAAGACTGCATGTTTCAATAACGAAGTCCGGAGTAGTACACCAGCATACATGGTGGCTAAGATCCACATATCTGGTTACACATGCTCCTCGTGCAGCAGATCAGCCAGCTGTCTTGAATCATAACTCTTCCGCAATAAGGACCCGCAAACAATCCTCTTGTCATACACCCACCCTCTGGAACTGGATCCCAGCATTGGCTCAGAATGCCCCCACAATTCTCCAGTTTTGCAAATGTCTCAAAACATTACTTTTTCAATAGCACAGGGACGACTTATCCCAATGGATGCACAGACCAAAACTTTCAGTAATGCGCTACTGTTAAAAGATGCCAGCCGGGGGGCGTGGGCTGGAGCGCGAATGATGAAGCCGCTCCTGTGATGGCCTCCATACGAGACCCGCGGCAATGAAGCAATTACTGAACTTTGAGTGATCGGTCGGCGGCGACCTTCGGTCCATGAGTGAGGTGAACCCCTGAGGAGTCAGCTGTTGCCTGGGGGGGGGGCGACAATATCGCTCCAGGGGATGAGATTCGGCCCGTCTTCCCGGTGCCACCCACCTCCTGATGGGGCTTCCGAAATGGCGGACATGAAGAAATATCCCCGCCGTTCCCGAAGCGGTACGCGTTGAGCCTCGGATCGGTTCTTTGAAGGCTGGACCCGATCCGACACGGGCCGACAGCCCCTGCTCCGCGGTGGCTGGGTGGCCCTCCCCTCCTCTGTCCTCCCTGTGCTGGGTTCGTCGGAGGCCCGAATCGAGGATACGCCCGTGAAGTGAGAGACGGCCCCGCGGGGAATCCGGCAATCCCGGGAGCGTGGCCATCGGGGAGCGGTGATCGCGTGGCCCCCTGCCCTGCCCGAGGGCCTGGAGCTTGGGGACACAAAGGGGCCCCCGATGCTGCTGTGGTGAGACGGGCACCCCTCCCCCCACAGCGACGGATGACCTGACTGCCTCCAGTCTGGCCTCCTCTGGGGTTCCACAGGGACTGCTGCCTGCCCGACTGTGCCTCACCAGTCCCAACACGGATGCTGCTGTGAGCGGGAGTCCCTATCGCCGGCCCCTACATCAACATGTACTCCGGCTCCTCCT
Organism: Ambystoma mexicanum; assembly: GCF_040938575.1. Taxonomy (NCBI): domain Eukaryota; kingdom Metazoa; phylum Chordata; class Amphibia; order Caudata; family Ambystomatidae; genus Ambystoma; species Ambystoma mexicanum. The sequence goes on along the minus strand of NC_090926.1, from coordinate 568,442,658 downwards.
TCCAGGGCAGCCCCGGCCCACTCTCATTCTGCCGGCCGGGCCCATCGCCATCCCTGGAGTCCCCAGATAGGATCGTCTAACTGTCGGCTCCTCCCCAGCACCAGTAACCTGCCCAGCGCCTGGGCCCTGATGAGGTAGGAGAATGTTTAAGGCTTAACTAAGTGCCGGCTGACCGCTGCTGCCCAGAAGACCGGGCGGTGTCCCCCGCCCGGGCTGTGATCCCCGGGTGCCCTTCTGGAGCCCCCCCTCCCATCTGGTGAACTTCCTGGGGCGCCCCGGCCCTCCCCTGCTGTCCACAACTCAGCCCTGCCTGATTCGGGCCACCCACCTCCCCTCAGTGATTCACGTTGGAGGCTTCTCTACGGCGGCCCCTTTCTGGCGCCGGGGAGGCCCGGCTTGAGGATCCTTGTCACTCTTGATAGACTGCCTGTTCCCCTGAGTCTCCTCCCCCCCCATAAGTCGCATCTATTTCCCCTGGGATCTCGGCCTCTTGCCTCCTTAGATTGAAGAGCTCCATTTTTTTTCTAAGCACTGCGGTCACACCAGCCCGGAGCCCCTCGTTTCGGCACAATGCCAAAGCCAACGAAATCAGCCAAATCTCCGGACATCTCCACTATGCTATTGGCTGCGGACAGAGCGAAGAAGCCGGACCCTCCCCCTAAAGTGACCCCACAAAAACCCCCCGAGGAGCAAGGAAAATTAGCCACTAAGGAAGACATCCAGGCCTTTATGCAGGACATCAAGGCGGAGTTCAGATCATGTATGTCAGGGCTCACCGCGCGGATGGACCAGACCGATCAGAGACTGATTGAGGCGGAACAGAGGCTGGGCGAGGTGGAGGACCTGACCCAGAGTCACGACGCCACGATCCTGGACATGAAACGGGAGATCCTGGCGCTGCAGAACAAGGATGAAGTGCTGGAGTTCAAGCAAGAAGACCTAAAAAACAGGGCACGACGAAATAACTTGCGCATCCGAGGGGTCCCGATGACCATCCCAGACAAAAAGTTGCCAGAGTACATCAGCAATTTCTTCCAAGCTCTCATCCCGAACATGGATAAGACCCAACTTATCCTGGATCGCACTCATAGGCTTCGCCCAAGATGGGGGGTGGATTCAGACGGGCCCCCGGATGTTATTACCAGGGTCCATTTCTACACCACTAAAGAGGCCATCTCGGCCATCAGCCGCACCAAAGATGAACTTTCGTTCATGAGCTCCCCGCTGCAGATCTTCCAGGACCTCTCGTTAACGACTCTACAGAAAATAAGAGCCCTTAGACCTCTAACGCTATTCCTACAGAACCAGCAGATTCGCTACAGATGGCTATTCCCCTCCACTCTCCAATTCTCGTTTCAGGGAATCCAGCACAGAATCAGCCACCTAGAGGACGCGGAATCCATCCTACACCCAAGCTCGCCGGAGGCCTCGACCGCTCAGACCCTGCAGCACTCGCCGGAGGGGGCGGAGCAGCTACCCCAGAGACAACAGCAGCAACCCTGGTCGAAGTCACAGAGACGCCGAAGGATAAAATGATACATCCCGGACCGGAGGTCATTCGTTGACCGATCCTTAGAGGAAAATAGGAACCAGTAACGCCGCGGGTCCCGACCGGCCCATACCCCACTCCAAGGAGTATGTCATCAACTCACCCTTGGAGACCAGCCCTACGTGGTGGTTGGATCCCAGCCCCGTTGGCTGGGAGCAGAGTTACAGAGAAGGCCCGGTTGGCCATGGGAACCGCCGAACAGGAAAGATCGGCCTCCCTCAAGAAGACAAGTTTACCCTCCCGTTGGAGGTTTCATAAAATTCGACCAATGGAGAACTGCACAGACACCAAGCCCATAGATGTTGCCTGATACCCACCGCCCCTCCCCTCGGACGTCGCCCCAGGAACAGATGGATGACAGCGGAACCTCTCAACCACACCGCAAAGTCAGGTTCCTGACGATCAATGTCAGAGGCTTAAATGCACCACAGAAGAGGAAATCCATGCTGCAACGGTTGCAGAACGAAGAGGCTTCGGTGGTGTTCCTGCAGGAAACCCACCTGATCCCAGCAGATTTCACGAGGCTGCGGGACAGACATTTCCCGTTACAGTTTCTAGCATCGAATGGCACCAAGAAAGGTGGGGTGGCGATACTATTCACCAAGGTCCTTAGTCCACAAATCTTAGACACCTTGCTCTGTCCTGAAGGCTGTTTCGTGGCGATCAAATGCCGGATCCACAACCAACTATACTCACTGGTCTCGATTTATGCCTCGAACGAAAAACAGGAAGAGTTCTACTCAGCCTTGGCGGAAGCCTTGCTGCCGTTCGTGGAGGGCCAGACGATAATAGGAGGTGACTTCAACGGGGCCCCTGATCCAATCAAAGATAAATCCCACCCCCGACTCGTAAAGACTACAGCATTGCTACGGCCCTCCTCAAATTATTTCGAGCCTTGGATGTGGTGGACACTTGGAGAGTACTGCACCCAGAGGTCCGTGACTACTCATTCTACTCTTATGTACACAGAACCTACTCCCACATCGATCTGCTCTTGGCTACCCCCCAAATGTTAGCCTATACTGACGATGTAAGCATTGGCCCTAGAATTCTATCAGATCACGCCCCAATCATTTTAACGCTAAGAGCTCACGATCCGGACCCTCTCCCAAAGCGCAAGTGGTCATTGTACAACCCGATTCTGGGAGACATGAAGCTGAGAGATGTAACAGCGAAAGCCATCAAAGATTTCTTTAAAGAAAATAAGAATGAGGACACCTCTCCGGCCACCACATGGGACGCGATGAAGGCAGTTGTAAGAGGGGTCTTAATCTCGCAAGGGGCGGCCTATCATAGGAAGAAAAAGCAGACCCGCCAGGCCCTGCAAGAAGAAGTAGAGAGAGCGGAAGCAGTATGTAAGGCAAAGAACTGGACGCCTAAGACACACCGGACCCTGCAGATGGCTCGAAAGAAGCTGGAGGCACATTATGCGGAGGACACAGCCCATATTCTAGCCAGAACTAAACAAAGTTATTATGCCAAGGGAAATAAGGCTAACAAATTCTTGGTGGAAAAGCTGGCGAAGGTTAGGAAGAGAAACGCTATTCTAGGCCTTCGTGATCCTCGGGGGAAAGTCCAGTTTGCGGAAGAAGATAAACTGAACATTGCAGTAGCCCACCTCACGGATACGATGACGGCGTCCCCGAGATCCCGTGAAGACCAACAATCCTATCTGCGGAATGCGGCCCTTCCCCAGATTTCTCCCTCGACCAGAGATGAGCTAGAGACCCCGATCACAACCGTAGAGGTTGACAATGTTATCAAGAGCCTAAAACCGAGGGCCCCGGGCCCGGATGGGTTCTCGACCCGCTTTTACAAAATGTTCCGCCCCCAGCTGTTAGCCCCGCTGACGACGCTTTTCAACTCTTTCGCTCTTTCTGAGACAATCACGCCGTCTATGCAAGAGTCGATTACTGTTCTCGCTCTAAAACCAGGAAGAGACCCAAAAGACGTCACAGCATATAGACCAATCTCCCTATTAAATCTGGATGCAAACATATACTCGAAAGTCTTGGCTAACCGACTAGCGAAGGTGCTCCCAGACATCATCGACCCGGACCAGACGGGGTTTATTATGAACAGAGCCGCAGTAGATAACATACGCAGAGTCCTGAACTTAATTGAAATTACACAGCAAGACTCGCGAAAATTGGCAGTCCTGGCCTTGGATGCGACCAAGGCTTTCGACAAGGTGGACTGGTCATTTCTCCGGCTCACCCTGGAGTCCTTCCACTTTGGTCCCACTTTCCAGAAATATATCCTAGCGAACTATCAATCTCCGAACACCTTGCTCCGAGTCAATGGGCTTCTATCTAACCCGATACCCCTATCATGTGGAACCAGGCAAGGATGTCCCCTATCCCCCTGTTCGCTTTGTTCATGGAACCCCTGGCCCAACGAATCCGCCTTAACCCCAGAATCAAAGGCCCCCAAGTAGGCCCCTCCCAACATAAGATAGCGTTATACGCGGACGACGTAATGCTAACCATAACTGATACCGCCCAATCGTTGAGGTCCTCCTTGGCAGAAATTCACGCTTTCGGCAAGGTGTCGGGATTTGCCATAAACTTTATGAAATCAGCAGCCCTAGGGGTGCGACTGGACCCGCACGATAAAACGTCCTTCAGAACCCTCTGTTCTATCCAATTGTCAGAAGAGGCGATACCCTATCTGGGTGTCCGGATTCCAGCCTGCCCGGAAGACACTTATCGGACGAACTTTCAGCCGTTATTCAAGACCCTAGAGGAGGACCTGGATCGCTGGCTCCCGCAGGAGATATCGCTGCTAGGCCGCATAACGGTGTGTAAAATGAACCTCCTCCCACGACTTCTCTACGCTTGCTCAGCCCTCCCAATTATGATCCCCCGGCCCCCGCTTCAGCGCCTCCAGAGGAATACTTTGCGGTTCATTTGGAGGGGGGAAAAAAGCAAGGATCCCACTGAGAACTATGCTGACCAATTCCAACCTAGGAGGCCTAGGGATCCCAGATCACCAGAAGTATCAGATAGCGGCACAATTAGCCTGCACTCAAGCTTGGACTATTGGCTCGAACCGACCACGATGGGCAGAGATTGAGCAGTACCGCTTACCCCTCCCTCTCCGTTTCCTTCTGCATCTGCCCCCAGCCGCACGGAGAACATGGCCGACCATGCTATCCTCCACCAAGCATACCCTGAAAGCATGGGAATGGACTCGTAAGCATAGGGGTATCCCCCGAGACCTGAGCCCAGCAGCCCCAGTATTTCATAACCCGACATTCTCGCCGGGAGCACACCCCGCAAACTTTAGGAACTGGATTGCAGGAGGCCTTAGCACTTTGGGTCAGCTCTATGAGGGGGATAAACCACTCACCTTTGATCAATGCAAGAGCTCCTTTAGCTTACGGGAAACTGATAGATTTTCATATGTTCAACTAAGACATTGGTGCTCCCATCCATCTACTCGCACTGCAGCGACAAGAGATCTGGACCCCACAGAACTGACAATTGCAGATCCCCCACACCGAGGACGAATCTCAACGTTCTACAAACTGTTGCAGACAAGCGCCCTAGCGGTCAGGACAACATACATGGCCCAATGGGAAGCGGACCTGGGACACTCAATAGATGACCAGACGTGGATAGACATTTGGACCCGCACTCGGTCCTCCTCCTATTGCATCACTAACCGAGAGTGCGCCCATAAACTACTTCTCCGACTACACCACATTAACCAAGCCTTAGATCCCCGATGTTGGCGCCAATGTGGCCAACAGGGATCATTCATGCATATGTGGTGGTCATGCCCTGTGGTCGCAAACTTCTGGTCCCAATGCATCCTGGCCATAGAGGACGTAACGAAGATAACATTACCCCTGGAGCCAGAACCAATCCTATTAGGAGCCCCGATCTCTGGCATATACCCAAGATCTAGCAGAGCGGCTGCCCTCCTAACTCACTTACTGCTAGCTGTTAAAATCACGGTGGCCCGAACGTGGAAATCTCCGGAAGGCCCCCTGGTGATCCTATGGTGGCTGAAAATATGGGACATATTCATAGCGGAGAAAATTACGGCGGCAAGCAGGGGTCTCCTTCACCGCTTCAAAAACATTTGGGCTCCATTAATAGACTACGACAGGAGTTATCCAGCCCTAACATATAAGCCACGCTTGGTGGCAAACGCTCTAGCGGCTGAGTGCGCGGACATGGTGCGGCAGACGGGGGAGCGAGAGCTGGATCTAGACTGAGGGTTAAGAGGAGGGGGGCTAGCCTAAAGTAAAGGGACTAATGGGCTGGACAATTGATGATGAGTTAATAATCTGTAATGTATGAGTCTCCTATGTGTCGACCAAAAATAAACATGTTTAAAAAAAAAAAAGATGCCAGCCCAAACTCGGGCTACCCATACCCTGTACAGCCTCTGCTGCTCTCGAGCTAGGTCTGTGATTTATTTGTATTTTCTGATTTTATTTTATCTAATTTGTTCTTGGTTCCCAAGAACTATTTCACATTTTAAAAGAAATGCATCAACATTAAACTTATCATATCATTTAATTATTTTAAATTACCACTAATTACGCATCAAAACATATTCAAACTATTCAACAATTAAAAGAATCACATTGCTTATAATACTCATCATTTATATAAACATTAAAAACCCATAATGACATTTTTAGTTCATCCAGTTTGGTGTTCACAGCTTTGCATACATTATAAAGTGTGATTATTAGCGAAACATTATTGGAATGAAGGCAGTACTTCCAAAAAGCTCCCAATGTTCAATGTTATACATGAATCGGGCAAGCCATTTTATGTACTGTTGCTTCAGGGGCACACAAGGTCATTATATGTCGTGCAGTCTCTATTATGTCTGAGCTCAGGCAACTTCTGTGGGATAACACTTTTCAGGCCTCTATTAGACAAAGTAGGAAGATGGTCCAACCTTAATAATAGATGGAATCTACGGACCCGGCTAGATGGACATTTCTGTAGATAACACTGTGGTGATGAGAATTTTTTGCTCAGCAGACAATGGTCGGGGTATTTCCTGAGCGCCTCAATGTGGGAACAGTTGGTCACCCAATCCAACCCTTTTTCAGTCCTTAATTGGTAAAAATCAATAGTCCAACCTGGGTACCAGTTCAATATTTCAAACCGCTCCAAGGTTAGTGAGGCCCACAAGAATAATTTGTTGCCCATAAGTTTATCCCTCATCAGCAGTGGACACTTAGGGTCCTTCCAGGCCTTAATAAGCAGTATTCTCCTCCTCCTTAGTACCAATGAGGACAGCAAGAGTAACCCATATTCAAGGCGCACCAACTCAACCAGAACTGATGCAGGTCAGCCTAAAATTGATCTCCTGAATGTGCACACTATTACTTTTAGCCAGCCCAAATCAAGCATAGAGAGCTTCCAATCCATAGACTACGGCAGGACAACAACGTTGCATATAAAGCAGGCCAATCCCTGCATAACTACACCCTTGCATATTTTTAGCACTTTTTTTTAATCAATAAAGTCTGAATAATTGCTTTGCACTTTTTTCCGCCATCAGTTCAACATAATTGTCCTTATTAAACTCCACACGGAGGTACTCAAGCATCATGGGGGCTTTCTTACAACATTTGCCATAGTACATAAGCTTTGTTTGTTGGGTGTGAAGGACCAAATCATATTCATCTACAAAGCTTGCTGACTGTGTGACGCAAACCCACATAAGTGTAATCAAACAATACGATGTCATTTGCGTAGGACAGCCAGCGAACATGCTCACCAGCTATCTTTGGCGAGCAACCATTAGCTTTCCCCAAGCGGTCAGATAGGTCCGAGATGCATGCGTTGAATAGCAGGGAGCGGGGAGGGGCCCGCACACAATCCTGTTTAACCCCATGATTAGTGAGTACTGGGTCAGTGATGGCCCCTCCACCATCCAGCTGCATGTAGACGTAAGTGGATTCATGTAACTAACTACCTGATCGCCTCCAGAAGCCAAGGCGATACACCAAAGCCTATGAGCTTTTGCCACAGTATTTTTTGATTTACTGTGTCAAATGCCACGAGCAGAATCAACATATAACACATTTAGGGGAGATTAACCAACTGCCAGGGATTTTCCAATCTGAGCATCCAAGAGGAGCACATTATGTGATGTGGAGGAATTTCCCCTAAATCCCATCTGGAAAGTTCCTAGCAGCCCCCTTAAAGTCTACCCAGGCCTGCTTAACTGCTAGGAGAAGGGTGGCAAACAGCTTTCCAGTTCAGTCCAACATGGACAGTAGCTGATAATTAGATGGCAGGCTCCTACTACCCTTCCTGAAGACTGAGATAATTATTGATTGCTGCCATGAACTGGGGATTTTGCTGGATAAGCACAATTTACTGAACAAGATCATCACCCTACTTCTGGATTCTGTTTTAATACCACATTGGCCAAACCATTGGGTCCGGGAGATTTAGAACGGTTTAACTGTTTAATAAAAATGTCGATATCCTCTTTATCATACTTTAATTCAAATTGCATGCAAGAACAAACTGGACCTGTATCTACAGAGGTCTTTTCTAGGTTGAAAATGTTTGTTGATGTATATTGATCATACAGAGGCAGAAATCGGATTAGCAGGGCAAACCTGTGCATTGCCCCTACAGTCTCCCAATGCTTCCCAGATTAACGTTGTCCTTCCTCCAGCTATGACTCTAAGTATATACTGCCGCTGCATGTTATTTAAGGAAAATGTGGGCCTTCTTAACCAATTAGTATGTTTATTTTTGGCTAAGCAAATCTTCTTATGATCTTCCATGTCACTAATAATGCATCTGGTGGTTAATCTAAGTATGTGTTTTGCACTTACAATTGCTTTATCATATTTTGTTTTTGGTCACCATTACCAGCCTGAAATGCAAATGTCTGTGTGGCCAAAACAAATGATCCAGTCAGTTTAGCATCCATTGTTCAATGAGATCAGCCGTCTTCTCATTATCGACCATATTTTGCTGAGCCCGGTTTTCCATGTAACACCCCATCCTGTATAAATTACGGATACTCCAACTAATGCGATTAGCTCCACTATTAACCTGTCCTCCGAACTTAAATTCCACCCTTCCGCTACTGGAGGTCATGGAAATCTGTAGTACCGCCAGCGAATGATCACTTTTCATGCCTGGCAGTATGCTGAGGCTTGTAATATGGGGAATTAAATCCCATGAAGAGTAAAAGTAATGAATAGTAACATGACTATCCCCTCGATGCCAAGTATAACCACCCGGGAAACATCCCCGCCTTATGCGCCCATTCAACATCACCAGATTACAGTCTCTGAGGAAATTGGAACAGCGCTGTCAGGCCCTATTCGTCCTGGACTGTGTTAAGGTGCTACTTGCCCCAACCCATTCATTAGCATCCAGTATAACAGTGTCTCTACAGTAGGCATTCAAATCCCCTGCAAGTATAATGTAATCCGAGTCCCAGGGTAAGATTGTTTCCATAATACTATTGAAGATAGTATCAGTCCAGCTGCCACCCTCCCCCCCCAAGGGTCATATATGTTCAACAGCAGAAGCCTTTTATGCTTACCATCGCTGTCAAAACACAATTCCACCGCAAGTACATTTTTCTCTGATCTGTTGATGTTAATTACTCTTGCCGTTGTTCCTTGTTTGAACCCAGTTACCAACCTCTCCAATTCCCCCCGAGGGACGCCCATGTGCGCCCTGTTTGGCCATATTTTGAAAAACTACATATCCCTCCACAATGAAATCAGAAAACAGCCATCTTTCCTGGAGCATAAAGACATTCACTGATCTCAGCAGATCCAAAGAACCAGATTGCATCAACAAGTGGTGGTGCCCCTGTATTCCAAGTGATCAAACTAATTCAGTCCTGTTTTCCTCGGATATGCAGTAAAAACTTGCCCAACCAATTACAACCTTGTTGATCGTGAAAGGGTTGGCCTGCTTTCTCAATATTAACCAGTTGGTTCAAAGCTGGCTTTTTCATAGATACCCCCTTCCAACTTTGTTTGGGGATAACCACTCCCAATGTCAATCTAAATATCAATTTAAAGAAGTAAGGGGAATGCGTTATTAGATTGGCAATGACCACCAAAATGCAATGAGCCCTAGTAGTGTAGTATTCATATTGGCATCCTTCATTATCGCAACAAAATCAAGGTTGTCCGCACTTGACACTCTCAGAGGTTGGATTTGTTGTAATAGGCTAAGAACTGACCGGTTCATTTGTTGATCCTTGTGGTTGGAATAAATGCCAGTAATACTCCTGAGTTACTTGAACTTCTAGCTTTATGGAATTGATCTTCTATAATCTGTGATCTTCCCACTCCCTTTTTGGTTCGGTTCTGGTGTGGAAAACCTCTCCAACACAGTCTCACTATTGGATTACGAATCTGTAGCCAATTCCTCAAGATCTACTCCAGTCACGTTTTCTTCGGGTTGGTTCGCCTGCTGATCCTTCAGCAGCCAAATAGTCAACAGTCCAGCCTTCTTTGCCTCTCGCCTCTTCCTTCTGCTGACCTTTTCTCTTGCACATTTATTTAAACACTGAGGGAGGGCCTCATAATTAGGATCAACACTGCCAGTTACTTTGAGTCACAATCATTGGTTTCTCAATTTGCTTTTGTCAGGATTTGAGCTGTCTTCGCTGTTTGCAGCTCAAAGGGACCTCCGGTTTCTCAGAGCTGTCCAACTCGTTTGCTGGTAAAGTCTGAGCTTTTTTCTGGGCCCCACCCACTGCTCCAGGACCATCATTAAATGCAATTCAACACCAAGTTACCCTGCCTGTGCTACCATATGGGCCTAAGGCAGTTTTAAACGTTTTCCATTTGTCAGCAGGGATTCGGTCCTCTGCAGGGAAACCCTCTGCTGGCTAATCTCCTCATTCAGTCTCCCACTGGGTTTTAAAAGTATGTTTAATGCAAACTGCATAGTTGATATGGTTGTTAATAGGTCCAGGGATGGTTCACTGCTTCCACTAGTTTCTTCAGGGCCCGATGTGTCTCTAAATAATCGGGGAGTGGTGCTAAACCTTGTTCCTAGTATAGTAAGAGCCATGGGAGCTGCAATTGGCTGCTCTTCATTGCGATCTTTGCAGGAAAGTGTCGTGATTAGGCCAATAAGGGGAGGAGGTATCACTTGTGCAGCTATCTCAGTTTGGAACGAGTAGCACAAATTAAGGAGATAATGTTCATCAATCTCCACAGACTGAGAAAGGTCATAACATATCTCTTCTGCATCCTGGGATTTACTAGCTCTTGTCCTTGCATGGAAATGTTATTTAACCTGTTTTGTGTTCTGTTTTTACCAATTCTTCAGCCCTTGAATTCCCGTTGGCATCTTCCTGATGGATATCACTGTGTCCACATACTATTTTGTTTATCCTGACAATAGATGTTTGATTCTCTTGTTTCAAGCTTCATACACTTTTCTACTTTCTGAACTCTTTTGAGACCAATTTCTTGGCCATTCACAATTTCTTTAGCACTGGGTTTTGTCTATTCACTTACACACACTGGGCCTCATTACGACTTTGGAGGCAGCCATACCCTTAATAAGGGCATGGCTGCCTCCAAAACTGTGTCCGGGTCCAGGTTCCCTGAATGGGGAAATACTGGGCCATTGCGAGTATGGAGGGCCCGGTATTTCCTCCTTCAGGGAATCCGTGCCCAGTCCCGTTGTTAGCTCCCTGGTCCCCTCCCGGGACCCACTCTTTACGTCTGGTAAAACCGGACGTCCCGAGCGGGTCCCGCGAAGGAACCTTATAATATTGCGGAATGGGTTTAATGGCGCTGGCAACATTAGCGGCGCCGTTAAACCCATTCTGCAATAGTTGTAATGAGGCCCACTGTCTTTTTTTACTCTTCCTTCAAGATTTGAATATGGCTCTTCTACGCTATTGATTCATACCAACATTTCTAGGTATGACAAATATATCTTTGAGCTGTTACTACTCTGAATTGACATATGTACAGCATGTAATGAATCACTTCTGACTATGGGCCTCATTTCGACCCTGGCGGTACGGGGTTAACGGCGCCGTTTATTTATTTATTTGAATTGATAAAGCGCCCAGCGGCCCGTAGGCATCGTGGCGCTGTTACAGCCTATTCACTTAGTACAGGTACATTACATAGCAGTTGTAGAGATTTTGGGAAAAAAAAGTCTTTACGTAGGCAGGTAAGGCATTGTAAGGACAGTTAGTTGAATAGATTAGTTTTTAGCATCTTTCTGAAGACTGTGAGAGATTTTTCATGGCGTAGGTTGGGCGGGAGTGCGTTCCAAGCTTTAGGGGCTAGTACGTCAAAGCTCGTACCGCCCACTTTGGCTCTATTGAAGACTGGAACTGATAATAGCTGGGAGTATTGGTCCCGCCTTGGTCTGTGGGTTGGAGCAAGGTGTATTCTTTCAGACAGGTAGGCAGGGGCTGTCTGGGCAATGCATTTGTGAATGATTGTGAGGGCTTTAAATGTTATGCGTTCTTTGATGGGTAGCCAGTGGGCATCTGTTCTTGCCTGTGAGATCTGTTCTCTCCTAGGTATGCTGAGGGCCGCTCTGAGGGCCTTGTTTTGTGCCGTTTGCAGTTTGTTAATGTTTTTGGTGGAGGTGCCTAGGAGCCGGATATTGCAGTAGTCCAGTTTTGCGCCAATGGTGGCTCTGGCGATGTTGAGGCAGTTGGTTGGTGATAGGTGTGGTTTTACTGCGTTTATGATTTTTGTAGTGAGTGCAGCTGAGGATGAGATGGCGCTGACTTGCCTGTCTATTGATAGGGTGGCGTCAAGGTATACTGCAGTGGAAGCTGTGATAACTGTATTCTCAATGTTGAAGGAATTATACTTGTCATTCAGTGTATTTAGGGACTCTTTGGGGCCTATCAGTAGGATTTCGTTTTTTTTCCCTATTTAGGCAGAGACTATTGGCTGCCATCCAGGCCTGGATGCGTGCGTAAGTCTTTTGGAGTGTGTTAAGGTCTTGTTCATAGTTCCCAGTATGGGGCAGAAGAATTTGTGTGTCGTCGGCATAGTTGGTAAAGGCTATGCTGAATTCTTCTAGGTCGCTGAACAGTGGGAGGGTGAAGAGATTGTATAGAGTGGGGGAGGTACAGGATCCTTGTGGCACTCCACACTCAATGGGGCATGGGGTGGCTGAGGCATGATCGGAAAAGACCCTCATCGCTCGGCCTTCCAGGAAGGAGGTTATCCAGGCAGTGGCTTCATGGGAGAGTACCGCCCCATTACAAGGTCCCCTTGTGGGACCCAGGAAGTAACGCCTGGCGTGCTTACCGGGTCCCGCGAGGGGAAGATGGAGCAAACAATGGGCCAACTCGTAATGGCCCGTTGTTTGCTCCCTCTCCCATTCCCATTCAGCCCTATGGGGGCTGAAATGGGAATGGGGAAGGACCGGGTCCTTGGAGGGAGGAATTACCGGGCCTTCCGAACTCGGAATGGCCCGGTAATTCCTCATTCTGTGGACCTGGACCCGGACGCGATTTCGGCGGCAGCCATGCCGCCAATAGCGGCATGTCTACCGCTGAGGTCGTAATAAGGCCCTTTATGTCGAATTGAATTTCTTTGGGAAAATAACTATTCCAGTTTTCTTTTACCCATGGTTGTGTCTGTGTGTTCTTTGGCAGATGAATTTTCCATCATTAGGATTTGGTTTACTATCCTAAACTCATTGGCTGATACCAACACATTTTGCTTAAATTCATTGCATTGGTATAGATAACGTGGCGGCAGTCCTTTCTCTTTTGACTTACATTACTCGTGACCATGCAACAAACTATCCTTTGGCTTTTATTTCGGAGGTTATAAGTTGTAGCAGATTTTCCCTTATTTCTATTTGCCATTGAAATTGATAAATTCAGTAATCGGTAAACGCGGCAGTAGTATAAGTCGTGCCAGCTCCAGACTCAAGGATACCTGCCTATATCTGAAAATCAAAAAACAGATGTATGCACCGCCCATAACCACACAAGACTCTGCCCAATTGCACAATGCTCTGCCCACATATCAAAAAGGTAAACTTAGTCGTTGCAGCTGCCATTAGAAACACGTTTGCAGTGTGTGCTTTGCAGTGGAATACAATAAATGTGAATGTCCAAGAACATGCAATATGAACACAAATCTTATTTTAGCACTAGGGCTTAACATTTTGTAATTCTTCAGAGCTTTAGAAGGGGAGTTTGATTATTGCTCGCTTTCATTGCCTAGTAAGAAAATCGGGAGGTAACTGGAGCAGTGTCAAAAACTATGAACTCCAATTAGTTAAACATCAACATGTTATAGGAGAAGTGACTTGAGGCACACCTTATTACTGCGCCAAAATAAATAAGTACCAAACGATAGTCCAATGCTGGTGTATTTATTTACAGTTGCCCTTTAAGCATGACACGTGTTTCGGCAAAAGTGGCTTTCTCAAATCAGGGCATGTCCCATGTTCCTTCTTAAAGTCGTATTGCTTTAATACGGCGAGTAATAACTGGGTTCAAATCCCAAACACCTGCAAAGTCACGTTTGCGCGTCCCGCGTAGAACAAGAGAGGTCCCCCCAAAAGCGCCCCTATCTGACCTGAGAATGTTGCTATAACAAAAACCCCCCTTCCCTTAGACGACAGGTGCGCCCCAGATTCTCCGTGCTATAAATTCTGACATGAAATTTTCCGTTTTCCCCCCCATTGCGTGCCATGCTACGCAATATACCTGCTGCTGCTGCCTCTATGGTAGTGGTCCTTCTCTCCGATGCAGTTCAGGTATATTGCTCTCACCTCTACCCGACTGGTATACTAACCTCGCTTTTTGCCTGGCCCTCCCCATCTATCGTGTTGCGGGCCACTAGTTCCCCTGCCCTGACAGCCCCATGGTATGCCTCGGCCCAGCTTTTCTTTCTCCCTTTGGCCAATGCCTCTTCCCAACATTCACCCCTTTTTGCCAAAAATACACCCAGCTCCTGCGCTCCTATTTCCACCACTGCATTTATTACCTGCTTCTCGTACTGCTTACCTGTTTTGTACGTTAGGGCGTTCCTTGCTCGCTTGTTTATGACCCGCCCTGTATCCTTTTTCCCTTTTGAGTTAACCTTTGTAGTCAACCGTACTTTCCTTTCCACGTTTTTAATGGACTTTTCTTTTTCCTTTTGGCCAATGCCTCTTCCAAACCTTCACACCCTTTTTCTGCCGCAATTTTTAGTTTTTTTTTTTTTACATTGCACTCCCCTGCAGTCTTCCTTTTCCTTTTTGCGTTAACCTTGTAGTTAACCGTTCTTATCATTCCAGAGCTTTTCGTGGACATTTCCACTTTTCCTTTTCCCTTTGGCCAATGCCCTTACCAAGCATTCACACCTTTTCTCAGACGAAAAATTATTACTTATTTATTTATTTATTTATTTATACTTTTTGAGTTAACCTTATAGTCAACCGTTCTTCCCTTTCCAGAGTTGTTGATGGGACCCATGCCTTCTTTGGCGTGGGCGTTTTCTCCTTTCTGGCGCCCTGCCTTGGATCCCTGCACCTCTCGCCACTGAAAATGCGCCAAGGTGACAGCTACACTTTTAATACAACTGGGCATGATGCACCCCCTATACTCGACCCGTGCACCACTGCCATGTTATCCGACTGCACCACTATTTCTTTTTTATTCAGCTCCTCCCCCGCTGCACATAATGCTACCCAGCTAGGAAACAATTCCCGCCTGCGTGTTATTCCTAGCTCATGCAGCCTCCTGCCCTGCTTTTGGTTATTTCTCCGTGCACCACTCTCACCCTAGTGTTGCGCTGACGCCAAGTTCCCTTGCCGCACCCTTGAGCAACACTCTTTTCCCCTTGGTTCCTCCTCGTATCCTACCTATGTGGAGCCCCATCCTGGCCCCCTTGTCCTTGGCTCAATGCTTCTTTAGAAAACCACTTTCCCTTGTTCTATGACCCTTCGCGCCGTATTTAGTTTTTCAGCTAATGCTTGCAGTTCTGTCACGGTGGCCTTGTTCCTCCCTTTTAGCTGACTGCCCCTTGTCGGACTGAACCTCCCTTCTATCCATATGCCATGAGCTGGCATGCCCCATATGTAGACATTTGCCCCTGAAATATTCCTCCTCCCCTTGCATACCTAGCCATTTCTGTGATTCCTTTTTCCTGATCAACTCTTCTTTTAATACGTTTAAATATGTCAGGTTAAAAAAGTCCCATCCCATATCCGGACAGCAAACCATTTCTCATCTAAACTCGTGGTCCTCTTCATTCCATGCATCCCCCCCGCATGCCTTGTATACTTTTAATGCCCTCTGCTGATATGCTACCAATGCTATCCCGTCCTCTGGGAATTTCTGTAATATAATGGTGGGCATTTGTCTGGAAGGCAGCCATACAGCTGTAGAAGCTCTTTACTACTGTTGCCCTCCTCAGTACGCCTTTCTGGTCCTCTTTTATATCTTATATTGACCCATTCATCACTCTTCTTAGCAGAGAATAAATGTCAACCACCTCTTTTCTCCATATTTTTTCCCCCTTTACCTTGTTGTTTATATACCATCCCCTGTGGATTGGTACCTTGCGGTACCCCTCCTGAGTTTGGCACTATTGGTGCCCCCTGAAGTGTTGGGGCCGGAGTCCCTCTGAGTTCCGACCCTGCCTCCCCCTCCTTGTTTACGACACCTTTCCATTTATCCCATGCCTTCCAATGATCCCCTTCCTCATTATCGCTTCTCTCTGTTTCGGATGATGAAACCCCTTGCCCACTAACTCTTTGTTCTCTAAGGTGGATTTCAGATTATTTGGGGTGTTCTGAGACCCGTGTTATTCTATTTGTAATCACTTCTGTACTCGTTTTGCCAGTATTGCTTTCTATGATATCCTCCCGCACTTTGCTCCCTGGTGTCCCATTTCTCCTTTAAAACCTTAAATATGTACAGGTTGAAGTTTTCCTCATCCCAACCTAAATCTGGGAAGCAAACCATTTCCTTCTTAAATTCGTGGTCATACTCTTTCCGTACTCCCCCCCCCTAACTGCTTTGTACCTTCAATACTCTCTGCTGGTATGTCACCAACGGTACCCCGTCCGTCCTCTGGGTATTTTTGCAGTATAATAGTGGACATTATTTGAAAAGCCGCCATCCATTTATCAAAAACTCTTTGGTACCTTAATAAGCCTTTCTCATCCTCCTTTTTGTCCTCTATTGATGCATACTGTCCTCTCTTTTGGCATTCTAGCAGGGCAAGTCTGATGCTCTACCGACTGAGCTACCCGGGCCCTTCAAATATTATCTATGAACTCTTTTCTCCCTATTTTCTCCTTTACCTTCTACTTAATCTGCCATGCCTGTGCCTTCATGGACCGGCCTTGGGTGTCCTTACCAACCGTGGGCCTACCATACTGGGTCACCCTCCTTTCCTGCTGTGCCAGTGAGTGGCCCTGCTAGGACTATGACTGTCCCTTGTATTGTTACATGGGTGAACCCTGCGGGGGTCACCGGTAAACTGCGGTTCATCCCCTGGGGAATAGACCCTGGCGGAATCCCTTGTGCCACCCCCTGTGGTATGGGGACCCTGTTGTCTGCTGTGCACTTTCTACCCTTGCCCTTTTCTGTTTCTCTTTACTCATTACCTCCTTCCATTTCACGCATGCCTGCAAGTGGTCCCTCTCTTCATCTTCACTACTTTCTGTTTCAGATGTTACCACCCTTTGCTTCTTCTCCTTCCCTCCATGGGCTCTGGGCGACTTACCCTGAACCGTGATGCATGTTTTCAACATTTTCACAATTTTGTCCCCAATATTATTATCAATCTTTACATTACCTTTTTTGTTTCCTTTCTTTTGCTTTTTCCTAAGCACCTCCAGCTGCTCCTGCGATCCCCTTGTCGCCTCTCACGCCCTTTTCCGGCCTTGTGGTATCACAGCCTCCTCGTCGCTGCCGCTGGAATCCTCTAGCAGCAAAGGCGACATTGCCCTTGCCCTTTCATCCGTCTTCATCACATCCAGCACCCATTGTGCTCCATACTCTTTTTTCTGCTTCCTTGGCCCATGAACTCTTGCGCTCTTCTCGCCCTTTCGTGAAAATTATGCTTTTGCTTTTGCTTTTTCCTAAGCACCTCCGGCTGCTCCTGCGATCCCCTTGTCGCCTCTCATGCCCTTTTCCTGCCTTGTGGTATCGCAGCCTCCTCGTCGCTGCCGCTGGAATCCTCTAGCAGCTAAGGCGACATTGCCCTTGCCCTTTCCTCCGTCTTCATCACATCCAGCACCCATTGTGCTCCATACTCTTTTTCTGCTTCCTTAGCCCATGAACTCTTGCGCTCTTCTCGCCCTTTCTTCTGCCATTTCGTGAACATTTCTTTAATTGTTGGTTTTTCTTGCCTCTCCTTTGAAATATTGTGTGGGTAAGTGATTGGTAAAATTAGTTCCTCTGATTCTGCCCCTCTTTTTCACTTTTGGTCCCTGTATTCCAGAACCCAAGGTGTGGCCCCACTGATTTGCTTCGTGCTGCTTCGTTTTGGTCCACAATGAAACAGCAGTTCCCGAGCAGAGAATGCTTTAAATATGTAATTATTTGTGAATTACTTTGAAATATTTATTTTTGCAAATCACTTTCAGAATGTTGAAACTGGAGGATTGGCGCGAATCCCCCACCCTTTGAAGCTCAAGTCTGAACGCTTGCTGACTGTGCCACAGAGACTGGCCGTTAATTGTGTGCTGTCCCTTTAAAGATTTTCGGTGCGTCCCCGCTCCTTCCGATCACGTGTGTCCGTCGGGAGCCACGCCCCTTCCTTAGGTGCTCCTTCTCCCGTGTGGTTTGCTTTCGCGGGCTTTACCTTTCTCGCGTACTTGTTTCCCCTTCTCTTGCTCGCCGCCCTCAGTTACGGCGTCTCTCCCTGTTGCAGAAGGAGTCCTTGCAGCATGTGCGCCCACTGCTTCCGCGCTCCTTGCTGCTCTTCGGCTGGCGTTCCTTGGCTCCTTCCGGCACTTGCAGACCTCCGGCTCCTGACACGGCCGCGGCTCCTGGCAGTCTTCTCCTGCAAAACCGAGCGATCGTTGTCTGCACGCCGCCCATGCAAAGAAGGTGAGCTTCCTTTCCGTGTGTCGGCCTCCCACGCCGCTCCGTCCGCAGTGGGGGAGGATAAGCAAGACACAAAAAGCCCGCAGAGGCAAAATGTTTCCTTCTCCCCCTTTTCCAGGCCCTAGGAGCTTACCCGAATGAGGTGAGCTCCTTCCTGGTTTGTCCTTCTCTTGGTTTCTGTGGGGTTACTTATACTCCACTGCTCCTTTGTGGTGCCTTTGGGGGCCGGGCTTCCCCTGGCCCCCCTGTTGCTTTTCCTTCGCACCTTTCCCTGTTGTGTTGCTTGTTTCCTGGCAGCACAATGGGTGTGGGTGCCACCTGGCTGCCCCTCCCCTTGCTTTTCGTGCCGTTTCGTCCCCCCCACTGCGCCTAACCCCCCAGACCCTCCATCGTGCCGTACTTTGTACGGTACGGGGCCTGGGGCACACCATGCCGGCGCTATGATAACAGACTTGCACACGGGGCCCAGGCCTCTGGCAGCTAGAACAATGACGCGCTGTGTGTGGGCGCAGGCAAATAAAGACAACAAGCCCTCTGAAGATCTCGGGGCATGTATGCAGTGAAATTCTGCTGTGATGAAAAAAAAGGGAGAACGTGTTGCACACATTTTGTTCAGTGTTGTGTAGAGGACACGTGACATGCTAGCAGCTGACTGTGGAGAGGCAATGGAAACAAGTAAAGCAACATGCACTATGGCCCCAGTCGGACAATGTGCAAGAAACACAAACAGTGCAAAGTTACGTCGGCTCGCAAGGGCAGGGTTCTAAAATATTGGGGGACATTTAGCATTCAAAAGACCATGTGCGTTGAAAAGGCGTACACCCTATATATCATCCATGCACATGGGTCATGCTTCAATATTATGGGTACCACCTCGTCTGAAATGCTGTAACCGGCCTGATCCCCCTACAGTGTTGAGCACATTTTTCTGAAATGGAGAGGGTTGATGAAAAGAAAGAGAAAGGCAAATACTGCATACACACTCCATGGAAAGAACAGCACCCCTGCTTGGGGGAGGGAAATGAATGGAGTGGCCCCAACACCCTGCCACTAGTGTCGCCCTGCCTTCCTAGCAAATGGCCATAATAGTCTGCCACTAGAGTCGCCCTGCCTGCCCAAACATCTATGGGCCACGCTGATTTGGCCCCTGGTGTTGGTAGTGCTAGCCCCTTAACTGGGACACCAACTGCCCATTTATCCTGGAAGATAGGACTGGCCACGACTGCTGCCCCATCAACTTCAGTGACTGCTGCCTTGGGGAGGAGAAGAAGTGCCCAGACATCCTGCCGCACTGGTTGGGGGTGGAGAAGAAAGAGCAGTGCCCCCTTCCTGTAGTAGTATAAGAAGTGGCCCAGATGGTTTAGGTTGAAATTACCTAAAAAAAAATGGTCGCATTGACCAAAAGTTCTAAAAATGCTACCACCAAAAGTTCGAACATCAAAAGTTCGAACCTTTGGTGGTAGCATTGGAAAAAAAAACGGGGGCTGCTGGGGTGTCCCCCGCATCGCCCCGCTCACTATACTTTATGGTTGAGGGTGTCCCCCGCAGCCTTCCGTTACAAAAAAAAAGAAAAGAAAAGGACCCTGCAGTGCCGGTTCCCGATCACGGAAGTGAAAGGGAACTGGCGCTGCAGGGAACCAGCGTGAAGATGAAGGTAAGTGGGGTTTGTTTATGTTGGGGGTGTGGGTGGGGTTGTGCTGAGGGTGTGGGTGGGGGTGTGTTATGGGTGTGCTATGGGTGTGTTGTGTGGGTGTGACAATGTATGTGTGTTCGCATGAGAAAGGTGCAAACTCTTGGTAGTTCGCACCTTTCTCATGCAAACGATTTGCCCGCGGTACTTTCAGCCACGGGCAAATCACTCGCATTCGGCACAGACACCGTGTCGCCTGCGTCCGGCCAACCAACATCTCGCTGCCTGACACCCACCACCAAGAAGCAGTGTACCAAGCAAGAGAGGGTTGCAGCTCTGTATGAGTGCTTGTGCCCCCTCTTGTGCCACTACAGTAAAGAGACACTACTGCCTGGGGGAGTGTGGCCAAGAAGAGAGGGTGAGTAACATGTTTTCACCCCATGCCCTATCAATATCATGTGGCGCAGCCTAGATGCCCTGCTACCCTTGTATCGCTGCCTGCCCCAATCTCAAGGGATTAAGCTGATGTGGTCCCTGGTGCTCTCAGGTGCGGCTTTGCCAGCCTTTGAACTGTGCCATCAACGGACCTGTGGTAGTGAATATCCTGAACGGACACTGATGCAAAGTGAACTGGTCTCCGGCAGTCCAACAAGTACTCAAAGAAGACTCAGTAAACATGTGTTTTTATGCTGTGGGCCTGCAGTTAAATGATATGCTTAAAGTGGTCCCAGTTAAATGCATGCGAAGCGGTCCTCCCATAGTTTGTAGGCATGCTCCAAATGGTTTCAGCAGCTAACAATAGTGTCATTCAGTGGGTGAAGTTCCACTTACCCCAGGTTAATAAAGTGTCACGTAAAATGTGGTAGAACTGCCATCCATGCCTGCCACCCCCTGAATATATGTAGAGTATTTGATGTGTTATGTCTGCAACTGAGTCCCTATGTATGTGTCAGTGGTCTACCCTACAATTCCCAAGCGGTATAAGTATTGTTCTGAATTGGGGGGATCGTTTGTATCAGTAACATTTGTTTCGTTCATTATGAAAAAGGAGGAGTGTTATTTGTATCCCTCCCAAGTGTGTTGCCCGTTTAAGATGGGCAATGACTGCGTCATGGCCCGACCTAATAAAAGGAGCCCCTGCATGCACGTGCCTCATTATGGCTGCAGACTCCAACAAAGGAAGTTCTGTCTCATCTCTCATTTCAGACATGCAGGCCCACTGCGTGTGCCCACAGTCCGGTAGCCCCCACACCATGCAATCATGGTCCTGCTGGTCTGGGTCCCCCAGACCAGCCTAGTGCCCTTGGTACACCCCAGGCACCCTCCATCTAGAATGCTCCCGCCAGCCATGGTGCCCCCGGCATCCAGGCCATGTACTCATGGCCTGACAGGGTCCTGTCCTGCAACCACCATAAGTCTGGATGACCCCAGCAAACCCAACAGGGTGTGTGCACAGCCGGCCCCACAATACCGGAGACTCCGCGCTCTTAGGAAGGTATGGACTCCAATCTGTCACAGCACAACTTTAACGATGAATCGACTTATGCCATAGAATGTCACATTTTGTACCTCCCCAATAACACCCAGCCACGGCATAGCAATAAATGAAGTCTTTCGAAGTCCAGCGTCCTTGGCTTCTCTTCTCTCCCAAACACCAAATCACTTAGCTTACACTTCGTGTGTGCACAATGGTTTTAAAGGCTCCCTCCTTACAGTGAAAGCAGCAGTGTACACTGAAGATAAATCCTCTTCTGCAGCCGCCGACACCGGCAACACCAAAACACTTAGCTTACACATGTCTGTGTTTTAAACAGTAACATTAAAATAAAACAAGAGGTCCATCGTCTAATGCATTTTATATACTGGAATAATGATCTGTCCAAACAGATCGAGCAATATTAATTTTGCTGGTGTTTATGGAAGAGCTGATCAGTGCCCCTGGAAACTATTTCCCAAAAGGTACAGGTATCGTTAGCTCGAGCCACTGCCTTGATTTGTAGCCACTTGTTAAATGTACACCCTGACATGCGCTTTTGTGTATTTTTCTAGTCACATTTACATCGTCTTTGCTAAATGGGCACGTTTTAAGGGCCTTCATTAGATTGTTTAGTGAAATTGCAACTCATTGGGAACCATCCAGGAGCTTGCTGAACTCTTTTCTTTCATTTTTTACCATCAAAGCTTTCAGATGACAACCAGCAATAGCAATACATTTTTGGGAATTCGAAAAGATACCATCTGCATCACTTCTGTCATTTAATCATGCCAGAATTTCAGTTATTGCATCTCTCACTATGTTAGAACTAGCAGCTTTGCGAATGATGAAGGCCCATTAAGTGCTTGATTAGTGTTTGTTATTTCCTAATCCTCTGGTAATCCCAAGGACCCTTCTTGGAAGCTTTGTTTCCTATACGTAGTGAGCTGTAGAGGAGCAGGTGGACGCATTTTCGCTAACTCCTGCCCCCTCACCGCTGCCATATTGGAACAGTAGAGAAGAGCCCTATATGGGACTCCATGTGTTTTCCCTATACTGCATCGAGTGTACGAGACACAATATGTACTCGTGTACTCAGACAACCGTATCAAGTGTATCCTCACACTGAAAGAGTGGAAGTATATCGTGTGGAGGGATGTCAGCACACACCATTAGACATCATTGAGCACTGAGTGAAATCTGATGAGGGCAGTGTGATGTCATGAAGAAGACGTGTGAAGACATACTGAAAGGATATGAAAATACTTAAGAGTGGCGATATAACTGAAAGCAACAAGAGAAATGTGTATGAAATAAAAGAGTAATCATGAAGGTGGGTGTTGCACTGCATACATGGACGAATGGTGCCAGCCATTCTTGTCTTGACGTGTTCATAGATAGAAAGACCAAGGGAGAACGTAAAAGGTTTGGAGTCTCCTTTTCTTTTCCCAGTGACCACGCAATCTTGACATGGGTGTATACCCTGCCCAAAACGCTGAAAATGAACATACTTCAGAATCGGGTGTCTATTACTATCCCTGGGAATCGCATTGTGTGGAACAGTAAACAATTTTATAAAATAACATCCCACATAAATGGTAATGGCTCTCCTGTTGTGAAATGGCTATTCCACCATAATTGGGATTCATCTTGCTTTATGTCTTGGTTGAATGCTAGAATTAAATTGTTCACCACACATTGTAAATTGGATAGACAACACAATAATGTGTATGACCCTGAGATTCAAGCGATCGAATGTATCCTGCATAAATTACATAAAACAATTGAAAAGAGTTCCAACTGCACTATACTAAAGAAAATGCAGCTTAAGATATTGGCGACTACGGGTA
Organism: Ambystoma mexicanum; assembly: GCF_040938575.1. Taxonomy (NCBI): domain Eukaryota; kingdom Metazoa; phylum Chordata; class Amphibia; order Caudata; family Ambystomatidae; genus Ambystoma; species Ambystoma mexicanum. Next base: position 568,419,130 of record NC_090926.1, on the reverse strand, counting down.
TAAGAACTGGATCAGAATGCGCAAATCTTCCTTCAACTCAGCGAATTGGACATTTCTTTATAACACTATTAGAAGGAGGGATGAAAAAAACATCTGGGGTGTAGTACAAGGATTTTTGACTACGTCTTCACCAATTGAACTTAATCTGATTGATGAGAATATGTGGTTTTCAACCATCAGGGAAATGTTGTATGACACAACCCTGCAATATGAGATAGAGCACAATTACGATCCTTCACCTGAATGCTTTGAAGGCTTCTCACGGGGCGGTATAATATTATTAAATCCAGTAAAAATTTCTATGCTCCGTTTTGGTTCCAGTTTATAAGAGGGGGGATAAAGCTGACCCTGGCACCTATCTTCTAAAGGCCATGGCCTAATGGCTATGCAGGATGCTAGCCAGAAGATTTATGCACATGTATTGTTAAAGAAAGCGTCTAGGTGGTTGCAAAATGTAGGACTATTACCCCCTTTCCAGTCAGGGTTCAGAAAGGGTTTTAATATCTTGCATACCATCTGCGCTTTACAATATTTGATATCTAAGTGCAAGGGAACTCCTATGGATAAATTATATATGTGCTTCATAGATTATAGCAAGGCGTTTGATACAGTGTCCCTCCCCAAGCTTTGGTCTAAATTACATGGTTGGGGCATGGATCGGTCATTGGTATATTTTATTATTCTTTTTGTATGATGAGAATAATGTTGTCATATGCCTGAGCCAAGAGGGTCTGATTTTGTCTGAAATTCCCATTAATACAAGGGTAAGACAAGAATGCGTCCTAGCTCCCTTACTGTATAATGTATATGAGTGACATGGGTAAAACAATATTGGCCAACAGAAATGTTCCTCCTAAATTAGGTTCCATCAAATTGCCTTGGCTCAGTTACAGTGACGACACGATTCTCTTGGACCGAACGCCTATCGGCTTACAATGATCCATATCCGCTCTTGCTAATTATTCTTTGCAGAACAATCTCAAAATCAATGTTGTAAAAATAAAGATTCTGATTATTGGTGATAGTTGTAAACAAAATACTTATAAATGGTTTTTGAATGATGTTCCTGTTAATGTGGTAGATCAGTACACCTATCTAGGATTCCCAATTTGTAACTCACCACCAAGTAAATTTCATGGTAGTTATGTCTGTTCAAAAATAAAAAATGAAATGGTTCATGTATAAAAAAAAAATGTGTCTTAAGGGTAGGAAAAACATTGAAGGCCTTATTGTTTTTTACACCAGGAGTACTGTTCCTGCAATACTATTCAGTCTGGATGTTTTGCCGGACGGCCTGACTGCTTGGATGGATAAACTGGAGGGGAAAATATTAAGGTCTATCTGAGAGGTCCCGCAGACTATCCCAGTAGAGGCTTCAAAATGTGAGCTTGGTGTACAATTTCTAAATATTTACTGGCAAATACAGCATAGTACCTTATATTTTACTATGCATCGGTTGGTTGAGGTACCTGGCACCCTCTATCATTATTTGCCTATTTTGGATATATCAGATAGTAAAAATGCTTTTGTAATACAACTTAGGAGCTTGGCAGTCGCACATCTGGCCACGTTAAGTTCACAGCCTGGTGATCTGCTATCTCTACCTAACTGGCCTACTATCTTAAAAAAGAGAACTAAACAGCTATAGGTTTGAAATAATCTGGATCGACTGGAAACTAAGCCAATGTATTCAGAATATGACAACCTGGGGCTTAGGGGTTACTCTTCACGGAGCTACCTGATTAAATCCTATTTGCGTACGAACATTTTACCAACCTTGGACCATAAAGGTAGGTGGATGAATATGCCTGGAGAAAAACAACTCTGCTGGTTGTGTGGGCTGTGTATTGAAACTTCACAGCACATTTTGACACAATGTCAAAGGATGCAACAGTATTATATCAAGGGTTATTCTCAGTTTATAATTAATTCTTCTCAGTTGGAGGGGGGTCAATTTTGGAGCTATATATATGGAGAGGAATCTGGCAATAACGGCAGCTGCCTATTATATATGGAAAATGGTAATAAATCTGCTCAATGCAAGGGCTGGTGGAGACTTTATTCTTACATAATTTTATAGATTTTGATGTGGTTTTAATATTGTTTTATGGCATATTGGTATAGTGATTGACTCATGTGTGTGTTTAGTAATGAATTGCATGTTTGTTTTACTATCTTAAAATGCTTCTTCATATTTTAACTGTGTTGTATAGTATATTTGTATGTGTAATTTTATTATGAATTGGTTTAATGCGTATAAGGTTTGTATTAACCATAATTGCACAATAAAAACATTTAAAAAATAAAGTAATCATGTATGCAAAAGAAGATAAAGTAACCTGCTTACCAATAAGTGTAAATGCGCAGTAACGCAAGGTAGATGAGACACATAAAAACTTGCTACAGAGGAATATATATCGTGGCTTGGACGGCCATAATTGCAAGTTGGACGCTGGCTCGGGTTGAGATTCAATCCAGCTACCTCAGAGACAGATCAAGGTTGCAGAGTCAGGGTACACTGTACAATAGCTTTGTTTGCAAAACAAATAAGAGTCTATGTTGGTCTGGGATCAAAGATGCTATTTTTAAGGAATAGCTGCAAGGTTCAAAGGAAGGCAGACGATAAACCATGTACATGTGTCATGGCCACTAACCAAGGGCCCTTATTTCCTCCTTCCAAAGGGTCCAAATGGACCCTGGCCTGGCACCTTTGGCGCCAGGCTCATAAGAAAGTGAGCTCTGCTCACTTTGGATCCAAGGCACATGCAAACATCTATGGGAGTGGTGAGGTGGGGCCACAAGGCGGAGCTAAAGGGGTGTGGCTAGGGCCAGACTATTTAAGCCGGCCCCACCTGAATGTCGAGGCTTCGCGTTAATCTGCTGTATACAGTGTAACACTTACCGCCATCCGAAGCTCTTACCTGTCTCCAGCTCTGCATCTTCTGGTTCCAGCTTCACATCTTCGGCGCGCACCTACCTGATTCCAGCTTCACATCTTCGGTGCGCACCTACCTGATTCCAGCTGTACATCTTCAATGCGCACCTTACCTGTATCCAGCTATACCATCGTCCGGAGTGCATCCAACCTCGATCCGCATCCGCAGCGTGCACCTTACCTGAAGCCAGCCATACCACCGCTTGAAGTACTACGAGTTTCACGCCAGTATCTCCAGCGCGCACCTTACCTGTCTTCGAATCCATCTTCTGTTGGGCGCCTCTTCGTCACCTGTCGGAGTCTTCATCCACGCAGAAGTTTCTTCTCGTCAGGCATCCTCACGGTTCTTCCATCTCACAGCCTGGAACAGCTTCCCGGATAGCCGTTCTCCACTTTGCGACGCCAGGCCATCCCTGCAAGAAATAAAGACAGCACAAGGTTAGAAACCGCATAAACATTTAACGCTTGGCCATGCAACACCTAAGCCTTGCGTCTCATTTAGAAACCCTACTTACCTTCTAGTGGGGTCTGCTCCCTTCTTTTCTGAAACCGCATGAGTACACTGTCAGCAACGCGACTCAGCAGAGCCATCTTCAACACCTATTGGGGAAAAGAAAGACATTATTAAGGATGCGGACAATAATCATTGGGAAAGACTCTATAGAAGCATACAGACAATAATCATTGTTATCAATCCATCAGGATTGGTCGCAGCCAGTCTGGACCATTACGCATACGGGCCAGTGAAGCAACTGGGTCAGTCTATAGCGCCCCTGCTGAAGAAGTAGCAGGAGGGAGAGGTCATCTTTGGAAAATAACAGGTGAGAGCCTATGGGAAAACACTTGCGCATCTCATTCTGGCACGAGGGGTTCGAGGGGGATCGCAATTCAGTCACAGCATTCTCACTGCCTCTTACCTTCCCCCAAGGGCATTGTCAGCAACCTGACCTGACCAGACCAAATCACGGCAGCTGGGGGTAAAGCAAGATCCAGGGAAGCCAAATCCAGGGAGGGCTCCAACTGTGCCACAACGTCCCTGCAGAGACCAGGTGAGCATAACAGCATGTGACCTATTTCTCTTAGATTAAAGAAGAAGAAAACATATGCAAGAGCCAAGTATTGGACAATTATAAATATAAAGTCTATACAAGATAGAGTGAACTGGTCTCTAGGGCCAAGAGGAGCAATGACACCCAGCATAATTGAATCAAATAGCAGTAAATAAGAGGTTGAAATTGACACACTTGTGGTCTATTCACACGTTATTCAGAAGTCGAAAACAAGGGCTATTCATTAAGCTGTAGATGAAGGTAGTGATGTGCTTATACTCCCTTTAATGTCCTAGAACAGAGTGCAGGCTTCAAGGTCAACTACCGATGGGAAACTTTGGCTCATGGTCGGTCTGATATGAGAGATGGACTAATTGGGAAAGTGGGGAGCAATCTGATGTGACTCAAGCACCTGGGTTTCGTTTTGCTTACGTGCTGCTAACCAGCCGAAAGTCCAAGGTTGAGTGAGAATGCCAACCACTCAGTGGATCTATGGGTTAACCTGCTATACAATGTTGCATAGACCATCCGCTGCCATCTTGTCCACTCTAATCAGTATTATATGTATTTAGAGGTAGTTCGAGGCGTGCCCTACAGATAAGGGACAGACAATGGTGTACTACCCCCTGTGTGTTCCATAAGTAGATATGTTTCCCTAACCCCTGTGTGTTCTATAAGTAGATATGTTCCCCTAATCTGGGGGAAACATCCAACGGCACACAATAAGGATAATTGTAAGTTACTAGAGCATGCTTATAAACGCAACATCATTTCAGCCAAAAATAACTTCTTCAATGAAGAGATATCCGGAGCAAAACATAATTCAAAGAAACTCTGTGATTTTAAAATCTCTGGAGAAGCCCAAAGCTCTGGCACACCCGTTTCACCAAACTAATCAGAACTGCACGAGGTTCAGGAGGCCTTTGCAAGAAAACTTAAGATGGCACATAACAAAATTAAACAAGACCCAGGAAATGGTGCTGATGCCCATTTATTCCACTGGGGGAATCCCTTAACTTCACCTTTAAACAAATTACTAATTTAGATATGGATCAGATTCTGTCCTCAATGCATCCCACATCCTGCAGAGAAAATATTTTCCCTGCTAATTCAGTGTTAGACAATAAAATAAATCTTCAATCTTTTCTTCTAGAGATTGGTTGATTCCTCCTTTGACGACAACATTGTCCCAGAATCTCTTAAGGTTGTTTCTATTATCCCTTTGGCGATGAAAGTGGTCCTGGATCCCAAAAATGCAGCAGATCTTAGTAGACACATCAGTAATTCAAACTTCCTTTTAAAATTTCTAGATAAAGTGGCTGCCGGCCAACTGCAGGCCTTCCTAGAAGCATCATCAATACTACAATGCAGGCAGTCGGGGTTTAGAGCCGATCACAGCTCAGGGGCAGCACTATTAGATCTGCAAACTAACATGCTCAAGAAAATTGACAGGGAAATGGGCTCTAAGTCCTCCTCGACTAGTCTGAGGCTTTTGACTTGCTTGACCATGACCGCTTGCTTTACTCCCTGAAAACCTTTGTGAATTGCGCCCCCCAAACGGTTGACTGGATTGAATCATTTTAATCCTAGAGAAATTCCACTGTATGCTGGGAGAGCGCCTCTTTGAGATCTGCTACCATTCCTTGTGGGGTTCCACAAGACGCGTGTATCTCACTTACTGTGTTTAATCTGTACATCCAACCCCTTTGTGACCTTTTGGAATCGCTGGTGTTTTCATTTGCAAATTATGTAGATGATAGACAGTTGATCCTACATATCAGTGGAAATCGCAAAGCTGAAACGATAAATTTGAACATCATATATGAGAAAATCGAACAATGGATGATGAAAACTGGCTCTGTCTAAATGTGCTAAAACAGAGCTATTGTTATTTGGATGTTCGCAGGTACGCGCAGGGAGAGAGTATGCCTCCTGTAGAATCAAGAACTGCAATATCCCAGTGGCAGGAAATGTTAAAACCTTTAACACTTTTTTTTACTCCTCTCTTAGTGCTGAAACTCCATCTATGTAACTAGAAACTGTCAATAGGTTTTACAGTTTGCCACGTTGTCAGGTGTCTTGACCCACGTTTGAACTATTATGCTACAACATTTGGTGCTGTGGGCTTAGAAAATCCAAGATGGCTGAAAGCCCACATTTGCACCAGAATCCAGGAAAACCGCGCAGTTTTGCACACACCAAAATGGACACCTGACCTGCCACCCACCAGTGCGAGCATGATGGGCCAGAAGCGCCTTGAGCGAAATCAGTGCAAAGGAATATGGTGCTGTTAAAAATCCGTTTTAATTGATGTCAAAAATTGCTAAAATCATGGCCACAAAATTACTCTACTGCAGAATCTATAGCAATACACTGTTAGTAAATGCTATCAAGTAAAATCCCTTTTTTTGAAATGTATTAATTCAAGACAGCTCCCAAAAATGGGTGCAGTACCGGCGCTCCACACTAACCGGCGCTAACGGTCTAAACTCTGACAGGAGGCCTGTCTTTCAGGAGCTGACAAGGAACCTGAGTTAGCTGGAAACTTCAAAGCCTTGCTGGTTAATGAGAATTCTTAACACCTACTGTTCACAGGCCTGGCTGCATTCTGATGCCCCCACCAAAAGGACGTCACACCTCTCTGATTGAATCAGGGGAGGGGACTGCAGGAAACAGAACAATGAACTTTCCTTGGCTCAGGCAAATGCTAAATCAGGTGTCGTAAATGGCGCAGATTCTAGAGCATGACCAATGTCTCATGTCCTTTTGGGATATACAATACCTATTCTCCCCAACCACACAGACATCCATGGGGACCCCTCTAACTAGGTGGGACCCTCTGGTATCATCCAACCAGCCTTCTAGACGTAGATACACCAACCTTTAAAAACGTCTGCCCAGCCCTGATGAATGTGGCCCCTTTGCCACTGAAACCGGTAGGCTCTTTATAGCTCCAAATATCAGGAATACTCCCAGACGAGGAATCAATCAGTTCACAACTCGCCAGACTCCCTGATCTACGATCTCCCATAAAACAGACGGGAACTCCTAAAACATTTCCAAACTGAATTCTGAGAAAACAATGATAAAGACCAGAACAGAAGAGGAATATGGGATATTTCAACCCTGAAGCAAAACCGAAAAAAACTGGACGCTACCTTTAAGACAAATGAACACAAGTACACAATAGAAATACGTCTATTTGTACTGTCTTTTTTAACATCCTGTGGATAGAGAAACCCAATAAAATCATCTTTTTTCATCTATGATGCAGCTTTTTAAGAAACTCTAAGTACCTCACTCGAGGGCGAACCTAAAAAACAAAAATTAAACATTTCTATTAAAATATCCTTGCAGAAGGAGTACCAAGAAGGTCTGGACTCCCTACTGCAAAGCCAGAAAAAGCTGGAGCAACAACTAGACTTCAACAGGGCATGCGCAGAGCAGGTAGCCACCCTGCAGAGTCATCTAGATAAAGTCAAGGCAGAGAGCAACAAACTGATTCTGAAAGACCTGGATACCCAGTCAGAATTTGAGGAAGAACGCCAGAAAGCTGGTGTCTTTCAAAGGCAGAGGGACGACCTGGCGGCACAGATTCAGGCTCTTAGTCAGGAAAGGGACACCTTAGGCCAGGAAGTCTGCTGATTAAAAGAAAACATTGAAGAAAATCACTTGTCCCTCCAGGGACTGAGTGACCTCCAAAAAGAGCATCAGAACTTGTTAGAGCACACCAGGAGGGTGGAAGATGCTCTGGCAAGAAAGGAGCAGGCCAGTAGGGATGGGACTCGGGAGGTAATCCTCCTGCAGCAAAGACTGGCCCAGTACTCCAGGATCAACCAGGAGGCGCAGAGAGAAAATGAGGCTCTCTGTCAGCACAATGATAGGCTCCAGCAACAGGTAGCCATGCAGGAGAGACTGATGGAGTCTAGTAAGGCCTTGACTGAGGAACTGAAAGCACAGGCTCTTGCATTGCAACAGGGAGCAGGGACTGGACCTGGACTCTGCCACCCCCATGTCCCCTGGCGCACATGAGCACAGGGCCACAGGGATGGCAGATTACTATCCAGCCAAATGTATGGGGCTCATAGGCCAGTACCTCCCAAGAATGGATGGGCGGGAATCCGGGTATGGGCACCTAAGTACAGTGCAATTTAGTGGGGAACCCCAGGAGAGTAGGCCCACTAAGGGCATCCTGAAAACCTCTGCCCAGTTAGGTCAGTGGGGGGGGTACTCATCAAATCCTGGCAGCAAGGGGGAATCTGAAGACTCCTCTGAGCGTCACAGGAGACCAGGTCCGCAGATTCTGCCAGCCATTCCCAGGCTTGCAGAATCCGGGAAAACCTGGAAGATCAGACGGGCACCTCTGGGAGCAGTGCTTCTGAGTCAGAGGATGAATGGACCAGGGTTACCCGAACCAAAAAGGCCAATAAGACAAAAAGGGCCTTGCTTAAGGACCCCTTAAAACAGATTAAGGCAATAAGGAGTGTCATCACCCCTTATCACAAGAATGCCAAGTATTCTGTTTGGTAACACTTGGAGCTTTATGAGCAAACGATGGAGACTTTCCATTTGAAGGACAGCAGTAGCTGCATTCAGTATGTCAAATGGACATTCTCCCCAGAATACTCCAGTTTCTTTGCGGGGCTGGAGGACCAAAACCATTCGAGATGGTCCACATATAGGGCGGCCATCTTGAAACATTTTTCTGTTCACAGAAATCCCCAAGAGGCTCGCAAGGCAGCCTACAATTTGCAATGTGGGGAGGATCAGGCCCCACAAGAATTTGTGCAGGAATGGAAGCGTGCCTTTGCGCAGACTACCAAAAGGGAGCGCACGGACAGTAAAGAGTTTGTAAATACGTTTTTCCACGCCTTGCCCAAATACATAATGACCCAGCTAGTGAGAGATTTTCATGAGAAAAGGTCACTAGACTGGGTCATTGAACAGGCTACCCGGATCTATGAGGTGCAGAAGCCCATAGAAAATAAAAATAACGCTCAGAAAAGCTCCAAATCGACCAGCACCCCTGCTGCTGCCAAGGTGGCATAGGTAAACGTTGCCCCCATTTTAGATTTGGAGATGGGGGGGCCTAAAAACCTGCCTGCACCGAATAATTCTCAGCCCAGAAGGCCCTCGGGCCAGTCACAGACAGGGAGTCAAGGAGGTAGTCCCACAAATGAGGTCCCTCGCTCCCCTGACTATGTAAGTCCCCGCTACAAGGGAAACTGACCCATCCTGGGTTATGTGTGGACTCCTCCGGGCCAAGGGGGAGGATCCAACCAGGCACCCAACCCAGGGAACTTCCCTCCTAACTTCCCACAGGAGGGCAGAAATTCACCAAACCCTGGGCAGAACTTTTTTCCCAGGTATCCACCCAATTTCCAGCCCCAAAATTATCCATCCTTCTTTCCCCAATTCCCTGAGCCCAGACCACCTAATCCGGGAGAGGGGAGGCCAAGGGTGGAGAGGTACCCAAATCTTCCCAACCCGGGTACTACCAGAGAAGGGATATCTACCCCTCCCGGGATCAGCCCAGGGGAGAAAACAGAACCCCGTATCAGCCTGAGCGGGTTTCGCAGTTAGAGTGTCAGGTCCAAAATATGGCACGGGATCTGGGTCACATACTGAGGGCTCAACAGAACCCTCAGATGCGCATGCCACCGCAGAATGCCCCAAACTCTGGGCCTGGTGCTCCAGAACAATGACGGGGGCAGCACCCCGATAACCCACTGGTTCCCAGGGAGGAGGCACAAGGGGCAAGGGGGTGTAAAGCCTTGGAGGAAGCTTCCTTCCCCACTTGTAAACAGCCCCTGGAAACCCAGGAACCGGAAACAAAATCTCCTACCCCTGAAAGTCTGCCGCCCAAGGAGCAGAGAGGAGGTAGGAGAAACAAAGGACCCAAACAGACCCATTTTGTGGAGGAGTTACAGGTCTTCCAATTTGAGGGAGAGGGATCCTCAGAGGATCCTGGGAACAGGATCTTCTCCTTCAGAGATGGGGTAACTCCTCCCAAGGAAAAATGGGTCCCAAGGGATTCCAATCCAGACTGGGTAGATGTGGGGATTGAGCTGTCGACGCCCATCATTCTATCCCAGAACCAACAATACCGAAAACCCCTGGTTCAAACCCATCCTGGTGACTGCCTCCAAAAAGAGGGGGGCGGCCCACAACCGGAACCAGGGGAACCCAAAACCGCATCCATAGACAGGGTAGATGTGGGGATTGAGCTGTCGCCACCCATCATTCTATCACAGAACCAACAATACCGAAAACCCCTGGTTCAAACCCATCCTTGTGACTGCCTCCAAAAAGGGGGGGGGCGGCCCAGAACCAGAACCAGGGGAACCCAAAACCGCATGAATATCCAATTGTCAACTTTTTCTTTCAGATTCCCAAAACTCCCTGCTGAACTCTGCCCAAATCTCTTCTCTCTCAATGTCCAAAACCAGAAAATTAGCCCACCAGTTGTCCAAAAAATGTGCATTATCTGTGCCCCCTTGAGGAGAAGGAAGGAAGATACTATGCCCCGGTACAAGTACAGGGGCAGGGTACAATTTTGGCACTGGTGGACACTGGATCCCAAGCTACCCTTCTGTCCAAAAGGTCCTTTGATGAACTAAATGCAGGAAGGGGGGAGAATTACCGAATTCCTCTCACCTCTTTTCCTGGACAACTTCAGAACTTTGACGGGAAGGAAATTCCCGTCGAGGGGACTGCATATTTGGACATTAAAATTGGGCGACACAAGGTGAAACACCCGGTCATTTTAGTGACGCCAGAGGGTACCCCTTGTTTACTAGGGAATGACCTCCTGAGAAGGTTGTCACCCCTAATAGACTGTGTAAACAAGGTCATCTGGACTCAGACTAGCCGACAAATAAAATTAAAACAGAGCGTCAACCATGTTAGTTTAAACGGCACATGCGACATGGTTGAACAAAAATCTGACCAAGTAGAATTTCACTTCCAGAACAACCAAATTCCAGACGTGACAGTAATAGCAGTAGGACAACAGACTGGTGATGGGGGGGTCCTCTCTATTTCCGAAAATCAACCTTCCTTCCAGTTTAAGGTGGTACTCCACACTGGAAGGAAACACTCTGAAATTCTTTACTAATCCACAATCCGACATTCCCACTCCAATAGTCCAGAAAGATATGAAATCAGCTCAGAGCCTGGCTGATATTCAGCAAGTTGGAGAACAGTTGTTCATCCCTGGTCAGTTATATGATGGGAAGGACTCTGTTCTCGCCCGAGTGTGTGTGTACAACGGTAAGAGCTTCTCAGCAAAGTAATGTTCCGCCAACTCCCAAAAGATCCATCCATTCCCACATTCAAACTGATAGACAAATGGGAAATGGATCTGAAAACACCCAATTCCTAACATCTCCTGCCAAGCAGGTGTATGCTCAAAATCTCAATTGGCAACAAGAGCATAGTCCATAATTGTTGGGTCGTGCAAGACGTCACTGCCGCCTTTTACTTAGGCAGTGACATTCTCAATCGCTTTGCCATTAGTTTGGACCTAATAAACTTCAAAGCTTGGTCCCGATTAGCGGCTAATCCCATGGGCTTTGATTATCCTGAAAAAGAATTTAGGTCAGCTCAATTGCTACCTTATGCAGTTGAAATTCAGTTTAAAGAGGAAGTCACCATCCCAGAAAGGACCCGACAATTCTCCCTGGAAGTGAAAGTTAAAAGAGGACAAAAATTGAAAAACCCTGATGCTTATATTCTTCTAAATGCTTCTCTTCAACAGCAAGGGTTGGGGGTAAACCCAACACCATTAGTCAACATAGAACATGACACCATTCCAATAGAGGTGGATAACAGCGACTTAAAGAGTATTACTCTAGCCGCAGGCACCATTATTGGAATGGCGGTTGATGACCGACATTTCTCCATTGATTTAGGAAATGAACTGTTAGGACCAATCCCCAAGGGTGATGACGATACAACACCAGACAGGATCTTTACCCGGCATGGGGGGGAACTTCCTGATGTACACTTCCTGCCCTTATGGTATGGAGGATGTGACTTGTGACTTCAGGAGGGATGAGGTGATTTTCCAGGTCCATGAGGGCTGCCTTTCCCACCAGAAGCCTCCAGTCCAAATCAGCACTCTGACCAGGGACTTCTCCACCCAGCTGGAGGAGGCCGCTGAGATAGCGAAACCAGAAGTCTTTCCAGGTTTCAGGCAGATGGTTGAAGAGAGTGTCAACCTAGCTGATGCCTGTGTGACTCTGGAGCAGAAGCAAAAGTTGAAACAAGTTTTCTTGGATTTCCAAGATCTCTTCGCGGTGGACTCATATGACTGTGGTGGCACCAACATCCACACAACAACAATTCCCACGGACCCTGGCATGACTCCAGTGTTTGTGAAACAATATCGCTTGCCTCTCGCATCAATGGAGTCCCTTACTGAAATAATTAAGAACCTTGAGTCCCGGGGAATAATCTGTCCAGTACACAGCACCTTCAATAATCCGCTGCTGGGAATATTGAAGCCAAACGGCCAGTGGAGACTCTGCGCCGACCTTAGGGAGCTCAACAAATGGGTCCATACTTCCCGATGGCCTCTTCCCTACATTGACCAAGGGCTGGCCCAGATCCAGCATATTCAAGTAACTTTGGGTCTCATCCTAAATTACTAGGGGAATCCAGACGTGGACCCCTTGCTCACTATTCTTAGAGAGGCACAGATCCACCCTACCGATGAGGTCCAACCAGACCGAAACACGTGTCTGGGGTTTCTGTTGGTACTCTTGTTCAGAGGAGAATTGCCTAGTATTTCGGTGCTCGACTGCCCCGGACAAAGACTGATATGTTTGGGATATTTCTTCTCTCTGAAAGATAGTGAGCTAAAGACTCTGGGTAAGTCTCTCGTAACCAGGACTAATGTCTGGCAGAGGGACTCCCAGGACCCCCCTTGTTAATTTGCATATTCAAGTAACTTTGGGTTTCACCCTAAGTTACTAGGGGAATCCAGACGTGGACCCCTTGCTCACTATTCTTAGAGAGGCACAGATCCACCCTACTGATGAGGTCCAACCAGACCGAAACACGTATCTGGGGTTTCTGTTGGTACTCTTGTTCAGAGGAGAATTGCCTAGCATTTCGGTGCTGGACTGCCCCAGGGCAGGACAAAGACTGATATGTTTGGGATATTTCTTCTCTGTGAAAGATAGTGAGCTAAAGACTCTGGGTAAGTCTCTCGTAACCAGGACTAATGTCTGACAGAGGGACTCCCAGAACCCCCCTTGTTAATTTGCATATTCAAGTAACTTTGGGTCTCACCCTAAGATACTAGGGGAATCCAGACGTGGACCCCTTGCTCAGTATTCTTAGAGAGGCACAGATCCACCCTACCGATGAGGTCTAACCAGACCGAAACACGTGTCTGGGGTTTCTGTTGGTACTCTTGTTCAGAGGAGAATTGCCCAGTATTTCGGTGCTGGACTGCCCCAGGGCAGGACAAAGACTGATATGTTTGGGATATTTCTTCTCTGTGAAAGATAGTAAGCTAAAGACTCTGGGTAAGTCTCTCATAACCAGGACTAATGTCTGGCAGAGGGACTCCCAGGACCCCCCTTGTTAATTTGCATATTCAAGTAACTTTGGGTCTCACCCTAAGTTACTAGGGGAATCCAGACGTGGACCCCTTGCTCACTATTCTTAGAGAGGCACAGATACACCCTACTGATGAGGTCCAACCAGACCGAAACACGTGTCTGGGGTTTCTGTTTGTACTCTTGTTCAGAGGAGAATTGCCTAGCATTTCGGTGCTGGACTGCCCCAGGGCAGGACAAAGACTGATATGTTTGGGATATTTCTTCTCTGTGAAAGATAGTGAGCTAAAGACTCTGGGTAAGTCTCTCGTAACCAGGACTAATGTCTGGCAGAGGGACTCCCAGGACCCTCCTTGTTAATTTGCATATTCAAGTAACTTTGGGTCTTCCCCGGTTACTAGGGGAATCCAGACGTGGACCCCTTGCTCACTATTCTTAGAGAGGCACAGATCCACCCTACTGATGAGGTCCAACCAGACTGAAACACGTGTCTGGGGTTTCTGTTGGTACTCTTGTTCAGAGGAGAATTGCCTAGCATTTCGGTGCTGGACTTCCCCAGGGCAGGACAAAGACTGATATGTTTGATATATTTCTTCTCTGTGAAAGATATTGAGCTAAAGACTCTGGGTAAGTCTCTCGTAACCAGGACTAATGTCTGGCAGAGGGACTCCCAGCACCCCCCCCCCTTGTTAATTTGCATATTCAAGTAACTTTGGGTCTCACCCTAAGTTACTAGGGGAATCCAGACGTGGACCCCTTGCTCACTATTCTTAGAGAGGCACAGATCCACCCTACTGATGAGGTCCAACCAGACCGAAACACGTGTCTGGGGTTTCTGTTGGTACTCTTGTTCAGAGGAGAATTGCCTAATATTTCGGTGCTGGACTGCCCCGGACAAAGACTGATATGTTTGGGATATTTCTTCTCTGTGAAAGATAGTGAGCTAAAGACTCTGGGTAAGTCTCTCGTAACCAGGACTAATGTCTGGCAGAGGGACTCCCAGGACCCCCTTGTTAATTTGCATATTCAAGTAACTTTGGGTCTCACCCTAAGTTACTAGGGGAATCCAGACGTGGACCCCTTGCTCACTATTCTTAGAGAGGCACAGATCCACCCTACTGATGAGGTCCAACCAGACCGAAACACGTGTCTGGGGTTTCTGTTGGTACTCTTGTTCAGAGGAGAATTGCCTAGCATTTCAGTGCTGGACTGCCCCAGGGCACGACAAAGACTGATATGTTTGGGATATTTCTTCTCTGTGAAAGATAGTGAGCTAAAGACTCTGGGTAAGTCTCTCGTAACCAGGACTAATGTCTGCAGAGGGAGTCCCAGGACCCCCCTTGTTAATTTGCAGATCCAGGGGTCACAGGTATTCACTGCAATAGACCTGACCAATGGATACTGGACTGTGCCTGTCAGTAGGGAGGACCAATACAAGCTGGCTTTTACCTTTGGGGGCCGGCAGTACACATGGACCTGGACTCCCTTCGGATACCTCAACTCAGCAATGAATTCAACATTTTCCTACATAAGGCCATGCCCGACCTGGGTGCAAGGGGTAACCTGGCTTATGTGGATGATGTCCTCATCAAAAGTTCATTTGTGGAGGAACACATAGCGGAGATCCGTTATATTCTGACACAGTTGAGGGCCGCCGGAACAAAACTTTCCTTTCAGAAAGCACAGTGGTGTAGAACCTGTGTTAATTTCTTGGGGCATGAGATTACTCCTCAGGGTCTCTGTCCCCAGGATAAGAAAGTGGAAGCACTTCAGAAACTAAAAGACCCCACAACTCTGCGGGAACTAAGGAGCCTCCTTGGACTGACTAATTACAGCAGAAAGTTCATTGAGGGCTACGCAGAGATCACCAGACCCCTGATTCATCTCTTGAAGGGGGGGGTGGGAATGGGGTCCAGAACAATCCGAGGCAGTAAGACAGCTCAAAAGAAGCCTCTCACAAGCGCCTTGCCTAGCTTACCCTGTCAGAAACAAGGAGTTTTTCTTGGAGACAGGGTTCTCTAATACATGCTTGACTGCAGTATTATATCAAAAGCATGACAAGGTCAATAAAGTAATCTCCTATGCGAGAAAAACTTTATCCTCTGTGGAGGAAAAAATCAACGATTGTGAGAAGAATGTGGGCGTTGTGGGCATTGAAGAATTACCGCCCGTTTATCCAGGGGGAACACATCATAGTGGAGACTCCACACCAGCCTCTGTACCATCTCTAAAGTGACAGAATCCAGGCCGGAAATGTGAGTAATTCCCGAATTACTTCCTGGATTCTGTCAATGCATGGCTTTCCTGTGGAGGTCAGATATGGCCAAAACAAGAAGAGTCCCCTCGCGCAAGGTCTGGCTGACTTGCATGATTGTGCCAGAGAAAACTGTCTCGAGGACGAAAGTCTAAAAATCAAGGACAACATGGAGGCATACCTTAATTCCCCACACAAAGTCTTTGAAGAAGACAAGTGTGAGGGAATGCCCACTGTCTATGTGGATGGATGCTCTTACCATGTTGACAACAACGGGGAAAAAGAACTTGTGGCCGGCGTAGGGAATGCATGGGTGAATGAGTCCCCAGAACACTCCGCTGGATACAAAATTGATCCCCGAAGTAGTCAGGTGGCAGAGTTGATGGCTGTGTATCAAGCCATTCTCACTGCTGTCCAATATCAACTCCACAAACTGGTCATAATCACAGATTCGGATTATGTATGGAACGGGTTTGTGGAGCACCTGGTTAATTGGAAAACCAGAGGCATGTTATGTGCTAATGACAAACCCTTGAAACATGGGAAGTTAATCCAAAACATGGATGATCTGGTCACCTCGAATGGATGACCATCTACTGGAAAAAGATCAAGGGTCATTCCAAAGTAGAGGGACCAGACACAACTCGAAATGACTTAGCTGATCAGCTGGCCAGAACCGGGGCCATCCAAGGGGATCTAATAGAGATTGAGTCCCTGTTGGGGGAAATCCAGGTCCCTGCTATAACTAGGCCCCAGACAAATGCTCACAATGATCTTTCAACTGCACAATGGAGTAAGGAGACCCCAGATGCTGATTTGATTACGGCTCAGAAGGGGGATCCAATAATTGGTCAGTTTTACCAACACATTGAGGACCCTGAGAACTTTCCGCTGATGGATACCGATTACATTGGGAAAGAGGACCTTAGAGTGTTGATGAAATGTCCAAAAATGTTCCGAATCCAAGACGGTTTGTTGGTAAGGAAATCCCAAGCGGGCCATGATCAGTGGGTGGTTCCTACCTCATTCATTCCGAAGCCTGATGTTAAGTCACGCCCATGATGCGGCTACCACCGGTCATGGGGGTTTCATACAACACTTGAGATCTTAAGAGAGGTTGCATACTGGCCACACATGGGGCAGGACCTCGACCAATACTTGAAGGGGTGTCTTGTGTGTGCACAATTTCAGCCAACATCCCTCACACACCGTGCGCCTCTCCAAAAGAGGGGGATGACACTGCCATGGTCAGATTTGCAAGTCCACTTCATAGGCCCTGTGATTCGCTCCTCTAGGGGAAATAAGTACATGTTGACGGTGATATGCTTATTTACTAAATGGGTGGAATGTCTCCCAGCCCCAAACTGCAAGGCAGAAACAGCAGCTGCCCTGATGATCAACCACATCTTTTCGCGTTTTGGTTACCCCAAAGGATTGAGTCAGACAGAGGTAGCCATTTTACCAGCGAAGTAATGACTAAGATGTGGGAGATACTGGGGGTTAAGAGGAAGCTGCACATTGCTTACCGGCCAGCCTCTTGTGGTGCAGCAGAACGTTACAACCGAACCATTGTGAGCATATTAAAAAAGTTTGTGGCAGATTCTGGGCAAAGTTGGGCTATCCGATTACCTCTTGTCCTAATGGCCATCAGATCTACCCCTTCATCTGCAACTAAAATGTCACCATTTGAGCTGATGACTGGACGCAAGATGGTGCTTCCCCAGCATTTGCTCTACAGGACCCAAGAGCAGACATTAATCAATGCCTCCACAACTCATGAGTATGTGGAGAATTTAAGGAAATGCCTTCAACATGCTTTTGCCTATGCTCAGCGGAATCTAGAAAGATCAGCCGAGAGTATGAAAACTCACTATGATTTGAAGACTACAAGGAAAGAATACAATGTGGGAGACCGGGTCTATCTATACAATTTCCAAAGGAACCAGGCCAAACAGTGGAAATTTCTGCCTACATGAAAGGGACCTTTTGAAATTGTAGACAAGATCTCCCCAGTCGACTACAAGATCCGCATCCCCAAAGGTAGTGTGGCGGAAGGGGAAGACAAGTGGGTCCATATAAATCAGCTAAAGTGTTGCCATCCCAGACACACTCTGCAGCAACTGGAGGAGTCCTCTGCAATCCCAGAGGGGGCCGATCCAGAGTAATACAAGTCCAACCCTAAAATATTCCACATATAGCCTATAAAATTGAATGCAAATGTCTCCTGATGTGTAAAATGTATATGTTTGCCCCACCATTAATAGTGGTGGGGAAATGGCTACGAATATGTTTCTGCCGCTTTGCTTTGTCATCCTAGGAGAGATGAAACCATGGAGACTGACCAAGGAGGACGACCCGGGGACCGAGAGTAAAGATCCGAGGGGCCTGGGGTACCGCCCGAAACTCCCATCAGGACCGGCGAGGAGAACTGATCGATCCACCCTGATGGAGGAAAAGATGCTGAACTGTGCCATCTGCGGAATCAGAAGAATATGATGCGGACATCCCAGCGCGTGGATCAAAACATCCTTTGCACCCAACTCCCCCTCGACTCGAAATCAAAGTGCAGTCGGGCGGGGGGGGCTTGTCAGGTGTCTTGACCCACGTTTGAACTATTATGCTACAACATTTGGTGCTGTGGGCTTAGAAAATCCAAGATGGCTGAAAAGCCCACATTTGCGCCAGAATCCAGGAAAACCGCGCAGTTTTGCGCACACCAAAATGGTCGCCTGACCTACCACCCACCAGTGCGAGCATGATGGGCCAGAAGCGCCATGAGCGAAATCATTGCAAAGGAATATGGTCCTGTTAAAAATCTGTTTTAATTGATGTAAAAAATTGCTAAAATCATGGCCACAAAATTACTCTACTGCAGAATCTATAGCAATACACTGTTAGTAACTGCTATCAAGTAAAATCCCTTTTTTTGAAATGTATTAATTCAAGACAGCTCCCAAAAATGGGTGCAGTACTGGTGCTCGACACTAACTGGCGCTAGCGGTCTAAACTCTGAGAGGAGGCCTGTCTTTCAGGAGCTGACAAGGAACCTGAGTTAGCTGGAAACTTCAAAGCCTTGCTGGTTAATGAGAATTCTTAACACCTACTGTTCACAGACCTGGCTGCATTCTGCTGCCCCCACCAAAAGGAGATCATACCTCTCTGATTGAATCAGGGGAGGGGACTGCAGGAAACAGAACAATGAACTTTCCTTGGCTCAGGCAAATGCTAAATCAGGGGTCGTAAATGGCTTCCTTTTGGAAGGAAATGGGACGTGCGCTGCCTCTGGGAGCCACCTGAGCTGGAGGAGGGGACAGACAGAAATTCCCTGATGTGCTTTGGGACCTAAACCACACCCATCTGGGCCAGAGCATAATTTTAATAAGATGGATAATTCATAGTACGGAAGTGTCAAAATTATGTAAATAATATCATTATTCCTGTGATTTTTCTGTGCACATTTTAAGAGGTGTTAGGACTCTGTGGTATGTTCTGGGGAGTAGTAGTGGAAAATAGGGTGTTACTCCAAGTGTCTGTATGTTAAAAATCTGACACTTCATCATCTGATGCCCATATTCCTTGTGCACATTTGTGTAAATTCTGGAAAAGTTTAGAGGTTGTGTTCTGGATGAAAAGGGCAGAATTCTGTCAGAAGGGGACACAACATCTTACAAAGACAGAGATCGGATGGTTTGGTGCTACAGAAAATATGTTAACTGGACATATAATATTAGAAATATTGTACATAGACAAATATGCATTTGGATCAAAAATAGATTTGTGTGCAAAGTGACAAGGGGAGGATCCTCTGACCAATAAACATACCTCATCACGATGACACTCCATTTCCTTCCCCCAATCAAGGGAGAGAGGAGAACTTGGCCAATGATAAATTGTGAGGGACAGGCTTAGTTATGCCCACGCACACACCCATTTTCAAAAGACATAAAAAGAGCCATTGAGACCCAGGAAGGGACATTCACTTTCCACTTCAAACTGATTTCTTGCAAAGCACTTTGCCGGACCAGACAATATCCAGAAGACTCCAGAACCAGAACATAGAATCCAGACTTCAGAACTCGCAGCAGAGAGGCCTAGTCCAAAAGCTGAATCCTTCTCAGCAGGCCTCAGAATCCAGCCACCTAACCAAACTATTCAACAGCTGGGCGAGCTGTTTGATTCTTGCTAGAACCCTGTGCCAGAACCCAGAAAGCAGAGACCAGAACCAGAGATCCAGAACCGCCGACCAGACCCAGACCAGACAACTGTGCAGTGCCAGAACTTTTGCCAGAACCAGAGATCCAGACCAGCAGAGCAGAGAGAACCGCAGCTAAACCTGTTGACCAGATCTGTGACGAGGCCCATTCCTTCCAAAATTAGGAGTGAGTATCCTGAGAACTGTGCAAACCAATCTCTTAGTTTAAAAAGAATCTAATTCAAACCAATTCAATCTGCCTAGAACTGGCTTAGAAATCGGGTGTCCATTCTGTGAATTTAAAGCTGTGAAAGTGTCATTTGCCATTCTGAATCATTATTTCAGTTCTGAAAATCTACCTCCACAAAATCGTACGTATCTTTTGAACCATACATGCTAGGGACAAAATTTAACTTTCGTCTTAAAGCTAAGATCCTCAGATTTCCAACAAGCTGACTTGCGACTCTGTAAAATTTTCCATAATCGCGCTCGACGCATTCAGAAAAAGTGCCGCAAATTGCAACTAGCTAATTTCACCACTTGTACAAAAATCGCTGTCTTTTGCTTGCAGCTGTTGAAATCCGTTTTCAACCTGATAATCCCTCGTGAATCATTGTTAGTGTTGACCTGAACTAATTCAAAGTTGCTGTCACCTACCCTGAATCTCCTATAGTGAATTAAAATCATTTTTAGCGTATTTTCACTTCTTTGCAAATCACATTTAAAGTATTTTTGCCTGTGTTTTAAAATCATCCCTGTTGCTCTAAGCTTGCTAGGGGAGAACTGAATTGGTATTGCATTTGATTGTATTCCTGAAAATTATGTGCTCCCCTTCCATCTCCTTATATTGCATAGGGGGGAGTGAATTGTCAAAAGAAAAAGTGATCATATTATCTCTTGTGGAAACCATCTCAGTTATTTCTGTGCTGCATTATTTTCCATCATTGCATTTCCTTGAAACCATAAAAGCATTCTGAGCTACTTTATCCTCTATACCAACTCCTAAGTAATTCAAAAAGTGTGCTAGTGTAATATTATCCATTGTTGATCACTGTCATATTCATAAGTGTGCTATTGAATATTAATATTAATTTATTTATAAAAGTGTGATATATATCTTGTTTAATTTTTCAAATAAATCTTTTAATTTGCAAAACCAACCTACTTCTTGGCTCAGTGAGGTTAGGGGGATTCAATGAGAGGGGCGTTATACAAGGGTTTATCATCCAGATATATGAACTTGTCATCCCAGACTCGGCATTGACTTAGTTGGAGTGCTGAATTGAGGTCACTTAACAACGTGGGATGACATCATAGATGGCACATTTTGGGGTATAAAACCTCTGTGTTGTCAAGTTTGTGTGTGAGTGTGCAAGCATCAGTCCGATGTATGCCGGTTTGCCCTGATTTATTAAATAGAGAATTAAGTAGTACTTTTTTCATATTCTTTGAGTCTGTCCATTTATTTTTTCTGAGATTTTTATTGGTAGTTCCATCTAGGACGAACGACTGCTCTCGACCATTAGCCAGAAGACTTCAAGCCTCCTGTGGAGAACAGCGTGCAAAACACATGTAAGAAGATATGGTTGACAGGTCCCCCTGTGACAAAATTCCTGTCCGGTCCCTGCAGGTGTCCTGTGGATGGTAGGCAAACTGGTCAGTTGAGGGAGATTCGATGCTGAGGGACTCGAGCTGAGCCATGGATGTAAGTAGAACATTGAAAGTGGCATAAATAGGGGGAGGGACTGTGTTATAAATAATATATATACATATAACAGGATGTTTGGGGGGATTATAAAAGAGACAAGGGGGCGGAAGGGTACGCACTAAAAACAATCCAGATAGGGGTAAGGATTCCTGAGGCAAGCCCAACATGAAAAGTGCGTATCAAACTCCAAGATGGAGTAAAAATGAGATAAGATACATTTACTAAAGATAGTAAATTAAGGTGGACGCAGAAGTGCACATGTGTGGTAATATAAATATGTCAGTGTTAAGCTTTTGTTGTGTTTACACTAATAGATATAAAACGATAGTAACACATGAAGGGGATTATCAGATGTTTTAATCAAGAGATTGATGTCAATCAGGAGGGTAAGAAATCCAAGGAAACTAATAAATAAAGAAGAGAATCTTAAAAATTGATAGAAAGTATAAACAAAGGAACAAGAAAACATTGTTGCATGGAGTTTAAAAAAGCAGGTAAAATATTTAGATTTTTGGATAATAAGCGGCAATTGATGGTGCCTGTGCAAATTGATCAGTGTTCGATATTTGACAGAATAAAGAGAAGAATAAAAGGTCAGGTAAGTACAGACAGTCGAGATCGACTTGTCATTATGGGGCACACTCCTCTTCTACACTTATGCAGGGCAATACAAACATACACAGCTAAGATAAGGAAATATCATTCAGAGGGAGTTCAAGGCACGACTAATAAAACACTCAAGCTGTGACCTCAAGAGGGTTTGTTGTCAAAAACACTATTGTGACATATGACAACATATATGAATGCCACATACAAGGGAAAGAAATTACAGAAAAGATTGCCTGTTTTAGAGTTATGGAAAATGTACCAGAGTGAGAAAGAAGATCCAGCCATGAAGGCGTGGATGCTTAATCAGCATAAAGGGAAGTATGTAACGCCTTCGGCTCCCCTTTACCCTCCTAAAAACAAAAGCGCAGACACAGAGGAGAAGGGATTTTATCCCTTCAAGGAATTGAAAGCACCGGCGGGGTATGTTAATCTGACATTAGAGCCCCCGGCTTATAACAGTGAGGATAACACGTAAGAGAGCAAAAGCGGAGAACGTAAATCTATATTGACACACAATGGGCCTCATTATAAGTTTGACGGTCTGGAAACAAGGGTGCCGTAAGCTCACTGGCACCCTTGTTTCCAGACCAGCAAACTACGAGTCTGCCTGCCATGGCCACTGTGTATGACTGGTATGACCCTGCCGGGCTCAGCGGCCTCGGTAGGCAGACTCTTCACGGGAGCACCGGCACCTTTGCTAAAGGTGCCGGTGCTCCTGTGTCCCGACTCACATATAGTCTGATAGGACTCTATGGGAATGGGATTAACAAATATGCCGGCGCCTGACTTCCCGGCTGCTGGACTCGTAATGAGCCGGTGGCACCGGTAGGTCAAGCAGCGGTAAATTATTACAGGTCTGGCAGCAACTCACCAGTAGCACCAGTAGGGTTACTGCCAGACCCGTAATGAGGCCCAATGAAAGTAAACAGCGTTATGAGAGGGGGGATAGACAAGACAGACTGATGGAGATAAAGGGAGAAGCAAGGAAGCAGAAATAAATAAAAAACAAAGCTAAGGGAATAACAATAGTGCAGAATTAATGGATGGGAGGACAAATAATACTTAAGTTGGACAAGATAAGGGCATTAATGGGCCTTAATGGGGTTCAAGAAAAAGAAGAGAGAGAAGTGGGAAAGGGAATAAGAAAGAGCATCTAAAGAAGAGAAAGAAAGAGATTGCAAGTGAAGGGAAGAACAAAGAAGGTACGAGGCAAGGAAAGAAAAGGAGAGACTTCAGTAGAAAAGGAAGAAGAAACAGAATGAAAGTATGTAGGTTGCAAAGAAGGTGAGAGGAAGCTGAATTAAGGGAGATGAGAAAGAGGGAGGAAGAAATTAACAGAAGTAGGAGACTAAAAGATGACTAGATAGATTATCTATGTCATAGAAGCATAGTGCTGATCGAAGCAAAAGAACGATTTGAGGAAGAGAGAGGGTCACAACAGCCCCGCTGGAAGCTGCAAGGGATAATAAAATACTAACATGGGATGATAAGCGACATGCAGAAGACATAGGGCAAATAATCTGGGATTTATATAAGCAAATGAGGGATAAAGAAGGGTATAAAACCCAAGGGAACATAGAAGGCTCTCTATCGAGGGAAACTGGAGGAAGGTTAGATGACGTCATAACAGACGAGCACAGAACACTGTCTTTAAGTAGACTAGATCTTGATGATGCGGAAAAGGATAACAGTCATACAAGCTGGGGCATAATAATGTCAGATGAAGAAAGGGATGAAAACCAGAGAATGCAAAGGGAGAGCGCATGTGGATTTACAAAAGAATTGAGTGTAGAAAAAGGGGTCAAATGGTCTGATCTAGAGGACCCCAAATAAATAAAACCAGAATTGACACTATATATTGATCGACCACAAGAACGATTGTGCAGTACGGAGGATGTATCCCTGCCTTATGCAAGCAGATTAAGGGCACTACCAGGATGGAGACAAACAGGCAAAACTGGAACACGAGATGTGTAGGCCGGTATGATTATGGACCAGGACTATCACAATTGCCATTATTAGAGAAAGGGGGAGGACGGCCACAATATATACTGTGGCCACAAATGGATAAAGACAATTTAAGATGTAAATGAACAAGTTTGACTTCCGGTGCGGGAAAATTAATTTATGAATTAGTGAGAATGACATCAGGAATGATGTAGACATAGGTGACATAAAGAGTTTGCTAGCAGCCATTATAAGAGAGAGAGCTGATGACATTTGGAAGCATGCAGGATACGCAGGTGTGACTGCACAGAACACGACACATGATGGAGTGCCATTTAATATTTGCAGAGCAGGTTATTGTAGGCGCTGCAAGTACAATATCCTGATACATGAGGTATGGGTGCGATTAAGACTAGAAAAATGGGGGAGGATGAGGACCATGTTGCTTATATTCAAGACATTCAAAGGAGATTGCACCTTGAGATGCGTGAACCGTGCGATAAAACAGTGGCATTATTTTACCACATTTTGTGTCAGGGACTGCCCGAGCCAGTGCAATGGCAAATGAAGAAAAAAGGGGGAATGGAAGCGAAACCATGGGCAGAAATACAATTGCTGACCGTGCATCTCTGCTAATTGATGCAGGAGAAGAAGAAAGCTGAGATTAGAAAGCAGGAGGAGGCAAAGTTAGTTTAGAAAAAGTTGTCAAAAATAGCCATAAAGGGAGTGGTATTGACGGGTAATGAAGGTGGGGTGACACAGGAGACTCAGTCAGTGCAGCAAAACAACATAGTATATCCCACGGATCAGAGTGGGTATAATTTGTGACCAAGAGGAATAGGCCTAAAGGAGGACAATGAGGTGGATTTCAAAACCCTCAGGGACGGGCAGGATTTAATGACAGCTGCAACAATGCTGGAATTGCGGAAGAATAGGACACATAGCCAGAACATGTAGAAGCACAGGAGGCATGCAGCAACATTGGCAAGCTCCAAGAGGGGAGATGGGCTATGTTCCGCAACATAATACAAAACCGCAGGAGTATTATGCCCAAGATCACACGCAGCTCAGACATATGCAATGCAACCACAGCAAATACAGCAAGCGCCATTACAAAAGCAATCGCCACAAGGGCAATCGAAGCAAGTACCCATGCAAAGACAACAGGCACAAACTCAGAAAGCGCAGACCCAACAGACCATGGTACCACAATTGAATATTAATACAGGAGTCCAGCAAGCACCCACACCTAAATTAGGGAGTGTGACTGTGGTAGGAGGGAATCCTTTTACAGGTAAAGGGATGAATTTATATCCACAATAAGACAGCCCACAGAGCGACCTGATGTGTTTAGTACTATCTTTGACACCACATCCCCAAGAGGAACAAAGGGTCAAGGTGACTATAAGAGGTAAGACATTTTATTTTCTTGTAGACACCGGAGCAACACGTTCCTGTGTCCATGAGGGAAAATATCCAATGTCGGGTACTCCCATGAATGCGCAGGGATTCTCTGGGGTGATGAGCTTAGTTCCTTTTACAAATTACCAATTACAAGATATGTCCATGGCATTTTTATATTTTAGGCATATGCCAGTTAACATATTAGGGTATGACTTAATGACGAAACTTAACATGACGTTATCTTTTACTGATGAAGGAATAGTGTGTTTCTAACCCAGGGATACATTTTATGAATGTGAGAGAGTTTATATTAGCCTTTACAGGCCTGAAGGCATTATGAGGGGTTCCTTTGGTACCAGAGGTATTCTTGTATGGGGTAACTGTTTTATTATCATGGTTACGCAGATTGATAGGTAAACTATTAAGAATACCTAATGAGTATTTGTTCAGACCAGAAATACCTATGGGTGATGAAGAAGGGCAGATTGTCCCCTTGGAGTTAGAAGCTGCAGTGGTCAGAGAGGAAATGGTGGTTATTCATGGGACAGATGATGAGGGAAGAGGTTGGAGAACAGTGATAGCACTTAGTGAAGGATACAGGTTGACAGATGAGGAGCTGTTTAAGGAAGAGTATTCAGATGACTAATTAGTATTTTTTATAAGTCTCACTTATTGGATTAAAGTATTGAATGGAGAAATGCTGCAGAGAATAGCATTGGTAAAAATAAGGTCATTTTTCCAGGATGATTTAGAGAAATTGGCAAGTATTTTATGGACCACACGTTCATAAGAAGTGGATCTATTTAAAGGAGTAGGAGCAGTTAATATGAAGCTTAAACTAGGAGGACTTTTGCCTCGTGCAAAGGAATACCCCATGTCCAGAGAGGTGGATGAAGGTATATTTGAGACCATGTCCACTTTATTGAAGCAAGGAATACTGGTACCATCCGATTCTCCATGTAACATGGCTGTGTACCCAGTGAGAAAATCAATGAGGAGGAGAGGGACGTGGAGATTCATAAAGGACCTTTGCACCCTAAACAATATAGTTGAAGCTGAGTTTCTTTTAGTTCCATATCCCGTGACAATATTGTGTAAAATCCCATTTAATGCCAAATATTTCAGACATACATTTACGGAATGCTTTCTTTTCAATTCCCCTTCACGAAGACTCACAAGATTTGACTTGCTTTTCGTATAGACATATCCGCCTATAACATACTTGTTTGTCCCAGGGGTACTGTGAGTCCCCTTCAATCTTTAACAGAGTCCTCCAAATGGATCTAGGCAATCGTCAGCTCGAAAGTGCAATAGTCCAATACGTGGATGACATTTTGGTGTGCAGTGAGCTAGAAGAAAGATGCAGAGAAGACTTTATTAAGCTTATGACTATACACTCTGAGAAAGAATATACAGTGAACAAAGAGAAGATACAGTACTGTCGGGAAGAGTTCTTGTATATAGGAGAATTGATTTCTCATGACGGGAGGAAAATGACGCCTAAAAGAGCAGAAGCAATTATGAAGGCCTCAGAACCTAAAACAGTGAGGAAAATGCAACAATTTGTAGGCCTATGTAACTATTGCAGGGTCTGGGTTTTCGATTAGTGTATATATATTTGACCACTTTTGAAAGGACTTAAAGAAGCACAGCTGTGCAAGAGTAAAATAACATGGACAGATGAGATGACTGATGATTTCAAGAATTAAAAAAGGTAATCAGTACAGCCCCTGTGTTAGGAATTCCAGATTATCATGAATAATTGTATTTATTTTCTCATTCAAATGGAGAAGTCATGACAGCAGTCCCTACACAGAAAACGACACTAGGACATGGACATAAACCATTGGCTTACTATAATGGGATTTTAGACCCAGTTATGAAAGGGCGTTACCCCTGTGAGCAATCTTTAGCTGCTAATGCATTCACGATTGGAAAAGCTTCTAGTATAACACTGGGGTGTTCAGTAACATTATTTGTTGAGCAGGCATTATTTGCGATTTTAGAGAAACCTAAAAGTACATTGCCCACACAAAGAGCATCAGGATACGAAGTCATTATTTTTAATCCTGCAATCAAAATTGTAAGATGTAAGACAGTGAACCCAGTAACGTTCATAGGCGAACCAGTATGGCAGGATGATTATGTACATGATTGCACAACGTATACTGAACACTATGATCATATTCCCCAAGCCAGAAAAAATGCTGTCAGTGGAGGTGAAGTTCTCTTTATTGATGGTTCTTCAAAAATTAAACGACTGGCAACAGGCATACTGGACAAGCAGTAGTTAAACTGAACTGAGAGGGTGAATTTGAGGTAGTGACGAGCACGAGATTGCCATAGCATTACTCAGCACAAGCTGCAGAATTAGTGGCACTTATCACCACGCTTCAGAGATTTGAAGATGAGGAAGTGACAGTGTATTGCATCGATTGTTTCCATCCAGTTCTGGTCATATAGAGCAGTTTTAACCTTAGCCAACAAAAGTTTCAGGGCTTCCGTATCTAGTCCTATGTCGGAAAGTATTGATTCACAACAGGATTTCAAATTTCCCAAATAACCACCCGGGCATGGCTCAATATGGCGCTGACACACATCATTGACTTCTGAATATAGGGAAGCTAAGTCTGGTGTAAGGATTTTGTGGTATAGGAGTAACATCTGCCACGGAACGTGAGCCCTAAGTGAGACAATACCCAGTTTTAATCTTATAGCCACTACTGTGACAGTATCAGGAACTCACAAGTTCTGTCTCCACATTTTTCCTTCTGTGGTGTCTAACCAAAGTTGAGGTTTCATGGGCCATAATTCCATTCTGTAGGTCAACTTTGGAATCACCTTCCCCCGATAGAATTTTAGGGTGGCTTTGGTGGAATGGGTTCCATTTTTTCTGTCTATAAAAGACAGTTGGTTGTTTATGTTACTGAGGCCTGTATGGCTGCGAAGTTAGGCCTAGACGTGAAATGGAAGCCTAAGTATGTCAGGCTCGAGATCACTTCCAGTTCCTTTGACTGCATCAGCCATTTGCCAGAGTTGTGTTTTCTGGCCCTGGATAGCACCATCATTTTAGTTTTTGGTGGATTGATCACAATGGCATTCTCCTTTGCATACTTGTTAAATGCTATTAGAAGCCTATGCATCGTGATATTTGAAGTTTTTAAGGTGCGAAACTTGGGAGGAATTAATGCAGCTGGAACGAGACACTTGCCAATGTTGGAAACATATAGGTTAAAAGGAAACATATATGCATGCCACATACAAGGGAAAGAAATTACAGAAAAGATTGCCTGTTTTAGAGTTATGGAAAATGTACCAGAGTGAGAAAGAAGATCCAGCCATGAAGGCGTGGATGCTTAATCAGCATAAAGGGAAGTATGTAACGCCTTCGGCTCCCCTTTACCCTCCTAAAAACAAAAGCGCAGACACAGAGGAGAAGGGATTTTATCCCTTCAAGGAATTGAAAGCACCGGCGGGGTATGTTAATCTGACATTAGAGCCCCCGGCTTATAACAGTGAGGATAACACGTAAGAGAGCAAAAGCGGAGAACTTAAATCTATAATGACACACAATGGGCCTCATTATAAGTTTGACGGTCTGGAAACAAGGGTGCCGTAAGCTCACTGGCACCCTTGTTTCCAGACCAGCAAACTACGAGTCTGCCTGCCATGGCCACTGTGTATGACTGGTATGACCCTGCCGGGCTCAGCGGCCTCGGTAGGCAGACTCTTCACGGGAGCACCGGCACCTTTGCTAAAGGTGCCGGTGCTCCTGTGTCCCCACTCACATATAGTCTGATAGGACTCTATGGGAATGGGATTAACAAATATGCCGGCGCCTGACTTCCCGGCTGCTGGACTCGTAATGAGCCGGTGGCACCGGTAGGTCAAGCAGCGGTAAATTATTACAGGTCTGGCAGCAACTCACCAGTAGCACCAGTAGGGTTACTGCCAGACCCGTAATGAGGCCCAATGAAAGTAAACAGCGTTATGAGAGGGGGGATAGACAAGACAGACTGATGGAGATAAAGGGAGAAGCAAGGAAGCAGAAATAAATAAAAAACAAAGCTAAGGGAATAACAATAGTGCAGAATTAATGGATGGGAGGACAAATATTACTTAAGTTGGACAAGATAAGGGCATTAATGGGCCTTAATGGGGTTCAAGAAAAAGAAGAGAGAGAAGTGGGAAAGGGAATAAGAAAGAGCATCTAAAGAAGAGAAAGAAAGAGATTGCAAGTGAAGGGAAGAACAAAGAAGGTACGAGGCAAGGAAAGAAAAGGAGAGACTTCAGTAGAAAAGGAAGAAGAAACAGAATGAAAGTATGTAGGTTGCAAAGAAGGTGAGAGGAAGCTGAATTAAGGGAGATGAGAAAGAGGGAGGAAGAAATTAACAGAAGTAGGAGACTAAAAGATGACTAGATAGATTATCTATGTCATAGAAGCATAGTGCTGATCGAAGCAAAAGAACGATTTGAGGAAGAGAGAGGGTCACAACAGCCCCGCTGGAAGCTGCAAGGGATAATAAAATACTAACATGGGATGATAAGCGACATGCAGAAGACATAGGGCAAATAATCTGGGATTTATATAAGCAAATGAGGGATAAAGAAGGGTATAAAACCCAAGGGAACATAGAAGGCTCTCTATCGAGGGAAACTGGAGGAAGGTTAGATGACGTCATAACAGACGAGCACAGAACACTGTCTTTAAGTAGACTAGATCTTGATGATGCAGAAAAGGATAACAGTCATACAAGCTGGGGCATAATAATGTCAGATGAAGAAAGGGATGAAAACCAGAGAATGCAAAGGGAGAGCGCATGTGGATTTACAAAAGAATTGAGTGTAGAAAAAGGGGTCAAATGGTCTGATCTAGAGGACCCCAAATAAATAAAACCAGAATTGACACTATATATTGATCGACCACAAGAACGATTGTGCAGTACGGAGGATGTATCCCTGCCTTATGCAAGCAGATTAAGGGCACTACCAGGATGGAGACAAACAGGCAAAACTGGAACACGAGATGTGTAGGCCGGTATGATTATGGACCAGGACTATCACAATTGCCATTATTAGAGAAAGGGGGAGGACGGCCACAATATATACTGTGGCCACAAATGGATAAAGACAATTTAAGATGTAAATGAACAAGTTTGACTTCCGGTGCGGGAAAATTAATTTATGAATTAGTGAGAATGACATCAGGAATGATGTAGACATAGGTGACATAAAGAGTTTGCTAGCAGCCATTATAAGAGAGAGAGCTGATGACATTTGGAAGCATGCAGGATACGCAGGTGTGACTGCACAGAACACGACACATGATGGAGTGCCATTTAATATTTGCAGAGCAGGTTATGGTAGGCGCTGCAAGTACAATATCCTGATACATGAGGTATGGGTGCGATTAAGACTAGAAAAATGGGGGAGGATGAGGACCATGTTGCTTATATTCAAGACATTCAAAGGAGATTGCACCTTGAGATGCGTGAACCGTGCGATAAAACAGTGGCATTATTTTACCACATTTTGTGTCAGGGACTGCCCGAGCCAGTGCAATGGCAAATGAAGAAAAAAGGGGGAATGGAAGCGAAACCATGGGCAGAAATACAATTGCTGATCGTGCATCTCTGCTAATTGATGCAGGAGAAGAAGAAAGCTGAGATTAGAAAGCAGGAGGAGGCAAAGTTAGTTTAGAAAAAGTTGTCAAAAATAGCCATAAAGGGAGTGGTATTGACGGGTAATGAAGGTGGGGTGACACAGGAGACTCAGTCAGTGCAGCAAAACAACATAGTATATCCCACGGATCAGAGTGGGTATAATTTGTGACCAAGAGGAATAGGCCTAAAGGAGGACAATGAGGTGGATTTCAAAACCCTCAGGGACGGGCAGGATTTAATGACAGCTGCAACAATGCTGGAATTGCGGAAGAATAGGACACATAGCCAGAACATGTAGAAGCACAGGAGGCATGCAGCAACATTGGCAAGCTCCAAGAGGGGAGATGGGCTATGTTCCGCAACATAATACAAAACCGCAGGAGTATTATGCCCAAGATCACACGCGGCTCAGACATATGCAATGCAACCACAGCAAATACAGCAAGCGCCATTACAAAAGCAATCGCCACAAGGGCAATCGAAGCAAGTACCCATGCAAAGACAACAGGCACAAACTCAGAAAGCGCAGACCCAACAGACCATGGTACCACAATTGAATATTACTACAGGAGTCCAGCAAGCACCCACACCTAAATTAGGGAGTGTGACTGTGGTAGGAGGGAATCCTTTTACAGGTAAAGGGATGAATTTATATCCACAATAAGACAGCCCACAGAGCGACCTGATGTGTTCAGTACTATCTTTGACACCACATCCCCAAGAGGAACAAAGGGTCAAGGTGACTATAAGAGGTAAGACATTTTAATTTCTTGTAGACACCGGAGCAACACGTTCCTGTGTCCATGAGGGAAAATATCCAATGTCGGGTACTGCCATGAATGCGCAGGGATTCTCTGGGGTGATGAGCTTAGTTCCTTTTACAAATTACCAATTACAAGATATGTCCATGGCATTTTTATATTTTAGGCATATGCCAGTTAACATATTAGGGTGTGACTTAATGACGAAACTTAACATGACGTTATCTTTTACTGATGAAGGAATAGTGTGTTTCTAACCCAGGGATATATTTTATGAATGTGAGAGAGTTTATATTAGCCTTTACAGGCCTGAAGGCATTATGAGGGGTTCCTTTGGTACCAGAGGTATTCTTGTATGGGGTAACTGTTTTATTATCATGGTTACGCAGATTGATAGGTAAACTATTAAGAATACCTAATGAGTATTTGTTCAGACCAGAAATACCTATGGGTGATGAAGAAGGGCAGATTGTCCCCTTGGAGTTAGAAGCTGCAGTGGTCAGAGAGGAAATGGTGGTTATTCATGGGACAGATGATGAGGGAAGAGGTTGGAGAACAGTGATAGCACTTAGTGAAGGATACAGGTTGACAGATGAGGAGCTGTTTAAGGAAGAGTATTCAGATGACTAATTAGTATTTTTTTATAAGTCTCACTTATTGGATTAAAGTATTGAATGGAGAAATGCTGCAGAGAATAGCATTGGTAAAAATAAGGTCATTTTTCCAGGATGATTTAGAGAAATTGGCAAGTATTTTATGGACCACACGTTCATAAGAAGTGGATCTATTTAAAGGAGTAGGAGCAGTTAATATGAAGCTTAAACTAGGAGGACTTTTGCCTCGTGCAAAGGAATACCCCATGTCCAGAGAGGTGGATGAAGGTATATTTGAGACCATGTCCACTTTATTGAAGCAAGGAATACTGGTACCATCCGATTCTCCATGTAACATGGCTGTGTACCCAGTGAGAAAATCAATGGGGAGGAGAGGGACATGGAGATTCATAAAGGACCTTTGCACCCTAAACAATATAGTTGAAGCTGAGTTTCTTTTAGTTCCATATCCCGTGACAATATTGTGTAAAATCCCATTTAATGCCAAATATTTCAGACATACATTTACGGAATGCTTTCTTTTCAATTCCCCTTCACGAAGACTCACAAGATTTGACTTGCTTTTCGTATAGACATATCCGCCTATAACATACTTGTTTGTCCCAGGGGTACTGTGAGTCCCCTTCAATCTTTAACAGAGTCCTCCAAATGGATCTAGGCAATCGTCAGCTCGAAAGTGCAATAGTCCAATACGTGGATGACATTTTGGTGTGCAGTGAGCTAGAAGAAACATGCAGAGAAGACTTTATTAAGCTTATGACTATACACTCTGAGAAAGAATATACAGTGAACAAAGAGAAGATACAGTACTGTCGGGAAGAGTTCTTGTATATAGGAGAATTGATTTCTCATGACGGGAGGAAAATGACGCCTAAAAGAGCAGAAGCAATTATGAAGGCCTCAGAACCTAAAACAGTGAGGAAAATGCAACAATTTGTAGGCCTATGTAACTATTGCAGGGTCTGGGTTTTCGATTAGTGTATATATATTTGACCACTTTTGAAAGGACTTAAAGAAGCACAGCTGTGCAAGAGTAAAATAACATGGACAGATGAGATGACTGATGATTCAAGAATTAAAAAAGGTAATCAGTACAGCCCCTGTGTTAGGAATTCCAGATTATCATGAATAATTGTATTTATTTTCTCATTCAAATGGAGAAGTCATGACAGCAGTCCTTACACAGAAAACGACACTAGGACATGGACATAAACCATTGGCTTACTATAATGGGATTTTAGACCCAGTTATGAAAGGGCGTTATCCCTGTGAGCAATCTTTAGCTGCTAATGCATTCACGATTGGAAAAGCTTCTAGTATAACACTGGGGTGTTCAGTAACATTATTTGTTGAGCAGGCATTATTTGCGATTTTAGAGAAACCTAAAAGTACATTGCCCACACAAAGAGCATCAGGATACGAAGTCATTATTTTTAATCCTGCAATCAAAATTGTAAGATGTAAGACAGTGAACCCAGTAACGTTCATAGGCGAACCAGTATGGCAGGATGATTATGTACATGATTGCACAACGTATACTGAACACTATGATCATATTCCCCAAGCCAGAAAAAATGCTGTCAGTGGAGGTGAAGTTCTCTTTATTGATGGTTCTTCAAAAATTAAACGACTGGCAACAGGCATACTGGATAAGCAGTAGTTAAACTGAACTGAGAGGGTGAATTTGAGGTAGTGACGAGCACGAGATTGCCATAGCATTACTCAGCACAAGCTGCAGAATTAGTGGCACTTATCACCACGCTTCAGAGATTTGAAGATGAGGAAGTGACAGTGTATTGCATCGATTGTTTCCATCCAGTTCTGGTCATATAGAGCAGTTTTAACCTTAGCCAACAAAAGTTTCAGGGCTTCCGTATCTAGTCCTAAATCGGAAAGTATTGATTCACAACGGGATTTCAAATTTCCCAAATAACCACCCGGGCATGGCTCAATATGGCGCTGACACACATCATTGACTTCTGAATATAGGGAAGCTAAGTCTGGTGTAAGGATTTTGTGGTATAGGAGTAACATCTGCCACGGAACGTGAGCCCTAAGTGAGACAATACCCAGTTTTAATCTTATAGCCACTACTGTGACAGTATCAGGAACTCACAAGTTCTGTCTCCACATTTTTCCTTCTGTGGTGTCTAACCAAAGTTGAGGTTTCATGGGCCATAATTCCATTCTGTAGGTCAACTTTGGAATCACCTTCCCCCGATAGAATTTTAGGGTGGCTTTGGTGGAATGGGTTCCATTTTTTCTGTCTATAAAAGACAGTTGGTTGGTTATGTTACTGAGGCCTGTATGGCTGCGAAGTTAGGCCTAGACGTGAAATGGAAGCCTAAGTATGTCAGGATCGAGATCACTTCCAGTTCCTTTGACTGCATCAGCCATTTGCCAGAGTTGTGTTTTCTGGCCCTGGATAGCACCATCATTTTAGTTTTTGGTGGATTGATCACGAGGGCATTCTCCTTTGCATACTTGTTAAATGCTATTAGAAGCCTATGCATCGTGATATTTGAAGTTTTTAAGGTGCGAAACTTGGGAGGAATTAATGCAGCTGGAACGAGACACTTGCCAATGTTGGAAACATATAGGTTAAAAGGAAACATATAGATTAAAAAGATGAGCGTCCAACACACACCCAAAAGGCAGCCTATTTCCCAAACATTTCCAATTTTGAAATAGAAGGTGTTAGACAGATGTCAGGATGATGCATGTTGGCAATGCAGGGCTTTCATATGCTGTGTATTGTCCAGTTAATTGAGCTACAAGGTGAAGCACCACAAGAAGAGAAAGATTTATGGAGGAAAACAGGGGTGTTCTTTAACCGCTGCAGAGGCAATTTGGAGACAGGATATCACTGGAAAGCCAGTTATGCCTCTAGCATTATTGATGGTAGCGTTGGAACAGCTTCACTACCCTGCGCATATGACTCCAGAGAATCTTGCTGCTACAATTGCAGAAGATTGGTTCTCACCAAATCTGCTAGAACATGTTGTATTGTAAATTGCATTGTGTGTCAGAAATGTACTGCCGGACACACTTTGTGAGAGGAGCAATTCCTAGTCACATTGTCCCATTTCAGCACCTACATATAGATTATGTAGATGTGCTGCAGACATGCGATGGCTACAGATATATGCTGGTTGTGGTATGTCCTTTTCAAGATGGATTGAGGCAGCACGCACCCTGATGCCACATTCGCTGGCAAGTTCCTTGTGCATGAGGTGTTTCCAAGATGGGGTGTGTGCGAAGTTTCACGGTCTCACAATGGACTGAATTTGTAAATGAATTGTTCGAACAAATAGTTCTTCTATAAGGCATTAAGCATACCTTGTCCTTAGATTATCATCCACAGGCGAATGGCGTCTGTGAGAGATTAAATGGATTGCTAAAGGAGAGGTTTGAAAAAATAAAAATGACATTTAAACAAGGGATGGGTACATTGCCTACCCCTTGCCTTATATGACCTACGAAGCCAGCCTGGCTCAGATCACCATCTAACTCCTCATGTGTTGGTGACTGGATGCTGTATGAGAATCCCCTTGCTCCTCCAACTAGGTTAAAAATGGATGCCCATAGTGTAGTGAAGGTACTAGGTGATGAGATGCATGATTACCTAACAACAATGACTGCTAGTGTTTCCTTCATGTCTCAACAGGTCAAGAACCGAAGGCAAGGGTCAAAGAGAATCGACAAAGACGATTAATCCATTGAAGCAGAAGATTTGTTAAAGCAACCCAGTCTGTACCCTGGAAACCAGGTTCTGGTAAGAATATCTGTACACACTTGGAGTATGCCCCATGTTTGAGGACCATATGAGGTGGAAGAAGTCACCCCCACAGCTGCCAAGTTAAAAGGAAGGGGTGCTTGGCTGCATTTGCACGACATCAAACCATACAAAGAAGAAACCCGGACCCCTCCAGCAACTGCCGACGGTGAAGCAAGAGAAGAAGTTCTGCGCATGCAGACTCATTCAATGGCCAAGAGCAAAGACACTGAGAATGAAGAGCTTAAACGCACTTTAAATTGAGGACTGATATCTTTCAACATTTGATAAATGAATAAATAGGCTTGCAGTTATCCTGGAACATTTTTTTAGATAGGCCTAAGAAACAATGTATTAAAAAAACAGAGCTGAGAGAAGAGAAGCACCCATTATGTTGGCTTGTAGTTGAATTATGTCTGCTTACGAGAGCTGATAGTTCCCTTCCCTGCATCTATGCCTTGCAGCATTAGATTCTGGGAATTCAGATGATAACATCGAGGAAGATCTTGTCTCTTCTCTATAGCTCCTCCTTGATACAGAGAGGTTTCATTGAGTGAGAGGAGTTTGGTCTCTTGTTGAAAGCACACTTCATCTTTGTTATTCATTGTAATAACATTACACCCATTCTTGTATGCGGTTTTCACATATATATATATATATATATATATATATATATATGTATATATATATATATATATATATATGTATATATATATATTAGTCTTATCCTGCTTTAGCAAGAAGACACGTAAATATTGTGATGTTTTTTGGCAATCCTAAGAACATATATATATTTATAGCAATTATCTTGCAGTTCTTGATATGAAGGGGTGATCCATAGAGAATGATAGATTTATATATTAAAAGTCTAAGCAAAGATGAGGTTTCAGAATCTAAGAGGCCCACTGCCATCAAGAAAATCAATTTGTTTTCATGGAATAATAATTGTGATATAATGTTGTATTATGATATGTGTTTTCCTCCTGGTTATTATGGCATTCAGACATGTTATAAGAAATAATACCTATATGGTGGGTAATGAAAGATGAAAGCATGAACAGTATCCTTTATAATGTTACTAGGCACCTATTTAGATTTAAAAAGGGTGTTGGGGAAGAGCATGAAGATATACATACATGTCTAGATAATTTGGCTAAATTAAAAAATAATCTATGGTATCAGCACATGAAGGAGGTGGGAGACAGAACGTCAGAGAAAGCTGCTAAGTCTGTTCCTTATTACTGTATGCCATGAATGCAGCAAGGACATTTATTGCCAAAGAAAATGCCTGCCCAGGTTGCAATATGTCTGTCATCTAGCAGCATGTGCATCCAGAGGGCAATTCGAAGGAAAATGGGCAACTTTTTGATGGCGATTAAGAGAAACATTTCCATATGAAGATATTATGTTAAAACAAGCAGGATGGAAAGTCGAATTGGTTGGACAAGCAAAAAACATATGTATCCATCCCAGATTAGAGAACAAATAAAAATTGTCAAGATGAAGAGGATGGACCGCTCAAATATGACTGAAAGAGCAGGAGAACCAGGATGCTGCGGGAGACCTCAGCTATTCGTGTATGGACCTGTTGCCACCAGTACCGGATGGGAAGAATTAATATTATCTTGCCCTGCACACTTATTGAATAGGAACCAGAAAGCATAGTGCAAATAGAGAATGACAAATGTCTAGAATCATGAGCCATGTACTCTAAGTTACTAACATGGGTTGACAATGAAGCAGGACCAGTATCTATAATACCGCTAAAGAATGCAACAACATGCTTCAGGAATGAAGTCCTGGTTGGAGAAAACAAAGGATGTGGACAGCCAACTGAGGTCCCAGGAATGAATGGAGGAACTGCGCAAAGATGAGAACAATTGATGAGCCAGTGTGAGGATGTAAAAAAAGTGACAGATACCAGGGACAAAATAAAAGACCTAGGTATTAAGTTGGGCTGCCTGCATGGGGATGGCAGAATTGAGCTGTGAAGGCTGCACTTTCCCTCCTGGTATCAGTCTGGATATACACATGCATTACTTGTATGTCCTGTCCCCTTTCCTCAATCCTTGTGGGGCTTCCTCCAACATGGGGACAGTACCAGAAACTTTGGCAGTGAAAAAATTAGCTTCCCCTTTAAATTTAGTACAGTGTTCAGGGGCGCAGCCTCAGCTGTGGGAATGCCACGTCGAAACCCTGCACTCCGGCACCTCACTTCAGTCCCTTTTTCCGCATGGATGGTGTCAGACCTGGCAGCCAACGCAGAGAATTTTTTTACTTTCAGCTTTCTCCCCTTCGTTGTTTTATCTTCTTTAACCTCTCTTCGCTACCCCGCCTCCCCCAGCGCATGTCGGCTGCTGGAGGATTCATGAGATGGGCTTTGTGCGATAGCACGTTCCCGTCCTCGGACCCTCATGCACTCTTTTTTGAGTGCCTGGGGCCTGACCACTGCTGGGACGCGTGTGCAGCTTGCCGCGCTCTCGGTAACAGGGCATTGAAGAATCGGTCGCAGTGGAGGGAGATATTCCACACTTCTCCTCCGGCGACCCTTAAGGACTTTGTCTTCAGGACCTCTTGGCAAGACAGGGTAGGCCCTCTGCTCAGCACGGCTCCTCAGTGAGACAACTCTTTCCTGGGGGTTCCCACAGGCAAGGGTTCCTCGGATTCAGGTTCTGGCAGGCCTGAGGCCTCTAAGGCTACCGGCTCCCAAGCCGAGGGCCCCGGCGGATCTCTCGTGCACTCCAGGGGCAGACATGAGGCCGTATAGACTGCATTCTCCCAGGGCTGTCCTCGGAAGGGTAATCAAGTTTGTCCTCTTCTTCGATGCCAAGGTGCAAGGGATCATCGAGTGCCACCTCCAAGAGTCAGTCCTCGGCACAATCCAGTACGACTACCGGCACAGGTGCCTGGGGTGCCTAGCCTACCGGAGCTCACTCTGAGGTCGTGAGTGTCGGCGTTACAACTATCGACCAGCCGGCCGAGGGCTTGGCACCTACTAGAGTCATCTCTGAGGTCGACACTTCCACTTTGGGTGCAAGACCCAAGCTGCATTCTCTAGTGTCTGTGGCCTCTTGTGGCTCAGGGCCTTTGCGCCTGCCCGTGTTCTCGCCCATTGAATGGGCTTTGCAGGAAGATCCCAGTCCTCTGCCCTCTGAAAGCGGCAGTGGACTGTATGGTACAGGTATCTGGTCTCCTCAGGGGTACATCTACCCCTTGCAGCCACACGCCTCAGGTGCCTCAGCTCTTTGACCAGGTCTGGTGACCTGGCGCCTCAGAGGGCTGGGCCCCCAGGGATCCGGCAGCTAACGAGGACCGCTTTTTCGAGCGCTTCCTCGTGCGTTCTGCTCAGATGATGGGGCTCCCGTAGGATATAGTCAAGGGGGTTATCCTGCAGGTGGTGCCTCCCCAGCCTCCTCCTCTGGGTCCTCTGCGGTTCTTCCAGCGCTACTGGTTCCAGTGCTGGTCCCTACCCCAATCCAGGCCCTGCCGGTTGTTCAGACCCCTCCACCTTCTCCTGTACCACCAACACCTCCCCCTCAAAATACTATTGAACCTGTCTTAGGCTCCGGACTGAGGGGGGACCCTGCAGCCAACTCTGTGCCAGGGCCCGGACTGTGCTTGGTCGGTAAAAAAAGGGGGGGTGATGACGACGATGACTCCCAGGATGATGAACCCCCAGCATCGGTAAAGGCCTTTAATGACCACCTTCAGGGACGGGTGTAGTTCTTGGGGGTCCTTCTGCCCGAGGAGTCGAGTGCTAGCAGAGGATCTGGGCAAGCACACCACGGTCCCGTCTGGCATCCCTCCCCAAAAGCATTTCCTGCAGGTGGCGAGAAAGGTCTGGGAGAAGCCCAAGGCCAACGCCAAGATGAACCAGATGCAGGATTGCAGGTTCAGGCTGACGGGTGGGAAGCCAATCCTCCTGGCCTCCCACCCACAGCCGCATTCTTCAGTGGTAGCTACAGCCTCATTATATTCTAAACCATTTTCTTTGTCCTCTTCCTTCACGACAACCACCTGCAGTTGTCTTTCCAAGGAGAACAAGGTCCTCAGGTCTTTGGGCAAACACTGTTGTGTGATTTCAGGACTGCATCTGGGGCAAGCCAACGCTGACGCCCTCTTGGCTGGGGCTAATGAGAAACTGTGGCGAGAGCTCGGGAGTTTCTGCCCGACCTCTGTTTGGAGAGGCAAGCCTCCTTTAAGGCCGGTCTGTCGGATGCCTGGGCCGTGTCGCAGGACCTCATGGAGTCTTTAGTTTCCCGCATTGATACAGCTAGCAGAGGGCTGTGCCTTGGTGTCGAGATGAGAAAGTCGGCGTGGATGCATGCCACTCAGTTTTCATCTGACGTGCAAGAGTGGATCCCAATCTGCCGTTTCAGAGCGTGGACCTCTTCCATTCATCAACCGATGACGAGTTGACAAAGAAAAAACCTCCACTCAAACCGCCAAGTCCTTGGCCATCCTGGCAAAGCCAGGGCAGAACTTCTTCCCTCAGTCTCAGGGTAGGACCAAATGTAAACCCTGCGCTTTCACCGGCATCAAGGGGTTCTGTGACTGCGATAAGAAGATGCTTGACAGGTCACCCAGCGACAACAGAAGGAAGCAGCAGAGGACTTTGCGTGTGTTTTTCCACTCCCCCCTCCTCTGCCCCTGCCTCCGACACCAAGAAACAGTGATGTCAAGGCCGGGGAACACAGCTCTCCAGTGGGGGCCGACTGGCTCTTTTCCAGGACAGCTGGAAGCATCACTTCAAGAACCCGTGGATCCCATCAATAGTGTGGCGGACACCTACATCTTGCCTAATGCGCCCTCTTTGCCTGTCAGACCCTTTAGAATTCCCCGGAGAGATAAGTAATGTGTAAGGTCATGCGCAATAGGTAAGGCGATCTCATGGATTTTTTGAAATGTTGGGAGCAGCAGTAAATGGATTCGGCTGTTAAAGTTGGATCTCCTAAGCATTTTCACTTTCAGACAGTGCTCTGTGTTTTAAAATAAATGTTGTTGGTGGGCTGGGTCCAGACGGGCCTACTGATGATTGTGTGCATATTGGAACTTACCAACATCAATATATAAGACACCACATGTATACTTTCTGCTGGGCATCAGTATTTAGCAGGACAGCAATGGTCATGCCACACAATACCTAACCTAAAGTATGCACAGCTGAAAATGGGCACATGTAGAAACCGCGTAACCGTTCCTATTGTAGGTTTCCTTTTAAAAACGTAATTGGCACTAAAAAAGCTCTTTCCAATCATCCAGCTGTCTATTGACACCTCTCACCTTATTAATCTAGTATTGAATTGTGAGGGGAAGTAAGGGGGTAATTACAAACATTCCACTAAAGTTAAATTCATCTTTAGCTGCTCTGGAGTGACACTTTCAAAACATACTAAACTGTACAGGCAAATCTCCAGTTAAATCTACCCACCTCACACAAATTTGAGAAACAATCAGACATGTACATATCTAAGATATTCTACATTAATACACAATTATACTCAATTGCAATTCATGTATTGGAAGTGAAATTAGCAACACAATATTAACATATATGTGGTCTTGTTCTAAACATATTTACATCTCTTGAATACCTCTCATAAAATGTGCACTCTGCCCGTGTACAATTTAAAGTGCACATGTTTGACTAAACCCAATGAATTCTGTTTGCATAAAGTGCTAAATGTAGTTCCTTCTCTATAGCATGTATCTTCCAGAGTAAACCAAGGAATCTTGTAACCTGACATGTTTCGTTGCACAAGTGCA
This sequence comes from Ambystoma mexicanum, assembly GCF_040938575.1. NCBI lineage: Eukaryota > Metazoa > Chordata > Amphibia > Caudata > Ambystomatidae > Ambystoma > Ambystoma mexicanum. The sequence continues at coordinate 568,376,884 of NC_090926.1, read as the reverse complement.
GTGAGGTAACTTCTTCCTGAGGCTTTAAAGCAGACATATACTCACATATTATCTTAAATAAAAGGAGTGAGTTCTGATACACTCATATTATGTGAGTGTCTACCTGCGTTATAGCCTAAGGAAGAAGGTAACTCACTGAACATGTGGAACAAAACATGCCAGGCTTAAGATTCTGTGGGTTGCCACATTTATTTCATTTTTATTTTATTGGGCATTTGTAAGGCACGTTGTAAAGACTGGAGGGGGTGTCTGTACTCCTGCTCTCTACATGGTAGAGGAGAGGCACAGAGGACCCCAGCCAAGATTCTCTATTGTCGGTAGCAATGGACGAGCAATCAAGGCCTAGCTTCTCAGGAGGTGATGCAGGCTGGTTCTTAAGTACAGTGTAGTCCCCAAGCACCCACAAAGGAATATCCACACACTGTATTAGTGAAAACACAGTCGTTATATAATTAAGGTTCAAGGTTATGTACATAATCACAGTAAATCACTTTGTGCTGAGTTCTCTGTAATGGCAAATATATACAGTTCTAAGTGGTACCACAATTATTATCAGATTTCATTAAAGTGCATCAACTGTACTCTGGTCAAATGTCACACAAATCAATTAATAAAGGTAACCAACAATTGGCATAGGAGGAAAGCAGTTGGTTAGAACAGAATACTGGCCCCTACCACTAGACACAGTTCTGTGCGGAGATCCCCCCCACCTGGGCAACCTGTAAAATAAAGATATACTACAAGCCCAGTCCATATATTGTTTGATTAGTCTTATTTCCTTTTAAAGTGTTTCTACCACCCCAATGTACCTGGAATAGCAAAGTTCCTCGAGGAGGCGTCGATGGATCCTTCTTGAGTGACTCGCTTTAAAGCAGGAACCACGGACCGTTGATGGCCTCGAAGAAAGTGAACTTGGTGTCGATGATCCTCGATGGAAAGTTCAGTGGCGTCGAAGCAGCAGCTTCGGTCGTGGCAGTACTAGTCGACGACGAGTCGAAGACATCCTGCAAGGATGAGTTGTGCAGGGCACCTCGATGTTGATAGTTCAAGACCGCAAAGAGTTTTTGAAGAACTGTGGCCCAGCAAGGGCGTTGAGTCATCTGGCATCTCTACGGTCTTTGGGTGGCGGGAAACCTACCGGCAGATGCTCCTCGGTGCGTCGACGGCCTGGCCTTCTCCGGCGGGATAAGGCAGTCGGCGGTGCGGACGATCGCATCTGGGAATCAAATGTCTTAATCAATGGAGCGTTGCGGCTCCGGTCATCGATGGCGCGGTGTCAAGCGGTCCCCGCTTCTGGGCAACACGGCTTTGACGGGCCTCTAGCAATTATAGCAAACCTGCAAACCATGGTCGACGACAGTGGATGGAGTGTCTGGTGCTTCTCTTCATTTCTTGTCAGCGGTCCTCGTGTCCGGTTGACAGTCTTTTGTAGGCTGACTTCCAGGGCGCTTCGGCGAAGGTTAGAAGTGCACGATGGTCCCTCGTAGCTCGGGAAGAGGGCACCTAACCAGGTCCTCTCTGGATCAGTTCTTGAAGGCACAGCAGCTTTCAGATCGATGAGCAACAGCAATTCTTCTCTTCCAGCAGGCCTTCAAGGTTAAGCTTCAGTTTCAATGTCAGTTTCAACTCCAGCTTCTGAACGATTTCTAGCAGTGAGAGGCCCCAGAATATACTGTTGGTCTCCCATTCATTCTGCTGGGTCACACTCAGGCAACCAATCACTCAGAAGAGCATTCAGACAGTCAGTCAGTCAATCAGGCGCACAGTGCATTCAGGCCATTCTTCTCTATCCAGACACTCACAACACAGAATGTGGATTCGGACAAGTATCACGCCATTCTATACTACACACTGCATTCATACCAGTTTCGGGAAGGGCTTTCTCAGTCATTGTGTCAAATGCAAGATACTAGACATCCACAACACAGAATGCGTATTCGTCACACACTCCATTCAACATGGTTTAATATTTTAAAAGTGACCCAGACAATTTGTTTATTTGCAAAATGTAAACCTGTTTTTGGTTGTCAAATCTGCTACAAAAGGGGAAGCGGACTACACATTGGATGGAACATTTATGACTTTTCTAGGAAGGCAGGAGTCCCTGAAGGATTTCTAACTGATATGTCTTCAACTGAAGTTGTTTTAAATTTTGTATTGGCCTTTTTTAAAAATAAAAACAGGAATGCCTTTGAAATTAAACACACAGGTTTCAATTTTTCCCTGCCTATCAAAAACTAAAGAGAACACTGTAACAAAGGATATCTGGCCATCGTACATAAACATAAAATAAAATACACAAGAAGATATATGACAATTTATGACAAAATCAACAATTGCATTTCTAATATATTCACACTCTCTCTGTATAACCCGAGTGAACTCTCCTTCCCCAGGTTTCAGGTTAGGTTCAGTTCCAATGTTCAACAAAATGAAACAAGGACATCTGGGTTTGCAACAAAGTTCCAATTCAGTTCTTAGCTCCTTCACTTTGTCAAACAAAGGTTCAGTTAACCAATATTCAACCCAACAGAAAGATTTCTTTTCATCCTTGAATAATGACTTCCACTTCATCAAATAGCATCAATGGTGTTTGGGTCAAGATGCTTCACCACAACGTATGAATGTCAAAGAAGAAACACAATTCCTTGTCAGATTCAAAGAAACACAACTTCTGGCAAAGTTAAAAAAATACAGCTTCTTGTCAACACTTCTCAATTCTCTTTTGGTAGTATCATAAAATCACAGTTTATATTTCTGTCAGGATGACTTCACAATACCTCTGCTTCTACCTGGATAACTCTCATGGCAGGTTAACCTCTGCAAGGGTTCTCCATGCGGGTCTACTTGCCTGCCCAATGGTGTTCCACATTCAACTGTGCTTTTGAAGTTTTAGATCTACTGTGAACCAAAAGTATTATTTCAGCTTTGAACAACTTTTCAGAAAAGACAAGGTTCACTTCCAAGTAAGGAAGACATTCTTCCTCTTAACATTCACTTTCCAGAAGGACAGCCTCTTTGACACTCTTGTCTTTCTGCCACATCAAAAACCAATAAGCCCTTAAGTGTGTAATTTTAGCATTCTCCTTCTTGGCTTTGGCAATGTGAGTTATACCAACTTTTTGGGAACTATTGCAATCAGCAAGCTTCACCCTTTTTACAACTTTGCATTTGCCTCTCGACTTCCCGCCCACCAAAGCAGATAAGTTGTATGCCTAGTTGTTAGTCTCTCTTGGCTTAGGACAATGCATGTACAACTCTTGGCTTGGGCAATGCGTGTTCCGTCAGACTCACAAATAGTATCAATGTTCAGTCACTTAACTTTAATGTTACATTATTTTCAACTCCTTCACAGTTGACTCTTTGGTTAACCTTTACCTCAGAATCGTTTTTAACCACACACGACCAGTCTCATCTGTTTTCAGAATTGTTTGTGTTCAATCAACATGATTCCAAGTATTTCATTCTGACGTGAGTATAAAGGTTAACTCGTACGTGAGAGCTTCTTTTGTAACTTATTGTCCAACAATCAACGGTCAGGTTTAAACTGCTTTCCCTCACACGAAAGTATTCTGCTCATATATAGTTGCCTGCCTTTTTTCGGGCAAGGGTTCAGGACGCTCAGTAACGCTCACTGGCTTCTGTATTGCTCCCTTCGCGTGCTGCTGGACTTGAACTGCTTCTGGCCTCGTTGGGACACACACCCTTGTTCTGTGAAGCTATCTTCGTTCCTGCCATGCTGTCACGGAGCCCATCTTTCTCCTGAGACTCTCAGCTGTACACCAACTCTCAGCCACGGTCTACGGCACGCTTCCTGCTGTGCAAACTCTGCAATCAGGTTCACATGGGGAAAGGCAATAATCCTTCATGCTTTCTGCAGCGTAACCTCTGCACTTCAGATTTAGATTAGGGAACAGGACCCTCTCAGGACAGGCAGCTGGAATCTGCTTGGTCAAAGTCCCGGCGTCCCATCTTTCCACCCCCTTCTGCTAGGATTTCCAACAATGTGCTCTCCTTCTACTGCTGCTACTTTGGTGACTACTCCAGTCACATCTCCATCTCATGGCCTCTTTGCTTCCCTCAGGTGTGGGTCATTAAGCTTAACAAGCTGACTACTCCTACAACATTGCTCTTGAGCCCTTTTCCTAGTAGTTAGGGAATTATGGGACTTGTAGTCCCTAACAACAAAATTAGGCTTTCATCTCTCTTCTTATTAGCAATAAGCCATTTGAAGTGTGGGATTGTGGGGAAAGTTAAACAAGAGGGGTTTCACAGTCTTCCTGATGTGTTCCCCCCACACGCCATGTGATCCTCCTGCAGATCACCACCTCCAAGGTCAGGATCAGGAAGGGTCCCAAGCCAGTTCAGTTTTTGGGGGAATCATTGCTGATTCATCAAACTCCCCAAGGCTTGATAGCAGTGGATTAACCCTGTAAAATGATCTTGAGGATAAAAATAAGTAAGGGCACATTAGTGAAGGATCATATACCTTGTAATATCTCATGGCAATGAGTTTTACCAGTTTTACCGATTGTATATGTTCAAACATACTTTTTAAAGTAAAGGAGAACAGGGGAGAATGGGATGGGCCAAATTTAAGCCAGCAAAGCGAAATCGGCTAAATTAGCCTCCAATTTTCTTTTTTCTTTTTTAGTGTATATTGGTTAAAAACTTGTGTAACCTTAACAATACCAAAGAAACATATATCAGAGAAATAATAAATACAATACATGAACGACAATCATTTTAATTTAATCTAAAATGGAATGACTCACACAAGCAAGTTTAAAACTCATAACATATAACAGAAAATCCTTAATAGAAAGAAAAAATAAAATGTTGCCATATATGAAGAATTCTAAATTGAAAGGGACGCTACACTCAATTCCATCTATTATATAATTCATGCTTGCGATCATCTCTAAAAAATTAACTCCCTCTCAAGTTTAAACACTTGAGGAACCCGGTTTTTGCAAAGACCACAGAGGTGGATCCACCTGTAATGAAATATATACAAATATTTTCAGGCTCACTTATAATAGAAAGCGTACTCCAAACCTTTTTAAAGTGTGTCGTGCGTAGTATACTTTGTAGCTCAGAGCAATAAATGACCAAGTGCTTCAGAGTTTTATGTGAGAAGGAATCTTTACAAAATCTACATTGTCTCTGTTCAGGTGAAATCATCTTTCTTTGGATTAAAACCTCCTTAATCAAATACAGGTTCCACCTGAATCGTAAAATCTCAAATGTTACATTGCTATTTGGACCCAGCCTTAAGTACGAGGCTAATTCTCCACGTTTTTGGGCTTGTTCATAAGATGACCTGGAGACTTAAACCTCTGAAAATCATCTACAGTTCGTCACCAATCCCTCAAATACAAACGTTTTTTCACTTCACCCAAATCCTGTAACAAAATCTCTAATTTAAAGTCTGCACCTGACATCATTTTCAAACAGGAATTAGTACACGACTGCATCACCACTCCAAGATCCTCATATAGGGTGTTCTCCATAGGTTTTAAAAGCTTGTAATAAGTTGAAGATATTTCCATCTAGCATGGACCCCCATTGAGTTCAACCCCACCTCATAACCAATAGCCGCATTTGAAACATGCATGGCTTCCCGCCAAATTGATCAATATATTCCATTACCCAAGATTATAAAATGTCAAGGCCGTAGATCATCTTTGGGATCGCTCCAATTTCACTTTGCTAGTCAGGGGGATTTTTGCCAGATTTATCACTTTTGGACGAATTTCTTTCTTACCCGATATTTGGTGTATTTGCCAATTAGTGGTTCAAAATGTTTCTCAACCACCTAATAGGCCAACATTTCTTTTAAAATGCCCCCCCCCCCCAAAAACTGAACATTTCGGGTGGGAAAACACTGGAAACTGGCAAAGTGGGCAGATTTTGTCTTTAACTTTTAACTTACCAATGTTTCAGCGTAGTCCGCTCTAAAAGCAAGAAAATGACATTGTTTTTAAGCCTAATTTAAAATCATGTAAGACATTAATTTTGCCCATTTGTTTTGCACTGTGCAATTGTATAGCATCCGAAATCTCTGCGAATTCTAGGAAGCGTGAGGAGGTTATCAGATAAGACTACCAGATTTGCTGTTTTTGATTTGTTACTTGTTCTTAATCGGTCATCCTGTGATTGATAACGAATGGCAATGCCTTGCAGGTGACTTGTCGAGAGGCCTTTGCATATATTGCATCTTATTGTATGCTTTTAGGTTTTTAACGCTGTTAAGTGTAATAATAACATACACAAGTTTATGAAATGACATTATCAAGCTAGCAAGCAGTGACGATGCAGTTTGTGTGTTAAATAAAAGTACCTTGGTGTTAGAGCTGCAATGTCATGGCGAAGAAATATACTGCGATTGAGACATTGCTTTAAGTCCTGAGCACCTTTAAGTCCATCGCGCAACCACTCACATTCTAACGACATCTAGTACCATGCTTTGTCAGTTCCTGAAATTGCTATCTCAATAAAACAGTGCTCTAAATCGACCCATAGTCTTCCAAGTCCTTAACTCATGCTTACCAATGACTTATCACATTTGAGGCGCACACACCCCTACTTCAACACCCATATCCCCTCCCACTCATCCAATTTGTTTTTCCTTTCTGTTTTTGCCCATTATATTGTCTGTTTTCCCTTTCCTATCATTTCCTCCCCAAACCTCCCCTTCCTTTCCACAGACTATGGTCTGGCAATACCCTGGCAGGGTCGCAATAGGCCACCTTTCTGACTAGGGCAGGTGCTGTAAGACCACTACGGTGGTGATGGGTGTAGTATAAATATTGGACAACTTTTTATCAAGCGCTCAAAATCCAGACCGACTGTGAGAGATTTTATGGAAAGAAATGGGTGCACGGAAAGTTGGAGGGAAAGTAAAATGAAGGGCGGTCCAAGAACCGTTTTTGAAACAAAACTCAATGAATTAGCAGGCAAAAAAGGGACACATGCTAAAAGAAAAAAAGAAAATTTAAAAAAGGATGGGTTTTGATTTTTGATCTCCAATTCCTGTTTTTGGCCTTCTGGGTACACTATGTGCAAATTTGTTTCTCTAAGATTGGATATTATCTATGTTTATGGATTCATGTGTTTTACCATTTCACTATAAAAGCATGTGTTGTTGGTTATGTTTCCATTCGCAAAACTTTCTTTTGACACACAAGTATTTTTGCAATTAATGAATGAATCATTAAATGAAGTTGCTTATTCTATGCCTGTATGAGGAGTTATTAGCAAGTGCCCACTAGCAGGGTTGCGTATTTAATTCACATGAGTTTTTAGCCCGGTTCTGAAAGAAAACCTGTTTACTTTTCTTTACTTTATTGCATTTATATGGCGCGGCCATAGACCCTAAGGCGTGGGGGTGCTACAAGACACATACAAACAAATAACAGAGATCATATTAAATACAGGTGTAAATTCTAAAAAGATATGTACTCATCAGATAAAAACAACAATTAATTGAAAAGGTGAGTCTTCAACCTCTTTTTAAAGATCTCAAGTGACTCAATGCATCTCATGTCCACGGGGAGAGCATTCCAAACCTTCGGTCCAATAGAGGAGAAGGCTGAATTGGCCACTTTAATATAGTTTGACAATTCGGTATCACTAATAGGTACTGATTATTAGATCTTAATGTTCTGGTGTTTGTTCTCGTGATAAGGAGCTGTTGTAGGTATTCAGGCATATTGCCAAGTCTACATTTTTGCACTAGGGTCAGAGTCCTGAACAGGATTGTGGACTCTACGGGCAGCCAGTGGAGATTGCTTCTTGCGGTCATGACATGGTCTCTATATTTAAGTTTCATCACAGATCTGATTGCCCCATTTTGGCATACTTGCAGTCTGTTGCAATCAGTCTTATTGAGTCCCATGAGGAGACGTGAGCATTAATCTATTTTGGATCCTATTATCGCTCTTGCGATGGTCTCTGCGTTGTCTTGGGATATAAGGGGCCTTAGATGCGCTAAAAGTTTAATGTAATAGGCACATGATGATACCAAACTGCTGACGTGTTGTTTCATCATCAGACGTTGATCAAAGAACTGAAAACTATCATACTGCGGTCCAAGTTTGTTTAGAGTGTGAGAAGATCCTATAACAAGCAGCTCAGTTTTTGATTTGTTAAAAGGTTTGCTTGTTATGGACCATCCAAGTTTCAATTAAGGCAAAGACTCTATTTATAGCAGGTTCATCTATGCTATGTGAGCCAGAGAGCGGGATGACACATTGAGTGTCATCTGCGTAATTGGTAAATATTATGTTCTCATGGTCAAACATTGCAAATAGAGGTGCTGTGAAAATGTTGTAGAAACAAGGAAAGGTGCAGGCACCCTAAGGTACGCCGGAGGTGATTGTAATGGGTTCAGATTCTGCCGTGCTGCAGAAAACCCTACTATCACGATTGTTGAGAAATGATGAGACCCATTTACAAGCAAGAGGAGTGAAATTTGCGACCTTGTGCAACCTGGTGGTCATGATATCATGGTCCACCAGGTCGAACGCAGCGGAAAGATCAAGAAGCATAAGTAGTGAGGCTTCATTATGATCCATGCGGGACATTAGCTTGGACTTAAGTTCCAGAAGCGCGGTCTCAGTTCCAAAGCCAACCCGGAACCCAGACTGATGGTCATTTAAGACAGGATATTTCTTTAGGTGATCTGCGATTTGTATGTAGGCCACGCGATCAAGGATTTTTGGTAGGAACGCTGTGTTAGTGAAAGACCGGTAGTTATTTGGATCATCGACTGAGAGGCCAGGCTTTTTCAAAATGGGCATGACCCAGGCCTTCTTAAGATCCTATGGGACCATACCAGAGGTTATGGAAGCATTAACAAGTTTGCAGATAGAGGTGATTAGAGAGGGGGCACAGGTTTTGATCAACATAGTGGTGTAGATATCGTTCTTACATTTTGTGGGCGTCAGTTGGTTAATAATGATTTCTAGTTCTTTTTCCGTAACCGGAGATAGGTTGAAGGTGGGGATGAGCGAAGATCTTTGAAAGGACCAGTCGGCAGGCTTGGACCCAGTACATTTTAAGTTAATGCTCTTTTCCAAGATGTTTCCCTTGATGGTATCTAATTTCTTATGCATAGGCCTAGAAATAATTCCTGACGGCAACACCCTCTTTGCAATCTCCATTGTACCTTGACAACAGCTAAGGGTGTTTCCAATGATACATCCGCAACCTCACCGAGATACGACAGCATAAATCAATGAGCTCCCGAGTTGACGAGTCGTGAGTGCTCTGCAGGGAAATTCCTTTTTCAATGTGATTGCTATCAAATGCCAGTGATTGCCTGGGCCTCCGGCATTACCTTGCAAGGGCGGTGGTGGCGGACATTGTTTTATGCGCCCTTGGACTGGCCCAGGCTCCTTGCATTCTCCCTCTAGCTGTCATTCTGAGGCTGGCAATGCGTTCCCGACTCCACCTAATACGAGTGCCGGTCGGTATCTGGCACAGGGAGCCCAAAAAACATAGTCTGAAGTTCCGAACTATTGAGTTGTTAGTTTGGAATTGGAAAATTTGCAGCTGCGAGAAAGAAGTATAAAAACAGTCTGTTAAGCACATTTGCTAGAAAAAAGCTCATACTCGACTATGAGGCCATCACAATAATTGAGGATGATTGGGTCATGAAATTTGACTCAACAGACTCGTCCCAGCGCTGGCTGACTTCGTTACCTTGAAACAGGGGGAATTTCCTTATAAACGCAAACACGTTACAGCGTTGCATCCAGGCGGCATCCCAGGCTTCTGCATTAAACCCTGAGTAAATGAGTCTGCAGCCGCAGATCAATGGGCATCTTATACCAAAGCGGTCATTTTAAATTAAATGTAAATTGCATGCAGGGGACGTCCAACGATAGCACTTATGCACGGTTAGGCATTGCTGGAAATTGACATAATTTACTCTGGGAACGCCACCCCCCATGGTGATGTGGGTTGGGTCGAAGGGTGCAGGCCCAGGTAGCTTGACTATTGTACGATCTCTTCATGGCAACGTATCATGTGTGGTTCAGGGGAGACTGTAGGAGGGAGTCATGGCGATTTGCATAAAAGCAAAGAGCATTTTGCGAACAGCAGAATTTCATATTTCAAATATGCACACTAAGCTCTCTGCTCCTTTCATCTGTCACAACACTCTTCCTAACAGAAAAGTAAAATGTCTGTAAACCACAGGGCGCATGCACTCTTTTAGATACTCTCTGTTTGTTGATGTGATTCTTGGGCTGTTCAAGCGGAGGATGTATTGTTTGCCTAAATCAGTGGTCTTCAAACATTTTAGGCCTCCCCCCGTCCCCCGAGAAAAATGTGGACAGGCCGGGTCCCCCCAAAAATGACAAATGGACAGAAAGTCCAAATGGCTATGAACTATCGTGCACCGTTAACGCACCATACTCCCCGTATAGTCCCTGGGCTCCCCCACCTGCTCCCATTACAGTCTCTGGGCTCCCTCAACCCACTCCTAGCCCAGTCCCTGTGCTCTCCCCACCCCACCACAGATCCTTGGCTCTCCAAACCCTGCTCACACCACTATCCCATGGCCCCGCCCATCCCGCGCATCCTGCTCCCACCACAGTCCCTGGGCTCCCCCACTCTGCTCCCAGGATAGTCCCATGGCCAGTGGTGGCTTGTGAATTTTTGAAGTGGGGGGGGGGGTCACAAAAATGTCCACCAGACATGCCATTGCGACAAGTGCAGCAAAGGATCCCGAACCAATCAAGGTGGTTTCGGAGGGTTTCCCCCTGTGAATTTTTTAAAATAATGGGTTACAAAGTTGCTTTTTAGAGCATACTTAAAAAAAATGGGTAAAAACCCAAACAGTTTGCAATTAGTGCTGGGGGACCCAGGGAGCAGGCATGATATGTTTTACTGGACATTAGATAGATGTCTAGTCAAAAGATACCATCCAGGTCCCCTGGGCCCCACAGTGCCTAACACAATTAACATGATTATGTGTGTATACAAGGCATTGGTGGGCCAAGGGGAAAAGCATGGTATTTTTGACAGGACGTCTATGATAGATATCCAGTAAAAAATACCATCCCTTTCCCCTGGGCTCCAGAGCGCCTCAGAAGGAGAGCTGATTTTGGCTGGTGGATAGGGGGATTGTGCAATAAAGCCATTTTTAAAATGTCTTTGTTGTACAACCCTCCTTCCCCCTCCATCCACCATTCACCAACATCAGCTCAATGGACCAAAACAAACACACATTCACACAGCAATCACTCTATCATTCATACGAGCACCCATCACCATACACTCCTTCATAACACAAGCATACAGGCATCCATGCACATGTTTAAATACAAAATAAATGGAACATAAATGTACCTTCTGCAGGGGCTTGTGCGTGGGTGCTGAAACGCCCCGCTCCACAGACTGCTCTGTCCGTATGTGCGAGGAGGCACAGGAGTTCCCCCTACCACATACAGACATGCAGTTCCCCAACCAGCATTTCCAATGAGCTATGTAAGGCTGGCCAAGCAAAACGCCCCCAGCCTTGCATGGCTCAGTGAGCATGTGCGGCTGGGGAACTGAACTGAACTGTCAAAGGGAAACGCTCAGTTCAGCCAGCTCAGGAGCACTCCCTCAGCTCGAAAAAGCAGCTCAGGGAGTGCTCAGTGTTTCACTGGGCTGGCTCCTTGGCTCCTCCATAATGGGTGAGGGGCCACTGGGTGGAGGCTCCACACCCATTATGGGTGAGCCGCCATGCTCGGACTGACGTATAGGGCAATAGGGCAATGCCCGTACCAAAAATGCAAAATGCTAGTTTTGGCCAGCCAAAATGGGCCACTTTTTTGGCCAATGTGGGCCAGTTCCAGTTACTTCACTATACCGCTAGTAGTTTTGAAGATTGTTGCTGAATAAATATTCTTTAAATATCAGAATTTGCTTACATTTTAACAGAAAACGCCCCCTTGGGTACTATTCAAACAGTCTGTGACTAAAGGAATGAATATCCATTTGCAACTGCGAGCCACCTTTTCATTGGTGCCTGAGATAGTTGTATGTGACAGTCTGACCATGTGAGCCACCCCTATCCATTTCCTCCATTCTCCAATTTACATTTCATGCTGGGCTCTGGCACCCCCCAGGAATGTGGCTGCAACCCCCCCTAGAGAAAGGGCCCACAGTTTGAAGACTTCTGGCCTAAATGCTCCGCCTTGCTTACTGCGAGTCACCAGAAGCAGGCCAAATACCCCCACCCCAAACATCTCGCCCATATTGCCTATATGTTGGGAACCAGAGTCTGAAGTACGTGCAGTACCAGTGAAAATACCAATACCAAGGAGAATCCTGGAAGCAAGGTTCCCATTAAGAAGGCATACCTGCATACAATTTTCTGACCTTGAGGAACTTTTTTGAGATATCGTAGGCTTGTACCTTCGCGACCTATTGCGATTACTTTAGGATTACTTTCCTTTTTAGAGTTTTTCTCTTTTCTGGTTGGTTCTTTGTCGCATGAGTGTAGGTCACTACGGAGACACTGAGTTCCTCTACTCCATTTGTAAACTATAGGAGAAGTTGCAACTGTGCCTGCAGTTATTTGCGCCAAGATAGATTGCTAGTGTATTTCCTTTTGCTATTAACAACAAATCCAAAATTCCGTTGTGTTTGATAAAGTTTTTTATTTTGTATTTTCAGCCCCTCTTGGATGACACGTGTTTCGGTGTATAACCTGCGCCTTTTTCAAATCCGGGCTAATTTAATTAATCAAGAAAATGAAAAAATAAAAACACAACATTCAGAAACTCATAAATTAAAACCATGGGGGTCATTACGACCCTGGCGTTAAGGGTTTAACGGCGCTGTAAAAGGTGTCGGCGCCGTTAAACTCTTAACGCCTGATTACGAGGTCCCTTTGCGGGACCCGACCTTAATGGCTGGTTTTACCAGCCGTTAAAGTAGGGTGCCGCAAAGGGACCTCGGTGCTAATTACGGTACTGCAATTTGCGGTACCGTACTTACCGCCTTCCCCAGTCCCAGTGAGCCCTATGGGGCGAAAATGGGAATGAGGAAGGGCCCTGGTGAAATGGGGAAATACCGCCCCGCCAACCTTGGAATGGGGCGGTATTTCCCCATTCCACCATGGCGGACTCGTTACAACACCGGCACCAATCATGGTGCTAATAGCGCCATGGTTTAGCGCCGGGGTTGTAATGAGGGTGTCCATTTCAAAAAGAAACAATCTGACCTTATCAGTATTTTATCCCATACCCCACATTATTCAAAAACCACATTACACCTCGGGCATTCTAAAGAACCAGACTTCTAAAAAATATATATGTGCCATTGTGTCGGAACAATAGGTGGAAGGGAGGGAGGTTAGGAAACTCCTACTTATTATATTTCATCTTATTTAGTGTGCTGTTTAAGGTATCACTGCTGTCACTTAGTGTGATTGTCTACTTTATTTCTGCCAGGGGGTTACATATAGATTACCTCTTACCCTTTAATGTGTCATTGCGGGTCACACAATGAATAATGTTCTTGTTGTAAACAAAGCACTTTTAGTGTTGGGCTCAATCCCACCTGTGCAAACAAGCATGTGTAAAAATTCAAATTACTTATTTAAATTGTGCAGCGTGTAAAATGCATACTACTATAACACATGACAGGAGTTATTCGCAGTTACTGGCTTCTGTTAAACCAGGCTCGGTACTGCCTGGGTGCTGGCATGACAATTTTTGAATGCATAATTACGGTAACGACATGCTAAATGCATTGTCCTTTGGACAAAGTCCCATATTTTGCAAAGTGTATTTCAGTTTACTGATAAGAGGTTCTGTTCAGCATGATCTAAAGCACACAAGTATCGTGAAAGGTGGGCTTCCCTCCCACTCCCAGGGCTTACCTGAAAATTCTGATGCTTGCGCTACAAGCGTCGGGTTTCCTCTCACTCGGGGCTTGCTGGTTGTTGCTAAAACCCCTGGGGACCTAAGTCCTTCTTCTCTTTCCTTTCTTTTGGAAACGTGGCGGCCATATTTTGGGATGGCTTGCCATGTTCCTCTGTATGTTGGGTTAACATTGTCCCCTTTCAAATCCCAGTTATGAATCACCAGTCGATTTTCGTTGATATTATCAAATCATTTTAAATGTGAGTAAATGTTTACCATCATGGGTAGTTGCCAAACTCAAGTATTGCTACAATATTGTGTAGTTAGCCAAATGTTTTTTTTTTTTAAAAACGAGTGCAATGCCTCAAAGGTAAGTAATTGTCACTGTTTATACCAAAGTGTGAAGGATTATGGTTAGGGTAGTCATTTTACCTTTTATTTCTATTTCCTGATTTTATCCTAGTTCTAAATGGACTAGAGGGCACTTGGAAACAAACTACACTAACTATAAACAAAAGGTTTATAGTTAGTGTAGTTTTAACACCCTATTGCTCTACTTATGTTAGTATTAGTGGTCCATGTCCACGATTGCCAAGGTGTGAAGGATTATGGTTAATGTAGCCCTTTTACCAGAATTTTTATTTCGCACATGAATTTCGTTCCGGGCTTGTACTATTCATCTTTCTAATTATATATTCTCTAGCTTGATCTTATCCGGCACCACATTGGCCTACCTGTGCTAGTATTAGTGAACCGTATCTCTGATGATTAGTATTTATATTCATTATAAAAGTACAATAAACACATTATACAGTCTAAATCATAGTGTAAGTGAGAATTGAAACATGTGACATTTGTGTCATAGGAAGTGAACCATTTCATTGTCCGAGTTCATACCTTGTTCCACAGTTTTGAAATGACAGATGAGTCTGGCTTCATCCTGCTGCAGATGTAATTCTTGGTCACCTCCACGTTTGCCCATTTTGATCTTCTTGAGGCCCACAGATTTGATGTCCTTTTTATTTTGTAACTGATGGTGTTGTTGCCAATGATGTGACAGTGGAAGGTTCTTGCCTTGGCTGCCAATTGCTGAAATGTGCCCTCTAATTCTTGTTCTTAATTCTCGAATGGTACTTCCAATGTATACCGGTGTTAGGGAGAATTCTCATTCAATGGCTAATTTCCCTTACCCAGTGAGTCCCTCAGCAGCTTTGCTGGATCTCTGGAGTTTATTTTCCACCTGGTAAGAGTGTATCCTTCTTTTCTCCACTCCTACTTGTATTTTGACATGTTTATTTCATCTGTTTTTGTGATTGTGGACTCTGGAGTACACCACTTCAGTAGCCCCCTTCTTTTGTGTGTTACACAGCACCTTCAGTGCAGTGACACAGGGTTGTCTTTTAGACTTCCCACCGACTCCATTTCTGATGCTGACTACTGTCCCCCAGAAAAGGGTAAAGTTGTCATTAACTTTACTTAGTCATTTAACCACAGATCTAGTACACCCCATCTTACATGGAGTACTGGAAAGGGTTAACCCTTAGCCCTTTTTATCTGTACTTCCTAGAGTATTGTTTCGCTCGTTTAACATTTAGACTTGGCTGATGGTAGTGGTATCTACCCTAACTTTTCTACCGCGATTATACTATATAAACGTGGTATTGTTTTAGGCTATTATATTAGCCTCGAACTTAAACCCGCTTGACCAAATACTTTTTCTTTTGGCTCCAGTCGGGTTTATTCGCCATTTCTTTTTGTTAAAGTCCTTCTTGTGTTTTACTTTATGCGGCAAACCAGGTTTGCCTTCTTTGTTCACTGTCTTTTGGTGGGCTTCTGCCAAGAAGCCCTCCTCTAGGTGCCTGGGTGTCCAGGTGGGCTGAATGTGAGGGAAGGGTGTAGTCACCACCTGCACAGGGTAGCCTAGGAAACCCAAGTCGCACTTTGCCATGATTGGCTGATGTAGTTGTCCGGGCCGGACAACCCCCCTGCTGCGTGATTGACAGCCAGGCTGTGTGAATGGGGAATTTTCGCATAAAAGGCAGGTCTCTTGGGCTAGAAGTCAGAGTCGCCACTGGAACTACAAGGAACCGAAGAGAAGCGGAGAAGAAGTCGACTGCTGCAACTATCCCATCCCAGTGAAGCCCTGCTGCAGTCCTGAGCTATCTACCCTTCGACGACCAGAGTTGATCCAGTCCGGAGTCTTCTTCCCTTGAGCTTGGTGGGGAGAACCAGCTCATCTTCTACAACCAGAGAACCCTCTTCATGCTCGAAATCGCTGCACACTGCTGTAGTGGTCCGGATAGCCATCTGAAGAGCCTCTCCTGTTTTTAAGGAGCACACCTTTTATTCAATGTCGCTGCTGCCAGCTTCATCCCTGTGTGGTGCAGATCCCTCCAGATGTCCTCCTTTGGATCGTAGCTCCAGGAACCGAGGGTCTGCAGGAAACTACCAGGAACAACTGCCGTGGCACCAGCGTCTTCATTGAAGAAGGCACTGTGTTCTGCTAGAGGAATTAGGGTGAATCCCTTTTCTTCGCCTCCAAGGCTTGCCCTTGTCTTCCCTCTTTCGTATAACCTTTGCTTCCTCTGTTGACAATATCTAAGTACTCCTGGCTATGTTGAATCGTGAACTATCTGACTGTGTGATCCTCGACAACAGGAACCCGGTTCCACTTGACACTGGCTCCGGCCTATTGACTCTTGAATTTCTGTGTAAGAGTGTTCTCTGGTTCTGTCTGCCTTGACAAAAGTATTGCCTAAAATATTTGCCTCCAACTCTCTCTGGGTATCTCAGGTGCTAAATGCGTTTTTGCCCCGGTAACATTTCTTGCCGCGGATATGCGTTTCTTTAGTAAGACCGAACTGTCATTACTGTCAAAAAGTGATCGCAAGTGTATTCCCGGTAACATCTTTTGTTTCGCAACACCGGTCCGCTAAAACACAGGGTACTTACCTTGAAGTATACCGTACAAAGTTAATTGGTTAGTGATAGAGTATTTTACACGTGGTTTTTGAATTAATAGAAGTGTTGTGTTTATAACAAATGGTTTAAAATAAATGTACTTATATTTTTTACCTGAAACCTTGAGTCAGTGTTTGCTTGAGTCACAGTAATTGTGGTCCCTTTGTGTAATCTCTGCTACTGCTCATATACTCTTGAGATAAGCCTAGCTGCTCTGCTACTGCTACCATTTTAACATAGTAGTACAGGCTTGTACCAAAGGTAAAACTTGTATTGCCATCTGTAGTCTTAATTGTGTGTGGTGGTCCCTAAGGGCACTGCACAGGATTCTGCCTAACACTGGTGTACAGCGGTGAGGATTTGGAAGTAGAGTGATTACACTTAGAGTGGTGCTGTTGCTTGGGTTCAACTAACCACAAGGCTAACACCACTAATTCTATATAACTAAGAAATCATGTAAAATATGGAAAGCTACATTGAAGAGGGTCTTTTTAACTACACTGCTGAGGTTTTGAGAACCATGTGTAGGGAGAGGAGTCTCTCTGGTAAAGGAAAGAAATCTGAATTGATTGCAAAGTTAATGGGAAAACAAAGTCTGGAGAGTGAGTCAGAAGGGCCTACCCCACCAGCAAATGTGGATACTGATATTTCTGATTCTGAGACTGTTCATTTTGAAGAAGTAGATGACTTCTTGTTAGGAAACCCTATAACTCCTTTGCCGGCTCAGAAAGCACAACCTCTCTCCACAGGGACCCCCACAGGTCCTACACTTACTCCTGAGTTTATTGCACTTGAGAAAATGAGACTTGAATTGGATGTCGTGACTTGCCACGTAGTGGAGAGAGTATGGACCTCCGTTCCCAAGTTCCCCACAGAGAGGTAGAATGAACTCCCTGTGCGAGCCTTGGGACCACAGGTGGATGGTATTTCACAGGATCAGCAGCGTCGAGAACCCCAAAGCTGTCGGGAGGAAGGCAAGGTTAACACAAGCAATAACAGTACCTTGAGTCAGTGGTAAGTACTAGAATAAGGCTTACCTAAGTTCAAAGTCAAGGGCTATGGTGTTCATAGCTGTGGTACGAGGGAACGCCAGCGATCCTGAAAGCCAGATGAAGAAACAACGACTCTGGGAGAATCATCTGAGAGACTAGAGTCTTTCATAGTACTGTGACAAACTGTGGTTCGAGGAATCCAAAAGCAGTCAGCAAAATGATCCGAGGATCGAGGTCCAGATTGACAATTCAGAAAAGGGAATATCCAAAGCCAGTCCGTTTCCGTTTAGCCAAAGTCCAAGTATCAAAAGTTCGAGCAATATCCAGGGAAGAGTTTTCGAGGAACAAGAAAGCCAGTCCGAGTGTCGTAAGCCGAGGTCTTGAACAAAAGTATCCGTAACGCAAACGCCTAACAGTGTAGAAAACAGCTGTGAAGCAAGGAGTGTTTGAATCACCCGGCTTTTATACCCGTCGACATCCGATCACGTGATTTGGTTTCATGACACGTGATCGGGATGCCGACGCGAAACCAGGAAGCGGGCGCGATTGGCTGCTCCAGCCTGTTCGTATTCTCCACGGCAGCTGCCAGCGAAAACGGGGAAACAAACTAAGCCGCTTCCTGCGGCTGACACTAGGCCACGGAGGCTGATGTTTCCCACGCACCACAGGTAACAGGGCATAATGAGGAGGCGATTGTGTAGTGGGCATTCTGGCTATGCTAGGTGTCTGGGCGTCCCTATCTCCTGAAGGGGTATGCAGAGCTGTGAGTGAGGAGGGATTCTTCCCTGAGTGTATGACAGAGCCCCTCCTCAATGGCCCACGACCACGTGGGCAGGCGGGATGGTCCCAATGAAATCGAGAAACGAGCCTCGGGGCATGGACATCCTCCGCAGGGACCCAGCTCCGCTCCTCTGGACCAAACCCCACCCAATCCACGAGGTACTGGAGACCCCCCCTGACCAAACGTGAGCCCAAAATGCCAGAAACCTCGTACTCAATGGAACCACCCACAGAAACTATAACCAGGGGCAGGACGGAGGTAGATAGAAGGAGGGCAAGGGTTCAGGAGAGAGGTATGGAACACCGGGTGGATGCCCCAAGACGCAGGGACTGAAAGGTGATAGGCCACCGAGTTAATGACCCCAGAAATCCTGTAGGGACCCACAAAACGGGGAAGCAGTTTACGACAACCCGGCAGCCAGAGATGGCGTGTAGAAAGCCAGACCCTGTCACCTGTCACATAAGAAGGCGCCACGCTTCTCCGTCGATCAGCCGCTGCTTTAGCAGATATCTGGGCCTCACGAAGGTGAGTGAGTGTTTGAGCATGAACGGCCGACAGATCGCGTGCACAGGCGGCCGCTGCTGGGTTGTCGGAAAGCGCGATATCAGGAATAGGAAGGGTTCGAGGGTGCTGACCATACAAGACATAAAAAGGAGAAAAACCAGTGGAAGCATGGACTGTGTTGTTGTATGCGAACTCAGCAAGGTGTAAGAACCTTAACCATGTCTGTTGGTGCTGTAAAATGAGACAACGTAAGTATTGCTCCATGGCCTGGTTCACCCTTTCCGTTTGGCCATCCGTCTCCGGATGGTAGGCAGAAGAAAAACGGGAATCAATGTCCAAGAGTTTTGGGAGTGCTCGCCAGAAACGAGACGTGAACTGGGATCCCCTGTCCGAAATGATAACCGTGGGTAACCCAAATAGGCAAAAGACTGATTTGAAGAAGAGTCTGGCCAAGGCAGGGGCCGAGGGGATGCCAGAACATGGGATGAATCGGGCTACTTTAGAGAAGGAATCGACCACCACCCACACAGTGTTGAAACCCCCGGTCTGGGGCAAATCTGTCACAAAATCCATTGAGATCGTGTGCCAAGGGCGAGGTGGAATAGGCAAGGGCTGCAAAAGACCCACGGGGCGTCCCCGACGATGTTTACACTGGGCACATATCGCACCCGAGTTAACGTATCCTTCCACATCCCGTTTCATAGAGGGCCACCAACACCAGCGCCTGAGAAGGTCTAAAGTGCGTCCTTGCCCGGGATGCCCGTTGATAGCATTGTCGTGGGACCATTCGAAGGCAAGATTGTGGGCTTCTGTTGTCGGTAACCACAACCTATTCTGGATGAACAGTAAGCCATTATGAAACACCGGACTCCAATCGGAGACCTGTTTGGGATGTAAGGAAACCCACATCCTTATAGATTGTACTAGTGACATAGGGGGCGTGCAAAGGCAGATGACATGCTGGTCCAACAATCTTTCAGGGTAGACTGGCAAGGAGATCCCACCAGGGGAACGAGATAAACCATCTGCCTTTCCATGGGAAAGGCCTGACCGATGTTATATCTGGAAGTCAAAGGCAGAAAAGAACAAATGTCAACGCACCTGACGACTGTTTAAACACTTAAGCGAAGCTAAATCTTGGATGTTACGATGATCAGTGTATACTGTGATTGTGTGTTTGGCCCCCAAAAGGTGGTGCCGCCAGGTTTGAAAAGCATCCTTGATCGCCAACAACTACTTTTCTGTGACTGTATAGTGGTGTTCAGCGGATGAGAACTTTTGTGAATGAAATGCCACCGGATGCAGTTGGCCTGTAAACGGGCAGTTTTGGGACAACACTGCCCCGAGAGCAAAGGAAGAAGCATCTGCCTCCACGATGAAAGGAAGTTCGGGATCGGGATGTTTTAGTACTGGGGCAGTGGTAAATGCCGTTTTTAGGGCGTCAAAAGCATCCTGGTGGGTATCTGACCACAAAAAGGGCACTTTGGGACTGGTCAAGGCGGTAAGTGGGGTGTCAAAGCTGGATGGTTGGCTTGCGGTACTACTATCTTCAAGGTTGGAATTGAATAGTTCCCCCGACCATTCCTCCACCTCCACCTCCTCACCTGGTGTCGAGGGTAGCTCAAACTTCCTTCTCTGGGACCTTTGGGAAGTAGGCTTTTTCTTCTCGTGCAGATATGGTCTGCCTCGGAAAGAAGCCACCGTGACCCCGAGACTGGGGCTCACTGTGAACCCTCTCCGTGACAGCCAACAGGGGAAAAAGCCGTAGCAGAAAAAAACCCTGGCAGGTATGCTGGATGTTGCTGAAGAGCTGCCCCAGAAGTGTCCAAGGAGGTGATGAAACTGGCACAAAGGTCCGGGATAAAGGCACTGAAGGGATCCAAAAAACAGCCCAAGTGTGGAGGATACCAGGAAGAAAAATATATATGGAGGAAAAAAATGTATATAAAGCCAAAGGGAAGGTCTGGAGGGGAGGATAAATGGAAGGGCGGAGTAAGCCCCCTGTAAGTATAATTGTAGCTAAAGAAAAAAAATTATAAAAAAGAGGCAATGAAGAAAGAGAAAGCATAGGGGGGAGACCAGGAGGGAATAAACAAATGCAGAATACCAAGCGATGAATGGAGGAGAAAAAACAGGGAAGAATACGAGCGCAGCGCAACGGAGAAAATACAAACGTTGCAACGCGCCGAGCCGCGCCACTGCTGAAAGTAAATAGGAAGCGGCGGGCGGCCATCTTGAAGAACACTAGACCGCTAACCGCACGTACAGAAAAACGTGGTGGAGCGGTCTAATGGCAGCCCGACCTCCATCCCTTCCACAACCGCCAACGGACTACGGCCGTGACATGGGGCTACTAGGGATGAAAAATCCTGAATAAAGCGCCTATAAAAATTAGCGAACCCAAGAAACGACTGCAATGCTTTGAGATTACTGGGTTTTGGCCAATCCAACACTGCGCGGACTTTGGACTGATTCATGGTTAGTCCGCCTGGAGATATGTGGAAACCCAGGAATTCAACGTTGTCAGTGTTTGGCGAAGAGTGAATACCGTTGGAGACGGGACAAAACCTCATGGACGTGTAGCACATGTTCTTTAATGTTACGGGAGAAGACCAGAATATCACCGCTACACACACGTCCAGTAAGTCATGGAAAATCTCATTCATAAAACGTTGGAACGTGGCTGGGGCGTTACAAAGCCCAAAAGGCATGACCACGTATTCAAATAATCCGTACCGTGTACAGAAGCCATCTTCCATTCGTCTCCGGGGCAGATTCTTACTAGGTTATAAGCCCCACGAAGATCGAGTTTAGTATAGATAGAGGCATGACTCAACCTATCCAACAACGGGGTTATCAAGGGAATCGGATACCGTTTTTTTACGGTAACGGCGTTCAAACGGCGATAGTCAACGCAAGGGTGCAAATCGCCCTCTTTTTTCGGGACAAAAAAAATAGGACTGGCCGCCGGAGAGGTGGAAGGGCGTATGTGGCCAATCCTAAGAGCCTTCTGAATGTAGTCCTTTAATGCCTGTTCTTCTGAGGGCGACAATGAATAAATGCGTCCTGAAGGGATGACAGAATCAGGGATTAAGTCAATGGGGCAGTCGTAGGGACGATGTGGTGGGAGTGTTTCAGCCGACCCCTTATCAAAGATATCATGAAAGTCCTGATACTCCGCAGGTACTCCGATTGAAACCACTCCCACTACGTGAGACCCTAGGGGAGAGGTGGATTCCTCCTGCAATGTGAGTTGTGCAACGGCTCCTAATGCTCGTGAAGGAGATTCATTGTCGTTGGGTGCGATGAGGCAAAAGTTCTGACAAACTTCAGATTCAAAATGAACCTGCCCCGACTTCCAGTCAATTAAGGGGTTATGCTGTTTCAACCAGGGAAGACCCAGTATGAAACTAAATTGAGGCATAGATATTAGATCAAAGGATATCACCTCCTGATGAGTGTATTGTATGGTTAGAGTGACTGGAGCCATTTGTTGTCGGATAGGACCAGAAACCAGTGCCGTGCCATCCACTGCTTGTACCGGTTCAGGATGATGTTGGTCACCAGTGGTAAATTCAAGGATTCCGCCAGCTTAATATCAACATAATTACCCGTGGCCCCAGAGTCTATAACAATTGAAACTGTATGGACAATGTCCGAAGTGGGTTTTAAGGTTGCCTGAACCAACACAGGTCTGACCCTCCCAAAAGAGGGTACTGAGTCCGAGGGAGAAGAAGAACTGCTCGATCCCGCCCCCGGGTCTAGGATTGGGCATTCCGAAAAACCAGGTTCTTTAACTTAGGACATCGGGGACAGTTCTTTACATAATGGCCGTTCAACCCACAGTAGTAGCAAGCGTTGTCGGTTCTTCGGCGTTCTCTCTCCATGTGGGAAATCGAACTGCAAATTCCACCTATTTGCATGGGCTCTCCTCCAGTATCCATGGATGGTGGGTTCAAACCTGTGTTAGTAAAGCCTGCTTCGTTTTTACGTTCAGAATGCCTAGCATCGATTTGGAGGGCGAGATCTACTAAATCCCTGTATGTCGTGGGTAAGGAAGGGATGACTGCCATAGCATCCTTCATGGAATTATTAAGGCCCTTATAGAATACTACTGCCATCTTTGTTTCGGGCCAGGCTGTTTCGGCAGCTAATTGATTAAACCGGGCTATGTAGTCCAAGAGAGACCCTTTCCCTTGAGTTAGATCTAATAACTCGAGATCCCGAGATTGGGTCTTGTGGCGGGTGTCGAATACATGAGACATTTCAGTAACTAACAAATCAAAATTATAGAGAGCAGGACTATTGTTTTCTAATAGGGGGATAGCCCAGACAGCGGCAGTGCCAGCTAAATGAGACAGAGTAAAAGCCGCCTTGGTGGTAGAATCAGGGAAGGCCTGGGGTTTGCAGAGGAAATGCAATTTACAATGATTTATAAATGTCCGGAATTTCTTGGGGTCTCCATGGAACCTCTCAGGAGTGGCCAAAGGAAGGGGCGTAGGCAGGAACACTGGGACCTGAGGAGACAGAGCAGGTTGTGCTTGTGCTATGGGGGGTGGTGCAGGGCCATCACCTAACTCAGCATCAGCGGGTAGAGGGTATTGAGTGCTTTGGATAAGGTCTAAACGCTGATATATGGCGGCATTGGCGGCTGTCATATCTGCCCTAAGCATTGTTATTGCCTGTGCCAATGCAGCCAAGTGGTCATCGGGCACGCCCTCCATACTCTCCGTAATGCAATGGCTTCACAGTCTGTCGTGACTTGCCACGTAGTGGAGAGAGTATGGACCTCCGTTCCCAAGTTCCCCACAGAGAGGTAGAATGAACTCCCTGTGCGAGCCTTGGGACCACAGGTGGATGGTATTTCACAGGATCAGCAGCGTCGAGAACCCCAAAGCTGTTGGGAGGAAGGCAAGGTTAACACAAGCAATAACCATACCTTGAGTCAGTGATAAGTACTAGAATAAGGCTTACCTAAGTTCAAAGTCAAGGGCTATGGTGTTCATAGCTGTGGTACGAGGAAACCCCAGCGATCCTGAAAGCCAGAAGAAGAAACGACGACTCTGGGAGAATCACCTGAGAGACTAGAGTCTTTCGTAGTACTGTGACAAAACGTGGTTCGAGGAATTCAAAAGCAGTCAGCAAAACGATCCGAGGATCGAGGTCTAGGTTGACAATTCAGAAAAGGGAATATCCAAAGCCAGTCCGTTTCCGTTTAGCCAAAGTCCAAGTATCAAAAGTTCGAGCAATATCCAGGGAAGAGTTTTTGAGGACCAAGAAAGCCAGTCCGAGTGTCGTAAACCGAGGTCTTGAACAAAAGTATCTGTAACGCAAACGCCTAACAGTGTAGAAAACAGCTGTGAAGCGAGGAGCGTTTGAATCACCCGGCTTTTATGTCACGTGATTTGGTTTCGTGACACGTGATCGGGATGCCGACGCGAAACCAGGAAGCGGGCGCGATTGGCTGCTCCAGCCCATTCGTATTCTCCACGGCAGCTGCCAGCGAAAACGGGGAAACAAACTAAGCCGCTTCCTGCGGCTGACACTAAGCCACGGGGGCTGACGTTTCCCACGCACCACAGGTAACAGGGCATAATGAGGAGGCGATTGTGTAGTGGGCATTCTGGCTATGCTAGGTGTCTGGGCGTCCCTATCTCCAGAAGGGGTATGCAGAGCTGTGAGTGAGGAGGGATTCTTCCCTGAGTGTATGACATTGGAAGTGAAACGTATTGATGCACAAACTGCCATGAAGCACCAAGAGTTAAGGGGGAGAGAAATGGAGCTGAATCATGAACTAGAGATGAAGAAATTGTCTGTAGAAAATGCTTCTCTCCCAGATTCTTCTATGTCTTCCAGCCCTAAGAGACCCTGTATGCCAAAGGAAATGATTGGTATGTATGAGACTAAACTTGATGTTTTGGATTGGTTAGCAATGTTTGAGTACAATCATGGGATTCAAGGTATCTCAGGGAATCAGATGATTCCCTGGCTTTTCTCTAGGCTTCCCCCTGTTGCAAGTGATGCTGTAATGGAGTTGGGGGAGGAGGATAAACAGGATTATGAGTGTGTGAAGCTAGCATTAATAGCTAGATTTGGGAAGACCCCTTCCCAGTATCTGAAGAGGCTTAGAACCCTCAAAAAGCATGATGGTACCCCTTGGGCTACCTAGTTATGTAAAAAACTTAGATGGTTGGGTTAAGGGTTACAAAGTGAACACTTATGAAGGTTTGAGGAATCTTGTAATGTTGGAGTCTATTTTTGATGTCTGCTCCCCTGCGCTCAGACAGCACTTTGCTGATTCAAAGGAGATAGATCCTAAGAAGCTAGCTAAGGCTGCTGACTTGTGGGTTGCCAACAGGGCTACTCACAAGGATTCTGGGGTAACTCAGAAAAGGGATGAGGGAAAGCAGCCAAAGAAAGACAACAAAGAGAATTCCAATAATTCCAATCCAAAAGAGGGCCCCAAACATAACCAGGGTAAGCCACAAGGGCAACCGAATCAGGCTAGTGTACCATCTGGTCCCAAACCACATGGAGGTCAGAACAAACCCTCATTCCAGAGAGCATTTGGAAAATGCTTTGTTTGTGGGCTACCTGACCATGTGAAAGGAGATCCCAGATCTAAGGAGATCCCAGATGTAAGGGTAAACCTTCAGTGGTCAACACTGTCTCCTTAGCCTTCTCCCAGGTGGATGAAGTACCTATGGCCAGTGGAAACTTTCAGTTGCTAGCTGATGAGCCCATGAGAGTCTTAGCTAGTGTTTCTTTAGTGTCCTTGGGTCTTCGGGAACAATAGCACTTAGATGTCTATAAATCAATCCCAGATAATACTAAAGAGTATTACAAAGATAGTGTTCTTGTGAATGGTCAGTAAACCCCTGCCATCAGAGACACTGGAGCCAGCATAACTGTGGTTGATGAATGTTTTTCCAAGGTAGAGGATGTTGCTAAGGCACCCAAACACCTAACCAAGTTAGCTGGAGGCCTTGTGCAAATGGTTCCCCATTACCAGCTCTCATCCAGTGTAATGACATGACTGTCAGAATACCTGTAAGTGTGCAGAATAACGTACCCGGGAGGGTCCTGCTGGGTAATTACCTTAAAACTCTTGGAGTTGTGTCCAGTACCCCAAGGCCCCCCAGCAGAAAGTAGCAGGAGCTCACAAGGTCTGCAAGGGAGAGAACCTTGAGAGGCTCTCCTGGGGACATGATAGAGGAAACTATCTCTCCAAGTCCACAGGACTTACTGCTATTGCAGGTCAGAAAGAGACAAAGAGGAAACTCAAGTCTGCCAGCAAGAAACCAGCAAGCACCTCTGTGCCAAGACAGACATCTCCCACACTGTCCAAAGTCACATCTGTGACTCCTCCACTAGCTGAGGCTGAGTGTGAGGTTCAACCCTGTCTGGTTCAGCTAGATACTGAGGAATCAGATCTAGAAGAAGATCCTACTCTGGTAGGGGATCTTGACCCTGTTGACCATCCTGAGCTGCAGTCTTTACTGGCAGAAGGTGGACCCAACAGGGTAGATTTCAGCAAGGGGCAGAGAGAGTGTCCTACCTTGGAAGATCTTCACCTACAGGTAGCTACTCAGCTCAATGGCACTGAGCCTGGGAAATATAGGTTGCACTGGGAAGATGGCCTCTTCTACAGTGAACCGACCAAGTCAACCCCTGGGGATTGCAAAAAACTTGTAGTACCTCTAGTGAACCGACTCCAGTTTCTGTAGTTAACCCACAAGATACCTTTGGCTGGTCACTTAAGTTTTAAGAAGACCAAGGAAAGGCTCTCTCTTTACTTCTACTGGCCTAAGATGGGCTCAGAAGTAGCCAAGTTCTGCAGGAGCTGCCACACTTGCCAAACCTCTGGCAAGAGTGGAGCCAAGAATGTGGCACCCTTGGAGTTCCTTTTGAGAGGGTTGGGATTGACATTGTGGGTCCTCTTGACCCTCCCATTTCTTCAGGCAACAGGTTTATCCTGGTTGTAGTGGATCATGGCACTAGATTTCCTGAAGCCATACCTATGAGGACTGTTACGGCTCTGGCTGTGGCTAAGGCCGGTTGGTATTTTTACCAGAGTAGGTTTTCCTAAGGAGGTGATATCTGACAGTGGATCATGATTTAGGTCCATCACATGCAAGCCATTTGGAAAACCTGTGGAGTCACCTACAAGTTCTCAACTGCCTACCATCCCCAAACCAATGGTTTGATGGAGAGGTTTAACAGAACTATGAAGAGCATGATAGGTGCTTTAGAAGAACCCCTTAAGAGAAAGTGGGACCTTCTACTGCCATGCCTTCTCTTTGCATATAATATAGAGAAGTCCCTCAGGAGGGAGTAGGATTCAATCCCTTCGAACTTCTTTATGGCCATCCAGTCCTAGGTCCATTGGCCCTGATTAAGGAGGGGTTGGAGAGTGCTCCTTCCCCCAAGCCAGTCGGAGTGACTGACTATGTGATAGGTCTCCGGAGGAGAATGTCACTTATGATGGCAGAGGCAAGTGATAACTTGAAGGCTGTTCAAGCTCTGGTCAAACACAGGCATGACCAGAAGGCTAACATGGTTGAGTTTACTCAAGACCAGCGTGTTCTTGTTATGGTCCCCACAAGGTAGAGGGCCTTGCAGGACAAATGGACAGGACCCTTCAAAGTAAGTTGTGGGTAAACTTGGAGAGGTGAACTATCTGGTGGACTTAGGCAATCCTAAGGAGGCTCCCAGAGTCTTTCACACCAACCGTTTGAAGGCTTATGTCTCTCGACCTGATATAGGAGCTCTGCTTCTAGCTTCAGCTCAGGAGGAGGAGGAGGAGAGTGAACCTCTACCTGACCTCCTCAGAGGCTTACCTTTAGATGAGCAAGTGGAAGGAGTTAATCTCTCTTCCAGTCTCACATCTGACCAGCAGGATGAGTTCAAGTTACTGTTAAATCAGTTTGCCTCCCTGTTCTCACTTTCACCAGGCTTGACCCCTTGGGGCCAACATGATATACTCACTGGTGACTGTTTGCCTGTGAAAAGCAGGGGGTACAGAATGTCAGACAATGTAAGAACCCATATAAGGATTGAGGTCAACAAGATGCTTGTTCTCGGGGTTATAGAGCCCTCTATTAGCCCCTGGTCTAGCCCTGTTGTGCTTGTACCAAAAGCAGGATCCAAGGAGTTGAGATTCTGCGTGGACTATAGAGCTCTAAATGCAGTCACCAAGACTGATGCCCATACTTTACCTAGGACAGATGAGCTGGTGGAAAAATTTGGTGCAGCCAAGTACCTCAGCACATTTGACCTAGCGTCAGGGTATTGGCAAGAAGCCCTGACAGACCATGCCAAGGAGAAAACTGCATTCTCCACCCCAGCTGGCCTCTACCAATTCAAGGTAATGTCTTTTGGACTAAAGAATGCCCCTGCTACATTTCAGAGGATGGTCAATCAAGTTCTGAATGGGATGGAGGACTTCTGCATGGCATACTTGGATGACATTGCAGTGTTCAGCCCTACATGGAAAGAACATATTGAACACCTAGGCTATGTATTGCAGGCTCTGGAACAGGCCCATCTGACCATAAAGGCAAGCAAATGTCAAATTGGTCAGAGTACAGTGGTCTACCTTAGACATGAGGTAGGAGGAGATGAAATAAGGACCTTGCCTAGCAAAGTACAAGCTGTACAAAACTGGGCCACCCCTACTACTCAAACCCAAGTGAGAGCCTTCTTAGGTCTCACTGGCCCTCATTACGACCCTGGCGGAATTCGGAAAACGATGGCGGAAATGCAATACCGCCATCGAATAGCGCTCGGTGCGACTATGACCCGTCACCGCAAAGTACGATGCCATTAGCGACACCGTAGTGAACGCCAACGCTAACTGCATCAAGCACGCGCGCGCGCGCCATGCCAAACCGTAAACACCACCATGGCGCAACGGTACGCCAATTCCGACCCCAGCGGACATGTACCTAACGCCATCAAGCATGGCGGAATGCACCATTCCGCCATGGTGAGAAGTACGGCATCGCGAATCAACTGTAAACGGCCCCACTGACTGCCCGTACACCGCTCCCTGCCCACAAAGTACAACTCCCCGTAGGTGCAACGAAGCCACAATGCAACCAGTGAAATGCACAAGTCACCCATGCATGCCAACAAACAAATGGACCTCAAGAGGGGCCAATGGGAGCTGCAGGGCACAGATGGCACGAATACAGACGCCATCCCAATGGACATGACCACAGTCCCCCACCAAGAAACGCACGCAAACACAGGCACCTGTGACCAGCAATATTCAGAAAATCACAACATTCCACCAGTCCACCTGGCTGACCGGCATCTGTCACACAAAACCCAATCCCCCGCCCCTGAGCATGACAACATTCAAACTGTCATATTGGCAGCCCCCATCCCTGACCTCACGGGCTTCGTAGGCAAACGCGCCCAGTACAGGACCACGCAACAAAACTCCGAAGCTGGAACCCAATGCAGATCCCCTCACAATACATCGCTCCCCAAATAGGAATATGCCACATCACTTGCAAAGAAGAACGCTACACGGCCCATATCAGAATAGAATTTTAATGCACATCAATATCACCAAGCCCATACAGCCATCAGGCCATGAACTCCAAAACACATTTCACCATTGTGGGCTGCATCCGCAAGAAATGACCAGCCACTACTCGTGTGACGCCCTGTTCCCTCATGGTACACAGAGCCACATACACGTACGAAAAGGCAACATGGAAGCGCACAGAACCGCAGGGCCGTCCCAATGGGGAGGCACTAGTCCAGCTGAAAGGCCGAAATGTTGCTCCGAGCCACCAGTACTGCGTAAGGGCATGTGGCCCATTGGCGATCGTCCCATAAGATCGTAATGCTGCTCCACTGATTAACACGAAGCAGCAGGTGTCGGGAGTAAAATCCATCTGCAGGAGTGGCATACAGATGGCAGTGGCAAAAGGGGAGGAGATACCTGTCAACCAAAAGAAAAGAAACAGAATAGAATGGCCATCAGAACTACATTCGAACAACTCACTTCAATGATCACACTAGATCCACAGCCATATGCATGCAAGCCCACTCCAAAGGATCATCACCACCCCAAAACCACTTGCGAATCATAACTACCTATATCGAGGTGAAAACACCATCACAAACGAGTGTACCTGTGCATGCGCCTGTGAAAACAGAATCCTTCAGATGGGATTGGTAACGTGCATGGACACAAGTGTCTGAAGGCGCGTCGAGACAGGGAGGGCTCAACAAGGCCAGATAGACGATGGTCCCACTATGGCAGCCCTGCATCACATAGCGCAGGGGGGGCGGACAGATCCCAAGAAGCCCTGTACATGGCAAACACTGTATCAAATCACCTGCCCATGCATCCATTCATCATTCCCTCATCCCGTAATGAAAACGCCTGAATATTTACTCACATAACATTAGAAATATCCATTGAGTCTGTGCGTCATGCAGCCTGCAAAATCCACAGTGCCCCAGCACGTAATTCCAGTCTAGTGACATTTGTATTTGGGAACGTCCTGCCTTATCGTCCACTACGCAATTGCGCATCCCATACTATTCATATCAATCATAGCATTCTCGCCATGGCCCCTGTCCCAAGGACATTGAACAATAGAACGTTATATTTGCAGTCAGACCTGTGGGCATCTCCTCGCCGCTAGCTGAAAACCGAAAGCGCCGCCCTTCGAATTCCTCATTTGCAACATCACGTCGAAGAGGCATCTGTGGCCGTTTGAAAACACTAATTAATCCATCGAGTGCGGCTGTGTGTGAAAATGGCAACTGCCTTCACCCACGAATGGGACGCCCCGCCCGTCGTTGCAACTCGGTACAGTGATGAATGAGGGCCCACCGTTACTCGAGTACTACGTTCCACTGACCCTTCACAACTCTGTTCGCGACTGCACAGATAGTATGTGAAACAATGGGACCACAACAGAATGAACATATCAACCAATGTTACACGGCCATCGGGTACAAATACAAGATTGCAATAGCAAGATGCCATTCCACGAATTGCAGCGTTGTGCGCGGGACGTGCTCGGCCAAAGGGGAGAGCAGTTTGCACAGGTGGAATGAATCACCACAGGTGGAGGCCATTCAGCCTGGAAACACATAAATTGCACAGCCAGTCTCCTCCCACACCCACTCCGAAATGCTACCGGCAGGACTCGCGATGTTGGCCCTGGGGGACCTGATAGCACTGCAAGTACTCCAACTCCAAGAAGAAGACGAACACCAACTACAACCGGCCGCACGGAGGAGACGCAGGAGGAGGAGGAGGCCAAGGCAGGGCCAGCAAGGGCCGCCAGCACAGCCACTACCACCACGCAGGCAGCCCGCAATCCCACGCCTCCGAGCACATCCGTTCAACCTCACTGATGAGCAGATCCACACCCTCTACCGTCTGGACCGGGACACCATAACCGCCATTGTGGACATGACACAGGCTGACCTTGTCAGCATGATAGATAGCCCAACCGCCATCCCACCCCTACTGAAGGTGGTGTCTGTACTCCACTTCCTGGCCACAGGCACCTACCAGCACACAGTCGGACAGTTGCATGGCATTTCTCAGCCACTGTTCTCACGGACAGTATTGCAAGTGCTCGATGCCCTCCTGCAGCACGCAGACGACTACATCTCTCTACCACGCTCGGAGCAGGAAATTACCAACACAAAAGTGGGATTCCATGCACTTGGCGGCATACCGGGTTGCATTGGTGCCATCGACTGCACCCATGTGGAATTGGTCGTCCCACATGCCATGGAGGCCCAGTACCGCAACCGAAAACAATTTCATTCCCTGAATGTACAAATGGTGTGTGACTCCAACAGGATCATTACACATTGTTGTGCCCGATTCCCTGGATCAACCCATGATTCTATGGTCTTGAGGAACTCTACAATACCACGCTACATGGAGCGACACGCAGGGAACAGATCCTGGCTACTCGGTGAGTCTCATTACATGCATGATAATGTGGGGTATGTGATTCGGCAATGACCTGGCAGGAAGGGGGGGGGTGTGCGTACGTAGCAATGGCATTCCACATCATACGTTTCTCGTCCACATACAGGTGATGCTGGATATCCACTGAAGAGATGGCTCCTCACACCAGTCCGGAACCCACGGGACCAGCATGAGGAGGACTACAACCATGCCCACTCACGTACCCGTGTAGTCATTGAACAGGCATTCGGCCTACTGAAGACCCGTTTCCGGTGCCTCAGGAGGTCTGGCGGGGCACTCCTGTACCGCCATGAGAAGGTTGCAAAGATGGTGATGGCATGTGTCATGCTCCACAACATGTGCGTACGTAGAAATGTGCCCATGCCCCCTGACGCAGAACTGCAAGCACCTGATGATGGTCATGATGAGGGTGGGGATGTGGCAGCACCTCAAGGAGTCTGCGAGGCACCGGAGGCCCGTGACATTCGTCAGCATCTCATTGATGCATGCTTCTAGCACTCACGCCTGGTGGCTGATACATGGACACGGGATGCGTGGCACTGTGTGTGTCTGGTACATGCACAATATGGACTGTACGCCTATAATGGCCTAGTACACAAAGATCAATGTCCACACATCTCATTGGTTGATCGTGCACTTTTTATGGCATATGTGATATCATGTTGTACACCCTATCGACCCGCCACCCAAGTGAGCCCAACACACCCCCTCCACCCTCCCACCTCCCCCCCGAACACCAGTGTCCAAAGATGCTCATCGTCCGTGGGCAGTCGCTATTGCAAGCCCCCTCTGCGGGTATCAGGGGCACCCCTGCCTGTGGAGCGCAGGTCCCTCCCAGATCTACGTTGGGGGCTGCCCTGGACGGAACTTGCAACGGATGATGTCTCTGCCTGCTCACGTCCATGCATGTCCCTAAGGGTTTGCGAGAGCTCAGTGAGCACACGGCGCACTGCGGCAAGTTCACCACATACGTCTTTGGACGTCGCATGCAGTTCCCCCCTCAGGCTCTCGGTGCTTCTCTCCATTTGGACTCTCAGGCTCTCGGTGCTACTCTCCATTTGTGCCCTTAGTGTCTCTGTGCCTCTCTCCATTTGTGCCCTAAGTGTCTCAGTTGATGTTTCTATGTCTGCCTTAGTGCCCCCACATTCATCGGCATGGTCCTTGAGGAGCGTGGCCAGTTGCTGCTGTTGCACGATTAACTGGTCGAGGGACTGTTGCCTCTGCTGGGCCATGGCCATTTGCGGGGGTGTCACAGAGGGGCTGTTGTCCTCATGTTGCCCTGCCACAGGGCTTGTGGGGGATGGCCAGTTGTCGTCTTGTGGGTGCCCCTGCGTGGTATCCTCATGTAGTACGGGATGGAACAGACAGGGGGATTGGGACAGGTCATGGATGGATCTGACTTCGACATCCCCGTCTTCTGTGTCGGAGCATGCTGCCATCAATGGGGTGTCACCTATGGTGCTGCTGCCACCGGAGGCAGTGCCTTCTGTGGCATCCGTTGGGGGGACCTGTGGTGGTGGTGTTGTGGCCATGCTGGCTGCTGGGGTGCCTGTTGATGTTCCCTCCTGTGTGCTGCCACCTGATTTGTGCTGCTGCCGTGTCTTGATGCGTGCAGCTGAGGTGGAGGGTCTTTGGCCGTCGGTCTTGGCCCTCTTTGCAGGTGTGCTGGTAGGGGTGTCCTGCAGCTCGTCGTTTGGATCGGACCCTGTGGTGGAGTAAAGGAGGGCGAGGGTTATTGGTGGGTCTGTGGGAATTGGAATGGCAATGTATCACATGCATTCGGGTGGTACCTGAGGGTGATTTGGGTCGGGGCCTTGGAGGTGCTTCCATTTGTGTGTGGAGTGAGGGTGCAGTTGTTTGGCAGCCTGCAGTTAGGGTGTGCCTGCTGCACGTGTAGTGCGTGTTTTAGGGGTTTTTAATTATTTATGTATTTATTGTGGGTTTTAACGTGCGCTATCAGGCCAATGTGTGTGGACGTTCTCCTGGACATGTGTTTCTGTTGCACTATGGGGACACATGGTGCTTCGAATGGATGGACTTTGTGGATTTAGCATTGTTTCATTAGGCCCATCTACCTGAATCTTCGGATGTCTGCACTCCTTTCTCCATCCCTCCGACTCCCTCTATGCTCTCCATTCCGATGATGGAGGCACAGATTTCTTCCCAGGGGGTCAGCTTGATTGGTGATTCCGACCCTCCCCCGGTGGCTGTGGCAATGTTGCGGTTGGCAGAGAGTATGCTGCGGACGCGTATCCGCAGGTCGTCCCATCGCTTGCGGCATTGCTGTAGGGTGCGGTCCCCACCGCACTTACCCGCTGTGCCACCAGAGCCCATATGGCCTTCTTGTTTGCGAGTGCCGTCCTGGTCATTTGCGTGGAGAAGACGACGGCAGCATTCTCCTGGAGGGTCTCTGTTAGCACGGTGAGTTCCTCACGGGAGAAGTGGACCTGCCGCTTGCGGTCGCACGCTTTCTTCGCTACTTTTCCCATTTTTCTTGGTTTCGCTAGGGTGGATGACGGGTTGGGTTGTGTCTCAGGGTGGTGATTTTAGTGGTTGTGTGGTTTTAGTGCTTTTATAGGTGTACGGCGGGTTGTTTCCCGTTCCGGGCCCGTGTTTTAACTTCCGTTTCCGTATATTTCCGGTCACCGTACTTTACGGTAGGCGCACACTGCGGTGTCCGCTGTGATGGGTGGCGGTATTGCACCTAGGGCGCCGTACGGCGGCGGTGTGGGCCGTTTTGGGGTCATTTCCGCCATCGCGGACTTTGCACTTCCGCCATGCCGTGGTGCTCGTGCCCGATGGGTCGGAATGGGCCGCACTTTGCTCCTTCTTGCAATGGCGGAAACGCTATTTACGCTGTGGCGGTCCGGTCAGTCACTTTCCGCCAGGGTCGTAATGAGGGCCACTGTGTATTACAGGAACTTCATAAAGAACTGTGGGACCATAGCTTCTCCCTTGAAGGTCATCTCCTCTCCCAAGTTCCCTAAAAAGGTCAGGTGGAATGAGGAGTGCAATCAAGCCTTTGAAGGCCTAAAGAAAGCCCTTTGTCAAGAGCCAGTCCTAAAAGCTCCTGACTATCACCAACCCTTCATTGTACAAACTGATGCTTCTAATGTAGGTATAGGTGCAGTCCTTAGTCAACTGGATGATAAAGGTATGGAACACCCCATTTGTTTCATCAGCAGGAAGTTAAAGGATCCTGAGAATTGGTGGGAAACAATAAAACGTGAATGTTTTGCTAGTGTGTGGTCACTGAAGAGGCTTGGGCCATACTTGTATGGATCTACCTTCATCATTCAGACTGACCACCAACCCTTGAGATGGCTGATGCAAATGAAAGCGGAAAACCCAAAGCTACTAAGATGGTCAATCTTCCTGCAAGGATTTGATTTTTCCATTGAGCACAGAGCAGGAAGTCACCAAAATGCTGATGGTCTCTCTAGGATGTTTGTAACCGACTAGAGGTATGAGAACCATCCAGGAGTAGATTAAATCCTCCTGTCCCTTAGTCTTGGGGGGGAGGCGAGTGTTAGGGAGAATTCTCATTTAATGGCTAATTTCCCTTACCTAGTGAGTCTCTCAGCAGCTTTGCTGGATCTCTGGAGTTTATTTTCCAACTGGTAAGAGTGTACCCTTCTTTTCTCCACTCTTACTTGTATTTTGCCATGTGCATTTCATCTGTTTTTGTGATTGTGGACTGCTGAGTACACCGCTTCAGTAGCCCCCTTCTTTTGTGTGTTACACAGCACCTTCAGTGCAGTGACACAGGGCTGTCTTTTAGACTTCCCACCGACTCCATTTCTGAGGCTGACTACTGTCCCCCAGAAAAGGTTAAAGTTGCCATTAACTTTACTTAGTCATTTAACCACAGATCCAGTGCACCCCATCTTACATGGAGTACTGGAAAGGGTTAACCCTCAGCCCTTTTTATCTGTACCTCCTAGAGCATTGTTTTGCTCTTTTAACATTTAGACCTGGCTGGTGGCAGTGGTATCTACTCTAACTTTTCTACCGCGATTATACTAATAAACGTGGTATTGTTTTAGGATATTATACTAGCCTCAAACTTAAACCCGCTTGACTAAATACTTTTTCTTTTGGCTCCGGTCAGGTTTATTCGCCTTTTCTTTTTGTTAAAGTCCTTCTTGTGTTTTACTTTGCGCGGCAAACCAGGTTTGCCTTCCTTGTTCACTGTCTTTTGGCGGGCTTCTGCCTAGAAGCCCTCCTCTAGGCGCCTGGGTGTCTAGGTGGGCTGAATGTGAGGGAAGGGTGTAGTCACCCCTGCACAGGGTACCCTAGGAAACCCAAGTCGCACTTTGCCATGATTGGCTGAGGTAGTTGTCCTGGCCGGACAACCCCCCTGCTGCGTGATTGACAGCCAGGCTGTGTGAATGGGGAATTTTCGCATAAAAGGCAGGTCTATTGGGCTAGAAGTCAGAGTCGCCACTAGAACTACAAGGAACCGAAGAGAAGCGGAGAAGAAGTCGACTGCTGCAACTATCCTGTCCTGGTGAAGCCCTGCTGCAGTCCTGAGCTATCTACCCTTTGACGACCAGAGCAGATCCAGTCCGGAGTCTTCTTCACTTGAGCTTGGTGGGGATAACCAGCTCATCTTCTACAGCCAGAGAACCCTCTTCGTGGTTGAAATCGCTGCACACTGCTGTAGTGGTCCGGATAGCCATCTGAAGAGCCTCTCCTGTTTTTAAGGAGCGCGCCTTTTATTCACTGTCGCTGCTGCAGGCTTCATCCCTGTGTGGTGCAGACCCCTCTAGACGTCCTCCTTTGGATCGAAGCTCCAGGAACCAAGGGTCTGTAGGAAACTACCAGGAACAACTGCTGTGGCACCAGCGTCTTCATTGAATAAGGTACTGTGTTCTGCTAGAGGAATTAGGGTGAATCCCTTTTCTTCGCCTCCAAGGCTTGCCCTTGTCTTCCCTCCTACTTATAACTTTTGCTTCCTCTGTTGACAATATCCAAGTACTCCTGGCTACGTTGAATCGTGAGCTATCCGACTTTGTGATCCTCGACAACAGGAACCCGGTTCCACTTGACACTGGCTCCGGCCTATTGACTCTTGAATTTCTGTCTAAGAGTGTTCTCTGTTTCTGTCTGCCTTGACAATAGTATTGCCTAAGATTTTTGCCCCCAACTCTCTCTGGGTATCTCAGGTGCTAAGTGTGTATTTGCCCCGGTAACATTTCCTGCCGCGGATACGCGTTTCTTTAGTAAGACCGAACTGTCATTACTGTCAAAAAGTGATTGCAAGTGTATTCCTGGTAACATCTTTTGTTTCGCAACACTGGTCCGCTAAAACACAGGGTACTTACCTTGAAGTATACCGTAGAAAGTGAATTGGTTAATGGTTAGTGATAGTGTATTTTACGTGTGGTTTTTGAATTAATAGAAGTGTCGTGTTTATAACAAATGGTTTAAAATAAATGTACTTATATTTTTTACCTGAAACCTTGAGTCAGTGTTTGCTTGAGTCACAGTAATTGTGGTCCCTTTGTGTAATCTCTGCTACTGCTCATATACTCTTGAGATACGCCTGGCTGCTCTGCTACTGCTACCACTTTAACATAGTAGTACAGGCTTGTACCAAAGGTAAAACTTGTATTGCCACCTGTAGTTTTAATTGTGTGTAGTGGTCCCTAAGGGCACTGCACAGGATTCTGCCTAACAACCAGATTGCAAACACATATTATAGCATAGTTAACGTATTTTGATCTGCAGTTTATCTGTTCTTTAATCCGAGTTTTCACTCCATTCTTGTCTGTGAACAAATCTGTATTTGGTACTGCATAGTTGCACATGGTGCAAAAACCATACTTTCTGAACCCCGACATAGGTTGCTGTAACCAGGTTGTTGGTCTTGTCTCCTCTTTTTCTGGCAACAGTGATGGGCTTAGGATCATTTTCAAAGTTTTAGCTTTTCTATATACTATCGTGGGATGGTCCTGGATACGTTTGCCCACGTGTGGGTCTAGCTTCAGTAGATACCAATTTCTTTTAAGGACTTTCTTGATTTCTTTATTATTTGCGCAGTACATAGTGATAAATTGGATCATATTGTCTGGTTGTGTTTCCTTGATTCTTTGCTTCAATGTTGATTGTCTCATCATATTTAGAGCTTTTTTCCTTGCAGTTTTAATTGCCTTTTGAGGGTATCCTCTAACCGAAAAACGATTTGACAACAGATTGCATTCTTTCTCAAATGTTGGTAGATCAGTACAATTCCATTTTGCACGAATAAATTCCCCTTTAGGGATGTTTCGGATAACTGATTGGTGATGGCAACTTGTTGCGAATAGTGTAGAATTTACTTCTGTTTTTTTCCTGAAGGTTTTTGTATGTAATCGATTAGAGGATACAAAAATAGTTAAATCCAGGAAGTTAATTTCAAAGTTGCTGCTTTGGCCGGTAAATTCCAAACCAAATTGGTTCATATTCACTTGATGTAAAATCGATTCAAGTTCGTCTAGTGTTCCATTCCAAATAATTAATACATCGTCTATGTACCTTCACCATTTTATTATCTTGTCCTTGTATTCTTGAAACTGGTAAATAAACAAATCTTTGAACATCCCCATTACTAGATTAACTAGGGCTGGGGCGTACTTCACGCCCATAGCAACCCCGCGGATTTGTCGGAAAAATTGATTATCAAAAGTAAAAATGTTGTTCTCCAAAGTGGCCATTAGCATTTCTTTAAGCATGCATGCATAGTTAAAATGTGAGGCAAACTTGTCTTTGAAAGTATAATCCATTGCTTCTAGTGTTAGTTGATGTCCAATCGATGTGTAGAGTGCCTTGACGTCCCAGGTTGCTAACAGGTAAGTCTCTTGCCAATGTATTTCCTCCAAAAATGTTATAACAACAGTAGTGTCTTTCAGATACGCCTTGATTTTGCATACGTCTGGTCTTATCACATTGTCGATATATTCTGCCATATATTCTGCCATTGGTTCTGTTGCCCATCCAATGCCACGCATGATTGGCCTGCCTTCTGGGATGGTATCAAAGGTCTTATGTACCTTTGGAAGAAAATATATAGTCGGAATTACGGGTTTGGTTACAGAGAGATGTGATTTTTCTTCATCTGAAATTAATCCTTGCTGGTGCCATCCATCTATTTGACGTTTCAATTCTTGTATTATCCTCACAGTTGGATTAGTTGACAGTTTCTCATAACGGGTTGGAGTCTCTAGATGATTGTTAGCCATCTTGATGTAGACTTCACGGTTCATTATGAGGATATTTCCACCCTTGTCTGCTTCCTTTATGACCAGATCTGTCATCCAAGAGGGGCTGAAAATACAAAATAAAAAACTTTATCAAACACAACGGAATTTTGGATTTGTTATTCATAGCAAAAGGAAATACACCAGCAAGCTATCTTGGCGCAAATAAGTGCAGGCACAGTTGCAACTTCTCCTACACCTGCATACAAGATGTAGGATGGTCATTTGAATGAAATCGCAGAAGACGAGTCAGAAGAAGAGTTAGAAATGAGCAAAAGAGCAGATTGGTGATGTCACACACAGCAAGACTGACGCACCCAGAAGAGATGCAGAGACAAGAGAACATAGATGTTCTATAGGCATCAAGAAAGTAACAAAGATAAGTAATATCTTGGGCTCGAGATGAAGAGGCTTATGCTGCAGAAATGATGAAGATATCAAGTTATTTTACATGTGTACAGATGCAAAGAAACGCAAGCAGACAAAGTATTCTTGAGGCTAGCTATGTAGTGAATAGATTGTGGCAAGCGCCAACGTATATATATATATAGGAGTGAGTGAACTATAGACGATTCCACTATGCATTATAGCAGAGTTGGAGTAGGAAAAGGAAGTCCTTTTATAGTGTGTCGCAGTTGATAAAAGCAATCGAATTACAGGAGTGAATCTCAGAAGGGCGAGGCTGGACCAGCCCCAAGAAGCCAAGGCTGTGTCAGGCTGGGATGACCAGACATTAGTTACAATCGTGTGAAAGAACAAAACTCCTTTTCAGAAGACATGCACGAAAATAAGGAAGATGTCAGAGGTTCATTAAATAATAGTATTTTAAATGCACCAGAGCTCAAATTTGTGGTCTTCAGTCATGTGGAGGGGTGAAAATGGACAATCATGACGAACCACACCTACGCAAGGAGACAGAGTGTGCCTCGTGCGGACCACTGAGGTGATGATAGATGATATGCTAATTGGTGGGAAGCTATGGTCATGACCAGCCCACAAGCACCTGAAGACCAGCCTGCGTGCTGCTAGCGTAGGTGGAAAAGTACTGATGGATGTAAGAGTCCCAACCAATTATAGGGGGCAGCGTAGTTAAGGGCCTTATAGCTTGTATAACCAATGGGATGTCATGTATTTAGTGACGTTCATAATGACCTGTTCGAGGGGATGGCTTAGTTGCCCCACCTGCTGCTAAAGGCCCTATCACTTTCCTAGACTAATATGGAACATATACCTAGATGTTCCCTCTAAGCCTATCACATTTTCCACTAGGTTTTTGAAGTTTGCCACATAGGATGACATTAGCAATTACGTAGGTTGACGTCGGTAATGACGAGTTTTTGCTATATAACTCACGTTTTTTATGAACTTTGTTGAGATCATGCTGTGAGACATCTGTTGATGTCCGTTGTACTCCCTGTTTTAGATAATTAACATTAAAACAGTCAACTTTGCCAACTTTCTGAGTTATTTTGATTATTGATGTTTGAGTATCTTCTGCATCCCCATTCATCTCAAAGTATTGCTACCTCGTCTTAAAGGGCTGGGTCGGCTGTCCCAGTTCACGTGGTAGCAGAGAGATGATGGTTAAAGAACCGTCGACATAGTAAGCTTTGGGGTTCGGCAATATCTGATGTCCTCTGCCATTCGGCTGAAAGGACGTGAAGCTCCCTGTAGGTAGTAGAAACTAGCTTAAAAAACAAAGCTTGCAAGCGTAGGTGAGACAGGTCCCTTGTTTTCAGGCAGAATCTTCTCCTGATTTCTACTGGAAACTGAACGGACAGAAGGTTGAAAAGGCTGGTTTGAAGAGGCGACGATCCCAAGAGTCAGAAGTCGAACAAGCGAATGGTGAGGTGGCAAACTGTGAATGAGCAGTGAGTGGAGACAATGATAAGGGGAAATAAGTAACGGAGGGAGGTTTGGGTAAAACAACTCGAGACGATGAGAGTCGAGGAGTTATTAAGTAATTGACTTGAGACGAGGATCGTCAAGCAATTGAGAAACTGAGATGAAGAGCATCACAGTAGAGTAAGCCCAGTACCCTGCGTCATTGCACATATCAGAAGGGGTCATATCCAGAGTCCCAATAGTGGATGACGTAGACTACGGGCAAGTTTAAAGATTGTCTAAAGGGAATGACTCAAACTCCGTAGGAGTATTTGTTAGGGGCAAGGATTGTCAAGAAGAACGTGAATAAAGGAATATTCTCATGGAACGTAGGCTGTGATATACGTGTGCCGTTCAAATCTGTCAGTTCGTCCATTTGTTTTATGTGTTGAACATGAATATGTGGTGAAGAAATAGTGAATAATTTAAGAGACGCAAAAAGGAAAGCACAAGGTTTTGAAATTTGATTATTTGTTTATTTAATTAAACTGATGATGCTTAGTGAATACATAAATTGAAACTAAACGTGATATAAAAGGGTTGGAGCTGCGACGATGGGTGCACGCTCATATTGTGTTATTTTTCTGAAACGTATTTATTAAGTGTAAGGAGTAAAGGTGAGTATTGACAGTCAAGAGTGATGAGTCAAAATGAAGGATATTGCTCTGCTTATACATTTATGCAAGCAGTTGCCAAAACACGCACCCACGCTTAAGCAGTATACTGTGGAATAGGTTAAGGGCACGGCAGATAAGATGTTCATACCATGGCCACACAGGGATCACTATCAAAGGCAGTTTTGCAACACATGACGACATACTTGCACGCAGCATACACGGGAAAAAAGTTAGACAAAAGGCTAGCGAGCTTCGAGCTCTGAAAAATGTACCAGGAAGAAAGGGAAGAGCCGCCACATGATGACTGGATGCTTAACCAATGCAAAGAGGGGGGTGAGGAGCCTTCTGCTCCCCCTGCCGTGCCTGAAATAAAAGGTGATAGCCCAAAGGATAACGGAGTGTACCCATTAAGAGAACTTAAGGTCGCAATAGGGTACAGCAATCCGGCATATGCGTCACCTGCGCATAGTGGCGATGAGAGTCCAGAGAAGACTCCAGAAAAAGACGTGATCTCTAAAATTTCACGCGATTAAGAGAGAAGTGATCAAGCAAGTACATCCTTAGATATAGGACGAGAAATAAAGAGATGGAAAGGAAAGAAAGATAAAGCTGATGAGGTAGCGTTGATAGAGAACGAATAGATGGGCGGTCAGATTTTGCTCAAACCTGATGGAAAGAGCATTGAAGAAGTAGGCAAGGGGAAGATCAAGACGAATAGGATAAACAAGATAGAGAATGAGAGGAATGATTGACAGAGACAAGAACAACTATCTAGATGAGCAGCTGAAAAAGACGGAAAGGGCAGAGGAGCAAAGAAAGTATGATAACAGATAGAGGACAATCAAAGAACGAGACAAACGAGAAAGAAAGAGAGAGGAAGAACAGACATTAAGGGATAAAAGAATACAAAGACAAAGAGATGAATAAATACATAGGGCAAATGAGAGAAGAGAGATGAAAAGACAAGAAGTGGAAAGGGTAAGATAAGAAGCAAGAAAGCGAAGAGAGCTTGACAATCAAATAGAACATAAGAGAAGGCAGAGAGCATGCGACATTGATCGTATAGAGAAGGAATGAATGGAATCTAATCCAGTAGTTGCATGGGGGGACGTAGAAGAATCCTTCCTGACACATGAACCAATGCCAGGTCTATCTAGAATAAATCTAGAGGATGAGTTTGACTCTAGAATCATTGGGGATGCAAACGGTAAGGTCTATCATGATATGAGGACTAAGAAAGAACCAAAAGGAAAGGCTAAAAATGATCGACTTGAAAGTACACAGTTGTACGACAGAGAGGAAGGCTTGTATAATTCTGAGCAGTTGTCTTTAGACAGGCTAAGTCTGAATAGAGACGAAAAGGAGGGAAGCCATACAAGTTGGGGACAGAATATGTCAGACGAAGACAGAGGAACCTTCAGTGGGGAGGAGGGAGGTGACACATGTGATCCTGAAGGATGTTCTCCGATGGACAGAGAAGTAAGATGGTCAGATCTAGATCTATCCAAATCACGGGCGTCAGAATCTCTGGTGCGACTAGAACAACCCAAAGGGCAATCACGTAGTGAGAGGGGGGACTCACCACCTTATGGGAGCAGGTTAAGGTGGCTACCAGGAAGAAGGCACTGCAGAACCATTGCCCCTGCTATGAACAGACAGACGATGGGGGATGAATGTGAGTTTGGAATCTCGCAGTTCCCTTTGTTAGAGAAAGGA
Source organism: Ambystoma mexicanum (assembly GCF_040938575.1). Lineage (NCBI taxonomy): Eukaryota > Metazoa > Chordata > Amphibia > Caudata > Ambystomatidae > Ambystoma > Ambystoma mexicanum. Next base: position 568,333,338 of record NC_090926.1, on the reverse strand, counting down.
GGAGCCAGACCACAGTATATACCATGGCCACAAATGGATAAGGACAATTTAAGATGTAAACGTCTGAGTTTCACTTTTGGCGCTGGGAAATGGATACATGAATTAGAGAAAATGACAGGAGGAAACACTTTAGCTATAGGAGACATTAAGGGTCTTCTAGCTGCTTTTCTTGGGGAAAGAGCAGATGACATTTGGACGAGGGCAGGATACTCGAGTGTCACTGCGCAGAAGACCGCTCATGATGGAGCACTGTTTAATAACTGTAGCGTGGCAGTCTAGAAAGCGCTGCGAGTACAGTATCCAGACACGTCAGATATGGGAGATATAATGGCAAGGAAGATGCAGGAACGGGAGGATCCTCTTGTTTACATTCGACATTTCAAAGTGCAGTGGTCTTTGAAAACACGCGAGCTATGAGGAAAACCTATACCTTTGTTCTACCATATATTATGTCAGGTGTTGCCAGACCCGGTGCAGAAGCAGCTCAGGAAACTGGTGGGCATGGAGACAAAACCGTGGTAAGAAATACAGCTGACCATTGCACATTATTGCAGACTATTGCAGGAGAAGAATCAAAAGAAAGAGGACATTAGGAAGGGCCAAGAAGCAAAATTAGTGCAAAAGAAATTGTTAAAATAAGCCATAGAAGGGGCGGAGAATGGTCAGGTTCGCAGAAACCAGCAAGCATGCCACAGGTGAATAACCAAAGGCAGTTTGACCAAGGAAATAATGGATTCATAGCAAGGGGACTAGGAGATTTCTGAGGTAGAGGCTGTAACGCTCACCTGATTCCCGTAGAGGCGCCGGTCTTGACTGGGCGTATACCGTATCTTCAAAGGTGATGTGTAACACACGGCTGGCTCTTTGGGCTGGACCTCTGTGCACTGTATGTCTGACTCGAAGGGTAAGATGTCTGCAGATAGAAAATATGGGATTAAGGAACTGGGTTATTGAATGTCTCTCTCTTCTTCCCTTTCTCTTCTCCTGTAGAACCCCAAAGGTTAACGCTCTCACCTTAGGTAAGTGAACGCTGTGCTCTCCATCTGCCTCGGGGCAGGGTGCTGTAACCAGTTTCTTCACTGGATAAGGGGAGCAGGCCTCTTGACTTCAGAGGACTGCTGTCCGTCGTTTACTGCACGAACGGTAAGTTTCGAGTAATTCTAATGTCTTTAAAGTCTTTAGTAATGATGTCTCTTGTTTTGCAGGGTTCCGGCGATGGCGGATGACGGGCTGAAGTGAGTTGAAGATGGAGCCCGTGGGATGAATAGAAGCGCCTGGAAGCACGTAAGTAAGCGCTTGTTGCCTGCTTCACGATGCGCTCTAACTGTCTTTTTATTTTGCAGGTACAAGTTCGGAGCGGCTGCAGGGTGCCGGAATACCCACTGGGTTAGATGTGGAAAGGAGTAATGGCACGTGAGTATTAAAGTTCCCCAATGTCTTTAAACGCACCTTGTTTTGTCTTTCAGATGCGGGATGCAGCGCCGAAGGCCTCCGGAGCATGCGAAGAGTTGGTAAGCTTTTGTCTTTCAGATGCCGGAATGCAGTGTGAAGACCTCCGGCGCGCACGAAGAGTAGGTAAGCCTTTGTCTTTCAGATGCCGGAATGCAGCGCGAGGCGTTGGTGACAGCCGATGGACCAGGTAAGTGAAGAGCTGTCACTGAAGACCGTAATGCTAACCTGTTCTTTCTTGTCTTTATAGGTGTTGCTGAAGACTGGGTTCAGGATGGTAAGCCTTTTTCCTTAGGCCCAGGATCAGATGCAGAAGACACGATGAGCGTTCTGCTGCAGAGAATGCAGAATAACGCAAAGCAAGATTCATCCATCGGGTGTGGTTTAAATAGCCTCCTGTAGTGCTTAGGTATCTCCTTCCACAGCCACGCCTAGGTAAGAAAAGAGTTCCTGCTTTCCAGAAGAGTTCCAGTGTTCTGAATCTAGGGAGTGGCTCCTGCCCCACCCAACAGGAAAAGTAGTTCCAAACAGAAGAGGATCAGAGGCTCAACTGGCAGGCAAGTAAGCAGCATGGTCTGCTGCAGGTAAGTCCACCCAAGCATTATGAGCCCGGCGCTTCCAGCGCTGGGACTGGGCATATTTATGAGCCTGGTGCCACTGGCGCCAGGACTGGGTCCAAAAGGTCCCAATTGGGACTGGTTGGCACTCGGAACCTGGGTTATGAATCTGCTTCCAAGGGAGTTGGGAAAACCCTGACCTTTTGGAAGCAGAGATCATGACAGAGGCTTCCAGGGTAATCAGGGAAATTTCCAGAATAGTCAGAGTGGGTTTCAAAACACACAGAACGATAGTCAAGGCATGCAGGGAGGACAAATTAGGAGACCTCCTATATGTTTGACATGTGGTATGACAGGGCATATTGCACACATGTGTGGAAGCTAAGGGTTTGTGCAGAATGGGCAGTTCTCAAGAAGGGGGACCACACACCCACCTGCATACACTCAACAAAGTGGAGAGGGGTTTGCGCAAAATCAGACAGTGCAGCAGACACAAATGCTGAGAATGCAATACGATTTACAAACACAGCAGACAACAATGAATCCGCCACAAGGGCTGTCACAGCATTCGCCTATGCGGATACAGCAAGGCCCAAGCACGGGACAGTTAATGACTCCTAGGATAGGGGGTGTCACTGTCAAGGGAGGAAATCCTTTCACAGCCATGGGGATAAGTATGTACCCACAATAGGACAGCTCACCGGGAGACTTGATGTGTTCAGTACTATCAGTGACTCCCAATCCTCAAGAGGAAACAAGGGTTTATGTCACTATAGGGGGCAAATCATTTTCTTTTTTAGTAGACACAGGGGCAACACGCTCATGTATACGAGAAGGGACATTTATATTATCTGGGAATACCATGAATGCTCAAGGTTTCACAGGAGCTACAAGCAGAGTCCTTTTACTGAAAAATTGCCAGTCTCTATAGGAGAATGCGACATGTCTGTACCATTATTGTATTCAGGACAGACAACAGTTAATATACTGGGTCGAGATTTAATGACAAAGTTAAATATAACTATTTCATTCACGGATGAAGGCATAGTGTGTTCGACTCCAGGAATGCATTATTTAAACTTGAGTGAATTTATCATGGCATTTACAGGGCAAATGGCCATACGAGGAGTACCGCTAGAACCAGAGGTCTTTCGCTATGGGGTATGCATTTTGTTAAAATGGCTACCAGGTTTAGTGGGTAAGACTGTGAGAATACCTGATGAGTTCTTATTTAGGCCAAGGATGCTGATGGATGTAGAGGGGGGACGAGTCTTTCCCTTGGAATTGCAAGCAGCTATAGTGCGAGGAGAGTTAGCTATGCTTGATGGAGTTGATTATGAAGACAGACAATGGTGCACAGTGATTGCCATCGGAGAGGGTTATAGATTGACTGATGTCACTGACAAGGATGTTTAGAGAGCACCTGTCAGATGACGAAAAAGTATTTGAAATTAGTATTACTTATTGGGTGAGAGCAATAAGACGTGAGGTCCCTCAGAAAATGATGTTAGCACGGAAATGTCCCGAATTTTTCAATGAAGACATGGCAAAAGGGCCAGTTTCATTATGGACAACAGGCCCCTATGACGTAGGCGTATTGAAGGGGTTTGGAGAAGTTAAGATTAAATTGAAACCAGGAGGAATTTTGCCTCGAGCACGACAGTATCCCATATCGTGAGAGGCAGATGAAGGTATTTTTAAAACAATATCCGCCATGATGGAGCAAGGTATCTTAGTGATGTCAGAATCGCCATGCAATACTGCAGTGTACCCTGTGAAAAAAATCAAATGTGGGGTCATGGCGTTTAGTGCAAGACATGAGGCCAATTAATCAGATTGTAGAAGCCAAGTTTCCTCTACTTCCTAATCTGGCGACAATCTTTTGTAGTATTCCTGTTCAGGCGGGATATTTCATATTGATTGACTGAAAAAATGTGTTTTTATCAATCCCATTGCATAAGGATTCTCAAGATCTGACATAATTTACGTTCAGACAAACCAAGCTAAAAAAGCATGAGATTACCCGAGGGATGCTGTGAGTCTCCATCGATTTGCAACAGAGTTCTGCAGATGGACTTAAGCAATATTGATTTGCAGAGTGTTGTGCTGCAATACGTAGATGACATATTAGTCTGTAGCACCTCAGAGGAAGAGTGCAGACATGACTCAGTTCAGCTAATGATATCCTCACAGAGAAAGGATATGAAGAGGACAAGGAAAAATGTCAGTACTGCCAGGAACAGGTGTTATGCATAGGTCAGTTAATCTCACATGAGGGAAAGAAAGTTATTCCTGAAAAGTCTGAGGCAATTTTGAAACAGCAAACCCACTCATGATAATGCACATGCAAAGGTTTTTGGGGTTATGCAATTATGTTAGAGCATGGGTCTTCAATTATAGTTCATATATAAGACCCTTGTTGCAGGCTCTGAAAAAGGCAGAGGCAACTCAGGAACAAATTGTCTGGACTGAGGAAGTGGAGGAAAGGTTTGATGAGTTGAAAAAAGCTATTTGCACAGCTCCAGTTCTAGGAATTCCCAATTATGCTGAGGAATCCTTCTTATTTTTGCATACGAATGGCACAGTTATGGCAGCAGTACTTACTCAGAGAACTACGTTGGGGTAAAAGCCTTTAGGATATTACAGGGGATTCTGGACCCAGTAATGAGGGGTCATTTTCCTTGTGGAAAATTTTTGGCAGCTGCCGTGTTCGCTATTGAGAAGGCTGCCAGCAGAGTAATGGGGTGTTCTATGACGTTATTTGTTGAACATGCTTTGTTTGCCATTTTGGAAAAACCTAAGGGTACTTTGACTTGTCAAAGGGCCTACGAGGTGGTCATATCGAATCCAGCGATTAAGATGTAGAATAGTGAATCCTGCCATGTTTATAGCTGAACCACTGACAGAAGACGAGCATGCGCATGATTGCTCAAATTATGAGGAGTTCTATGGTGTAATCCCGAGAGTGAAAGAAAATGCTTTGGCAGCTGGGGAAATTCTCTTTATTGAGGGTTCATCTAGAATCAATCAGAATGATGAACAAAGATATACAGGTGCCGCTGTGGTGAAGCACAGGACCAATGGGGAGTTTGAAGTTTGATAAGTCCACAACTACCGTCTCTCTTTTCAGCACAGGCTGCAGAGCTAGTGGCAGCGATTGTCACGCTCAAGAAAAACGCAGACCAGGAAGTAACCGCATACAGTGACTCTGCCTATGTGACGTTGACAGTACACGCAGGGTTAGCACGTTGGAAAAGGAGGGGCTACCACAGAACGGACAGCACTCCAGTGCAACATGCCGCCTTATTGGACAGAATTATTAGAGCACTACAACACCCAGTAACCATCGCAGTCGTTAAATGCGCAGCTCGTACTTAGAGAGCAGACGTTATCTCACGCAGAAATCAAGCCGCAGACTAGGAAGCTAAATGAGTTGCATGTTCTGAAATTATAATGAGTTTTGATACACCTGATGTGAAAGAAAGCATGGTGGGGATGTTGAGTGTGCCTGATAGTTTTAATTGTTTGCCCAAAACTCAGCTAATGGAAATTCAAGAGGAAGCGCTGCAGGATGAGAAAGACCTCTGGATGCAGAGGGGGTGTTCTTTATCCCCTTCAGAAGCATTGTGGTGACAGGAAAGCAATGGAAAACCAGTGATGCCTGTAGCCTTATTAAGGGTGGCATTGGAACAGCTTGTTACGCTCACCTGGCTCCCACAGAGGCGTCGGTCGGACCCGGACAGCTGCGGTCTCCACCCACGTGATGCGTACTGCAGCGATGACTGACTGGATCTGCCCTCCTAATCTTTTCTGCTTAACCCGTAGAAATATTCTCCTGCAAGTGGAGAGATGGATTTAGCCACTTGTGGATTCAAGTGATTGCACCCCCACAGTCCTCCCAACTAATCACCTCCGAAATGTCCTCACAGCAATCTCACCTTATATTCTTGAAAGATGAGCTCTCCATCCTGCGTGGATTTGCAGGGGCGCGTTGATTCCAGTTACTTCACTGGTTTGAAGGCTGAGGACCAGTAAGTATTAAGTTCATAGAGTTCAATATGTCCGATGTTCACTCTTGTTCCCCCCTTCCTTTCTTGTCCTTCAGCTGGCTCGTGAAAAGATGCTCTTGTGGCAGCTGGTGGCGCTCAGGTAAGAGTCTGTATTACCCTGCGCTGTCCGGTAAATGTTGCACGTGGAAAACGTGTTGTTTTGTCTCTCTTTACAGATGCGGCACATGAAAATATGGAGAGTCACAAAAGGATGCCTCTGGTGGTAAATCAGGTAAGTCTATGGTGGTAAGAATTATATTTGTTGGTTCCCTCGGCTCACCTTGTGGTTTTATTTTGTCTCCTAGGTGCCGAAGTTTGGCGAAGAAATGATGGAGGCAGCGCCGAACCGAAGGATGCTGTGAAGACTGGTGAGTATGGCGTGGCGCTGCAGCTGGACGTGCGGCGCGTGCAGAAATGATGTTCTTTACAGGTCCGGAGATGAGATGGATCCAGAATCAGGTGTGGAATAGAAATAAGTTAGTTTTCTAACCTTGTCCCTTTCTTTCCTCTTTGTTTTAGGAGCTCCAGATTCGAGGTGGGCGTGGCAGAAGACTGGATGCAGGCTGCAGGCATGGTGAGCGTTACGCTGCTGGATGCAGAATAACGCAAAGCGTGTGTTGCTGGTCGGGCGTGGTTTAATTAGCTTCAAAAGTAGTCCCTGGTAAGAAGTCCCTAGAACCACACCCGAGTAAAAAATAGTCCCTGTAGAAAAATAGCCCCTTTCAAGCTTCATGTTGGATTGGAGTCATTTGCAGCATGGTCTGCCTGAGGTAAGTAATGACTATGAGCCTGGCGCCTTAGGCCCCAGGACTGATTTCTACTATGAGCCTGGCGCCTAAGGCGCCAGGACTGAACCCAGATAGCCCCTAGCCGGGGCTGCTGAGGTTTTACTCAATGTCTAGAGGCCTGCTCCCGGGGCTGATGGGCTTGGTCCGGATGCCTGGGGGCAGGCATCATGACACAGCTGCACTACCCTGCGCATGTCACTAGAGGAAGTCTTGCCGCAGCTATTGCGTAGGACTGGTTTGTTCCGAATCTGCTAGAACACGCTGCATTTTATGTAGTAAACTGCATTTGAGAAAAGTTTACTGCTGGGAACACACTGCATCCAGTTAGAGGAGTCATCCCATTACCTAATGGTCTGTTCCAGCATTTACACATCGACTATGTTGATATGCTGCAGGTATGCAATGGATACAGATATATGATAGTGGTAGTATGCCCCTTTTCTAGGTAGATTGAAGCTGGTCCATGTACACATCCAGATTCCACCTGCGCAGTATGAGAAGTGTTTCCTAGATGTGGAATATATGAAGTATTAAGATCTGATAATGGCCCTCATTTTGTAAATGAAGTATTTGAGCAAATAAGCTTGTTGCTTAGTATAAGGCACACATTTTCATCAGCTTATCACCCGCAAGTAAATGGGATTTGTGAGAGACTCAACGACCTGCTTAAAGAAAGGATAGCCAAATTGAAGCTTACCTTGAAGAAAGGATGGTTACATTGCCTTTATATGCGTTGAGAAATCAACCAGACTCTGACCATCATCTTACGCCCCATGAAATAGTGACGGGGAGGCGAATGAGGACACCCCTCACTCCTCCATCTAGAACTAGAAGTGATGCCCAGACAACAGTAGAATTGTTAGGAAAGGAGTTACATTCTTATTTAACATGTATGACTTCAAGTATCTCTGTCATTTCGGATCAGCTCAAACGGAAGGGGTGTGGGGCTCAGAACACAGATGGAGACCATATAACAACCAGACTTGAAGAATTACGTCTTCCCAAACGTTTTCCTGGAGATGAGATCCTAATTAGGAACTTTGCGAGAAAGTGGCACAAACCACGATTCAACGGTCCATTTGTCATGGAGGACGTAACGCTGTCAGCCGTGAAGGTGCTATGAAGATGAGCGTGGATATTTCTTGGAGACGTTAAAATCCACACTGGAGAATCCCCTTCACCCCCACGCCAGTTGGAAGCAAGCATCGGGAAAGAACCTCAGCATATGCAGACTAGATCCATGACGAGGAAGAAGGATGCAGAGGCTGTCAAATAGACAAAGAAAGAGTACATTGGACTGTGGTTCTTTCGGGACACTCTTTTTAAGTGTTAAAAAAGGAGTGAAAGAAGGTTATTTGTTCTTGAGCAACAGGAACCTGTTAACATTGGACTGATACATATTTAAGTCTTGATCAAGGAAGAAAGATGCCAAATCTGGAGTTCCTTTTCGACGACTGGAAAAGGGAACAGTTCCCTGATTCCTTTCTCACTGAGTTTCTTTTTGGAGGCACCCATGGTAGTGTCTAATGGCCACATTTTCTGGATCGTTCTTACTGTTTTTCTCTTCATTCTTCGTGCATACCCATGCGCTTGTGGGGAGAACTACTAGTGTTCATCTGTTCCTGCAAGATCCTAAAAATGGTCCAATCGTGAGGAGATTGCTCGCAGCTATGATAGAGCAAGTATTCCAACTTCCTGAGTACACTTTAGAAACCATAAATGCCCCTATCTGATGACAACACTCATAGACTAGTTGGCATTGTCTTTAACTACCTGATTGAGGAATGCCTGCATCTTGTTGGAAGACAAATTGATGTTCGTACTTTCCTGAGAGATGCAAGGAACACAGTGGCACTTAACGAATTGCTACGTGACATCATCGAACAGGTCAATCTATATTCTGAGAGAATACTGAGAACGTCCTGAATGAGGGTTTCAAGGCAAGAGATCCAGAACGTATTGTCTGTAGTCTTTTACTTCTTGCTGGATACGCACCCGCATTTTGTCTGGCAAAAGGATGACTCTTTTGTGTGCATCAGGAATCCTGTTAGTCGTCCTGCGATCAGCCTGCTGCTTGAAGAGCTTGTGGAGCAGATCCAGATGCTGCCAGAGTATTGCATGATGTTACCTGATAAAATTTGCTTTTTTCTTCCTTAAAAAAGATTGAGAATGGGTAACATCGATAGCAATAATAATGTTGCTAACGAGAGGCCACCACGACGGGCAAAGAGCTACTGCTGCGTAAAATGGGCCCATCTATTTGTTATCTATACATGCATCTTGTTTATTGTGATTCTTCTCTCACTTACAGTACGTACTGCCTACTATTTGGATCCAAATAAAGTAAAGATTCCTGTGTATCTTCCTATGCAGAAGGAGGGTACAGATGTGGCACTACAAGGCAGCCAAGACCTTATGTGATTGTCCCTACTTCGGAGATGCATTCAAAGGCACCTAGTCATATGATAGATACACCTAGGCTTCCTTTTGGGGGGAGATCAAATATGGAAGTGATACAGGATTCTCTGATACCTTCATATTACGTCAATAGGATGAGGCTTCTGGAGCTCTCTCCTACACAAACAGCACATGTATAAACACTAGATCTTTGCATGTAATAATTTGAAACCTGGACTGCCTTGAAACCTGTACTATAGACTAGTGTGATCTGATGTACCCAGCTCGTATATGTGTACTGTAAATACTGTTATAACATGTAACGCATTCATTGTATGTAACCAAGCTTAAGTATTCTTGTTACCGCTGCGCCCGGCTACCCCAGGGTTTTGAGCGCATTATCAAATAATAAACTAAACTAAACTAAACTAAACCAGTTTCACTGACAAAGGTTCCTATGATTGGCCCAGTAAGGAGGAATTATGCTGACATACTTCATTAGATGATTATAGAAGCTCATGAGAAAAGAAGAAGACCTAAGAGACGTGCTAGGGAAGATGATCATGAGTTGAATGATTACCTGGATAGTACAGCACATTTGGGAAATAACATATGGTATCAGCATATTTGTATTTGTATTTATTTTATTTATAAAGCATTTTAATCCAAAGCGCTTATAAAAGAATTGGGAAGGAGAACCTCAAAGGAGGAATGCTTTGTATGTGCACTCCTGCCTTATAGTATGGGGAAGTCTAAGATCTTCATGGCTATTGAAATAGATGTCCAGACAGCACATTGTCTATCTCACATAGCGCTCTGCCGTACAAGGGGTCCGTTCATGGGACAAACAGCCTATCTCAAATGGGCAACTGAATGGACGGATCCAGAAGAAGATGATTATGTCCAAGATACTAAGACAAGGTTAAGCGCTCATACCAAGAATATAGTGATCAGATCTGAAAGAGTGACAGGAGCTGGAATTAGATGGGAAGTAAACAGAAGACTTGAGAGGACAGGAAAATCTGCAGTAGAAATTAATTGATGGAAGAATAGAGGCCAGATGCAGATTTGGAGATCAGTGCTTTCACCAGATGGATGGGAAGAAGGAGTGGTCATTTGGAGAGCATGGGAAGTCATTGATTTCTATCAGCCAACTATTGACAAGGTGCAGAATGGATGCAACCTTTATAGCCAAAACTTGCTAAACTACTGACATGGGTCGAAGATAAAGGAGGACCTTTGCTTGCAAATAGTGCCTTTGGAAAGTGCAGAGCTGTGCTTCAGAAACAATGGCACAAGAAAAGTTGGAGAGAACCAGAATTGTGGTTGAATCTATGACATGCCAGGAACGAACACTGGAACAGCAGTGATAATGGATCACTACTGAGCTTGTGAATCCAGAGCTTAGATGAAGTTGCCCAAGGACTGGGGAGGACGATGTTCCATAGCAAACGTTCATGTTCCAGCATTGGTGGTTCCTAGGAGTGATTTGAATACTGGAAACTTTCCAAAAGCAGATGCTCACTTGAGGAAGAAAAGATCTGTGGAGCTGAAAAGTAGAATGAAGAGAGAGATTTATTTCTCTACCAAGTCAATAGAAGCTTTTGACTCAATTCCCTATGAGCACATATTGTTCAGTCAGACTTCATTGATATTCACAATAATCTTTATGCCCAGGATTCAGGCAGCAGCAAATACTAAGTGGTTACAGATAACCAGATGGGAGTTGTTGCAGACAATCAACACTGCCATAATAGGATTCAATGATATAAGAGAAGAGCTGAGAGCCATACGACTGATGACTCTTCAGAACAGATACATCCTGGACATGATCACAGCTATGGATGGAGGTGTGTGTGCCAAAATTGGAGAATCCTGTTGCACGTTCATATGATCTCATGGTGATGATAATGGCACCTTGACAGAGGCCATAGAGATGCTGACAAAGCTATATGTCCAAATGGTGGACAAAGTGGAAGACATTACTGATGCTAGTTGGTTTGGATCACACTTTTCGTGGGTCCCACAATGGGTGGCAGACCTGTTCATATTCCTTGGAGCCCTGTTGGTGATGGTCTTGCTTGGATTCTGTATAATCAGATTGCCCATCTCACAATGCAAGAAGTCTGCAAAGAAAGCCATAGGGATGAAGATCATGATTGATGTTGAATCAGGATGAAAAACCAAAGAGCTGACAGATGAAGAAATCAGAGATTTTGTGAAATCCAGTATCCATGCACCTGAGGGAACAAAGTTCCTGTATCCAAATAACCATAAGAATTATGTGGGAAAATGGATCTATTGTATTCCAAGTGGACCCTGCATGCTCATGACTTGGAATAAGGATGAGCATGTGAAATCAGCTGGATGCCTGAAAGGAGTAATCAAGATACGGGTTCCCAAACAGCATTTGTTCGGACCAGGATGTCTATATGTGAAGAATGATGGGAGAGTGGTTTATGAATTGCCCAGAGGGGGGGGTGTAGAGAAGGAGCCAAGTACCCCCACCTCAAGCATCTCACCTATTTTGCCTATATGTTGGGAACCAGAGTGTGAAGTATGTGCATTACCAGTGAAAATACCAATACCAAGGAGAATCCTGGAAGCAAGGTTCCCATTAAGAAAGCCGTGCCTGCATAAAAGAGAAGTATGATGGTCATTTGAATGAAATCCCAGAAGAAGAGTCAGAAATTATCACAAGAGCAGATTGGTGACGTCACACACAGCAAGACTGACACACCCAGAAGAGATGCAGAGACAAGAGAACATAGGGCTCGAGATGAAGAGGCTTATGCTGCAGAAATGATAAAGATATCAAGTAATTTTACATGTGTACAGATGTAAAGAAACGAAAGCAGACAAAGTATTCTTGAGGCTAGCTATGTAGTGAATAAATTGTGGCAGCGCCAATGCATATATATCGGAGTGAGTGAACTACAGACGATTCCATGTCACGACCACAGCCCTCGCCCAAAACCCCCTCTGGCAAACCAATTGGCCAGGTGGAGTCAGGACTCGGGCCTCTAGAGCCTGGCATCCTCTTCAAAAGCCCTCATGGGGCCAGCCCTGGCGCCTGCGGTGCCAGGCTCCTACTCCATGAAAAACAATGTGCTTGGGAACTACTTTATTGTATTGTCAGCCAACATGGAGGCATCCACATAGCTTGGTTCCTAAGAACCTAGCTATGTGGTCTAGTGTTTTGGGTGTGGCAGCCTAGGGACTACTTTACCTGGACTATTTTGTTGGGGCTATTTAAACCACACCCGAGCAAGACAACACGCTTCGCATTACTTTGCAGCTTGCAACGTGACGCTCACCGTGTCCAGCTATTCCCTCGAACCTCGGAGAAGCAGAACCTGCAAGGAGACAAAAGGAACATCATTAGCAGCAGAATCTTACCTGCAGTCTTCATCTTTAAACACTCGCAGCTACTGAGAACAGCTTCTTCGAATCTGCACGCCTCCCTGACAGAACGACCTGAAAGAGGAAGATAGAGGCAACATTAAAGAAAGCAGTAGAGACATTTACAAATTACGAACTGCTCAAAAGGCTTACCTGGCTGGTCGCCTCTTGGCTGGCACCACTCCGGACATTCCACTCGCGCTGAAAAACACTGCGACCTACAAGGAAGGAAAACACAGGTTAGCAAAGGCAAGACTTTGCAGCGCTGCGCATAGCGCTTACTTACCACATCATAGCACTCTTAATGCGCCATCATTTACCAGCGGGGCTCAACCAAGCCAGTTCGCCACGCTGAAGCTCCGCATACCTAAGGGAGAAAAAAGAGACATTTTAAACAAAGAAAGGCATGCAGGATAGCAAGAAAACTAAAGAACAGCAATAAGACCTACCTGAACAATATCAAACGGGCCGTCGTCAGTGAAGTAACTGGACCGCACTCGCCCATGAAAGACAACACGCCCCTGCAAAGAAGGCAGGACGGAGAGCACGCCTAATTCTACCACAAGGTGAGGAGAGGGCGCCAGAGGGACTGAAATCATACGGGGTTGGAGGTTGGTCAGTTTTGAACACAGTCCTCCTGTATTTTCAGGCAGAACCTTCCCCGCAGACCACATCAGGGCAAAGCTGAAGCATACCAGCGAGTAACCCGGCTGGGTGGTGTCCCTGTAGATAACAGGTGAGCGTAACATTCCACTACACATTATAGCAGAGCAGGACTAGCAAAAGGAAGGCCTTTTCCAGTGTGTCGCAATCGAATTATAGGAGTGAATCTCAGAAGGGTGAGGCTAGACCAGCCCCAAGAAGCCAAGGCTGTGTCAGGCTAGGATGAACATCCATTAGTTACAATCATGTGAAAGAGAACTAAACTCCTGTTCAGAAGACATGCACGAAAACAAGGAAGACATCAGAGGTTCATTAAATAACAGTATTTTAAATGCACCAGAGTTCAAATTTGTGGTCTTCAGTCACGTGGAAATGGACAATCATGACGAATCATACATACGCAAGGAGACAGAGCGTGGCTCCACTTCCTCGTTTCCTCCAGAGCAAAGAACATTTCCAAGGCCAGGTTCAAAGCCTTAATTGACGTGCAGACCACTGAGGTGATGATAGGTGATATGCTAATTGGTGGGAAGCTATGGTCATGACCAGCCCACCAGCACCTGGAGACCAGCCTGTGTGATGCTAGCGTAGGTGGAAAAGTACTGACAGATGTAAGAGTGCCAACCAATTATAGGGGGCTGCGTAGTTAAGAAGGGCCTCATAGCTTGTGGTGTATTTAGTGACATTCATAGTGGCCTGTTCAAGGGGAGGGCTTAGTTGCCCCACCTGATGCTAGAGACTCTATCACTTTCCTAGACTAGTATGGAACGTACACCTAGATGTTCCCTCTAAGCCTATCATATATTCCACTAGGTTTTTGAAGTTTGCCACGTAGGATGACGTTAGCAATTACGTAGGTAAGGACAAGTATTTGCTATATAACTCATGTTTTTTATGAACTTCAGTGAGATCAAGCTGTGTGACGTCTGTTGATGTCCGTTGTACTCTCTGTTAGATAATTGACATTAAACAGTCAACTTTGCCAACTTTCTGAGTCGTTTTGATTATTGATGTTTGAGTATCTTCTACATACTCATTCATCTCAAAGTATTGTTACCTTGTCTTAAAGGCCTGGGTCGGCTGTCCTGGTTCATGAGCTTAGACCAGCACCTCCTTCATGCAATGCAGACAATCTATGGGATGCCTGTGGGCAGAAGTCAAAGTGGGAGGGAACTAAAGGGTACACTGTTTCCTTACTTTTCAGGGAAATCGGTCATAGTTCCCTTAATTTCTGTGACCTGGAGTACCGTTCCAGGACGGTAGGAAAGGCCACTTAAAAAAAAGGGGCAATGGCACACTAATGATGGCCATTTAAATGTAAATTCTTGCACCACATTTTCTTTAGTCTTGCGAGAACATTTGTAAATCACAGCTTTTTGGGGTGGAGAGAAGGACCCAGGTAGGGGGTTTGAATTGAGAGGGGGGGTGATTATGAGTATGGGGATTGAAGGGAGCAGAAAAAGGGGCGGGGCATAAAAGGGACGGGGCAGAGGAACATCGTTCCACTACTTTTTTTTGTACACTTTGACAACTGCCTTTGGTCGACAGAGTTTGGAACTGATCTCCAGGAAGGAACTGTATTCTGGCAAGATAAATGATGCCAGAGCACAGCTCCTTCTCGTTCCAATGCAATTCCTCCCCTGGTGTTGGGCCCCATACAAGCAATTTTCAACGTTTGAATGGTGCAGTACAAAAGTAAAGAAGAAAAACTGGGCAAATTCACCTTTACTCTTTCTTTTTATTCTCCTTTCTTGTAAAAAAAAAAAAAAAGTAAACAGCATCAGCAAATTACGCTTTGCAAACAGTGTTTACTTATGGATTCTTATGGGATTCACCTGCTCGAAGGTCAAGTGCTAATTCGATGCAGATTGCATAGAAATCCCTTTGTTTTACGACTGCATGAAAATCTCATGCAGGCGTAAATTGCTGTGCTCTTCCACGAGGGAGGAGGACATCACGGCGGAGATGTAAACTCAGCATTGTGCCCCTTCTGCGCCTTGATAGGGGACAACATTGGGCGAGAGTGCAAAATGAAGGTGTACAAGAATTACACTTCGCAGACCAGCCAATTTTAAAATGTCCCCGAAGGCTCTGCTAAGGCTATTTTAGAAGAAATATTAATTTCATGCAGGGTTTCCGCCAATGCTAGGACTTAGGTGCTGCAATTTCGATCTTTCACAAGGCAGATGGGAATACTAAAGATCGACACAGATCACAACACCACACATAATCCTGTTTACTCTTTAGCTTTCCTATTCTCCTTGTGAAGAAATAAAAACTGCCTGCAAATTAAGCTTTAAAGGCAGCATTTACTATTGGCCAGTGTTAGGCAGAATCCTGTGCATTGCCCTTAAGGACCACTACACACAATTAAGACTATAGGTGGCAATACAAGGTTTACCTTTGGTACAAGCCTGTACTACTATGTAAAAGTGGTGGCAGTAGCAGAACAGCCAGGCTTATCTCAAGAGTATATGAGCAGTAGCAGAGATTACACAAAGGGAGCACAATTACTGTGACTCAAGCAAACACTGACTCAAGGTTTCAGGTAAAAAATATAAGTACATTTATTTTTAAACCATCTGTTATCAACACAACACTTCTATTAATTCAAAACCACACGAAAAATACACTACAACCAACCAATTCACTTTGGTACACTCTAACTCAAGCTAAGTACCCTATGTTTTAACGAACCAGTGTTATTAAACAAAAGACGTTACCGGGAATACACTTGCGATCACTTTTTGACAGTAATGACAGTTCGGTCTTACTAAAGAAAAGCGTATCCATGGCAAGAAATGTTACCGGGGCAAAAACACACTTAGCACCTGAGTTAACCAGAGAGAGTTGTGGGCAAAAATCATAGGCAATACTTTTGTCAAGGCAGACAGAATCAGAGGACACTATTTGATGGAATTCAAGAGTCAATAGGCCGGAGCCAGTATCAAGTGGAACTGGGTTCCTGTTGTCGAGGATCACACAGTCTGACAGTTCAAGATTCAACGTTGCCAGGAGTACTTAGATATTGTCAACAGAGGAAGCAAAAGTTATAAGAAGGAGGGAAAACAAGGAGGCGAATAAAAGGGGTTCACCCTGATTCCTCAAGCAGAACACAGTACCTTATTCAATGAAGAAGCTGGTGCCACGGCAGTTGTTCCTGTTGGTTTCCTGCAGACCCACGGTTCCTTGAGCTTCGGTGCGAAGGAGGACGCCTGGAGGGGTCTGCACCACACAGGGATGAAGCCGGCAGCAGCGAAGGTGAATAAAAGGTGTGATCCTTAAAAACAGGCTATCCGGACCACTACAGCAGTGTGCAGCCATTTCGACTAAGAAGAGGATCCTCTGGCTGTGGAAGATGAGCTAGTTATCCCCACCAGGCTCAAGGGAAGAAGACCCCAGACTGGATCTTCTCTGGTCGTCGAAGGGTAGATAGCTCAGGACTGCAGCAGGGCTTCACAGGGACGGGGTAGTTGCAGCAGCCGTCTTCTTCTCCACTTCTCTTCGGTTCCTTGTAGTTCCAGTAGCGACTCTGACTTCTAGCCCAAGAGACCTCCCTTTTATGCAAAAATACACCATTCACACAGCCTGGCTGTCAATCACGCAGCAGGGGGGTTGTAAAGCCAACACCTCAGCCAATCATAGCAAAGTGCGACTTGGGTTTCCTAGGATACCCTCTGCAGGGGGTGACTACACCCCTCTATCACATTCAGCCCACCTAGACACCCAGGCGCCTGGAGGAGGGCTTCTTGGCAGAAGCCCGCCAAAAGGCAGTGAACAAAGGAGGCAAACCTGGTTTGCCGCGCAAAGTAAAACACAAGAAGGACTTCAACAAAAAGAAATGGTGAATAAACTCGACCGGAGCCAAAAGAAAAAGTATTTGGTCAAGCGGGTTTAAGTTCGGGGCTAATATAATAGCCTAAAACAATACCACGTTAATATAATATAATCGTGGTAGAAAAATTAGGGTAGTTACCACTGCCACCAGCCAAGTCTAAATGTTAAAAGAGCGAAACAATGCTCTAGGAGGTACAGATAAAAAGGGATACAGAGTAACCCTTTCCAGTACTCCATGTAAGATGGGGTGTACTGGATCTGTGGTTAAATGACTAAGTAAAGTTAATGGCAACTTTACCCTTTTCTGGGGGACTGTAGTCAGCCTCAGAAATGGAGTCGGTGGGAAGTGTAAAAGACAACCCTGTGGCACTGCACTGAAGGTGCTCTGTAAAAGAAGGGGACGACTGAAGTGGGGTACTCCAGAGTCTACAATCACAAAAACAGGTAAAAGACACATGGCAAAACATGAGTAAGAGTGGGGGAAAAGCTCACACTCTTACAAAGTGAAAATAATTAACTCCAGAAATCAAGCAAAGCTGCTGGGGGACTCAATAGGTGAGGGAAATTAGCCATAAAATGAGAATTCTCCCTAAGAGCCAGCTATGGAATCGGCCTGGTCTTTAGCAGGCGCAAACCCTGGGTGGATACCAAAATCTCATGCAGGCGTAAAACAAAATGCACTGATGAGGTGAGCACAGCAGAGAGCGTATCTCTGCTCTGTGCCCCTCTTCCTTGTCAGAACATGGAAAGTAGGTTCCGCGCCTGCATCATTACGTTACAGGTGCGGAGCGCACCCCCTGGCACGTCGGTCAGAGGCACGATCGCGTGCTAGCAGTCGGCAGCTCTTCCTCCTCACTCCTGCCTCCAGGAGTTACACGGCAGGTGGCGGGAAATAATGAAACCTACAAAAGAATATGAAGTACTTCATATTAAGGGTGGGATCTTCATTGAGTGGTCTGTCCAGTATTTTCTACAACTAGCAAAGAGAATTTGCTTCTATTGTACACCATCCTGGCACTTCAAGTAACTCAGGCTAACCAGACTTGCATACTGAAAAAAGGAAAGAGAGCTGTTATCCTGCGGCCTCTCCTGCTAGTGACTGCACTAGCGCATATGTGAGACAAGAACACAATGGTTGTGCGCTTGTATAGGAGTTTGAATAAATGAATACATAAATAACTAGAAAATTAGAATTACCTGCCACCTGTGGCCCAGGGGTTCATGAAAGTCCACCCTGACTGCCAAAGCTCCATGCAGAGAGTTGTGAGAGAAAAAGATGATTTCATCAAAGTGCTCCCTGCCTGAGGGACTGGTGCATGTGGTCATATAAGAATGAAGAAGTAAAATAATGAATGACTCTAGCAAAGTGTCTCCCAGGTTGTAAGAGAAACCCATAAGGGAAGAGGAAAGCCAAAGCTAATTTCTGTCCATATGAAGCTAGCTTCCTCAGCCCCATTGGGTAACTCAAGAGCGTTCCCTAGAACAAAATACATACAGCGGGATAATAAAGGTTCAGCTGTTATAAAAGGAAAAAAATGCAGGTTGCAATGTTAAAGGGGAAGACATGAAACTGGGCTGGTCTACCAATACACAGCATACCCTGTGAGCACACAAAGTGCCACACGGAAGGGAAAGTAGGCTGGAGAAAGTGTTGCTCAAGGCGCTAGAGAAAGTAAAGGAATCCAGGAAGAACGATTTGCCTCCCTTGGCAAATATCAATGAATGAAGCCTTCCGAATGCAAAAACCAAATCTGACCCCAATGTCAACCACTGTGCCCGGGAGCACATGAAAAGTAATTAAGTGAAGAAAATAATAAAGAAAGGGAAGCTATATGAAAACAGAAAAAAGGAGTAGTTTAACAATGGACAACTCCAATGTCACCTTGGGTTTGCAGCAAAAGGCTTGCATTTGGGCTAATTTGCATACCCACAATGCCTTGCTGATGTGGCTCTGAACTGGATGTGAACTTTCACACTAACAAAAAATATTGTTAAAGGGACGTTATGGTTAAGTTTCACTACTACAAACCTATCCCCTTTACTAAAAAAACTATGCTAAAGGAAGGGTCTGGTTACAGTGGCCTACTGAAAACCTATCACCTTCAATGCAAACACGTTGGTGAAGGGACGTTATGCTTAAGCTACCCTAAGAACAACCAGCAACTTCAGTGCACAAACCTTTGTTTCAGGAACTTACAGCTACTTTGCCCTAACAACAACCTATACATACTATCATTACAAGTAAAACCGAAAACCCCCAAAAATTCACCAGTTATGGTAAGCTAAGCAATCATAACTCGCGCCACCACTTTGCACTGCTATGACTAACACCCATGACAACAAAGATGACATCACAAATGCCATTAATGACATCACTGATAACATCACATGTGCATTTACCTTTCATGAAAAGTCTCCACAAGGGATTGTCAATATAATGTTGAGAGGAAACTATCAGAGGTCATTGGGAGAACTATCATGAGATACAGAATTGATTACACAGTGCATTGCTGTAAACACTATTGCAGTACAGAGTTCTTTCCAGTATAGGAAACAATTAATGAAGAAGAGTAGGCATTGTCCGCAGCATGCACCAAAGAGGTGCAGTAAGAAATGTTTTGCCATGTTGGATAGCAAAATGATGAATGCTTTAGTGTCAGAGTTTTGCGTACTGTGAAACATGTAATAAGTAGCTAATAACTCCTCACTTACTACAAATTTGCACTAATACACACACAACATAAAGAGACCGCAACTGACACAAATAAGCCCATATACATGGAAAGTAAAATAGGCGAAACAGTAGCAGTATTACCAGAAAGTGTTCATAACCTAACTGCTATCTTCATACACACAAACGATTTCTGTGTTTCTGGCCCACTTCTCCCCTTTTCTATATATATCATATGGTGTGACTGAACCCATAGGAAAGTAGTGTAGGAACATATTAGAAGGGTAAGGTCTACAAACATAGTACCTTTTCACTGTTCACTTCCTGCCTGTCAGTGAAGAAAACCACCTGCCCTACATATGTCTGTCAACAAAAAAGAGGGATCAGACCTGTGATGTCATCAGTGATGTCATCAATGACATTTGTGATGTCATCTTTGATGTCATGGGTGTTAGTCTTAGCAGTGCACAGTGGTGGCCGAGTTATGGTTGCTTAGCTTACCATAACTGGCGAATATCTGGGGTTTTTCCGTTTTACTTGTAAGCATAGTATGGATAGGTTGTTATTAGTGCAAAGTAGCTGTAACCTTCCTTAAACAAGTTTTTGCACTGAAGTTGCTAGGTTGTTCTTAGGGCAACTGAAGCATAAAATCCCTTCACCAACGTGTTTGCACTGAAGGTGATAGGTTTTTAGTAGGCCACTGTAACCAGACCCTTCCTTTAGCATAGTTTTTTCAGTAAAGGGGATAGGTTTGTAGTAGTGCAACTTAACCATAATGTCCCTTAACCAATGTTTTTTGTGAGTGAATTTCACAGGTTCTTAGTAGGGCACTGTAACCTGAATGTTGCTTTAGCATATTGTTTTTTGTAAAGATGATAGCTGTTTGGTACTGCTGTAGATCCATAATGTCTCGTTAACAACGGTTTGTCACTGATTCCTTGGCTGCCCTCATGATGAACGTGTGGAAAAGCCAAATTCTCTGGTGTATGTATCCATTTGCGCTACCCCTTCCTTTTCCTAATAGTGTTGGTGTATCTTAGCAATTACAGATGTACATGGTAAGTGTTGGTGAGTGTTTGTGTGGTTTCTCTTTTTTTGTTAACATTGCATGGTGAATCTGTGCCGCACTGAACTGGCCGAGATGACTGCAGGTGAGCAATATGGACGTTTCCTAGGGAGACTGCACCTTGCCGGCGTATGTGCAAGCACACTGCAAATATCTGTAGGACTCCATTAGTGGCTGCATGTCCGCATCTTCTAATGCACTTTTGAATAGTTGTGGAAGCGTACGTGTATTCGTTGTACAGCTATACCCATGCGCAGGGCATCCTCTGTGTGCTGGTAACACCGCCCCTTTCGCCAGCCCTACGGATTCATACGGTAGGCTACCACATTTCAAGTACTCCTGCTGACTACGTGGGTGGCTCTACAAACCTACAAATTCATGGCTGTGGCACGCCTGGCTGTATGAGGCCCGCTGGTAGACAATGAACAGCAACCTGCAGTGTAACATGGTCTTGTTGAATGTCCCATTAATTTGATTGATGTGCTGCTTGCCTTTCCATGACCCGTGAAACAGATACACCATCTCTGCACTGAGCACTGTGACGGAAAGTGTCAAGAGGTCGCCTGCGGGTCGTATAGTTGAAGAAAACATGTAACTGCAGGTGGGACCGTTTGTAGCGAGTCTGCAAAATTGCAAAGCTGATGCGGCTTGGTTACGCACATACTAGTGCATGTAAAGGCAAGTAAGCAAACAGCAGAATGTTCAGACCACAAAAAATGTCAGTGGTGGTTAGAAAAGTACTGTAGTTGCATGGGTCCCACTGTACAATTGTCTTCCTGCTCCACGTAATGAAACTGTGTTCGCATTCTTGTAAACATTCTTGCATTCCAGAATGTATGCATCTCTGTGAATACTACTCCTACGGCTAATGGTGTAGCATGAAGTGTTTGTACTGCATGTGATGACAACTGAAATGGAAGCACAAGGGACCAGTTTGCAGTCTACAGCCCTTCCAACAATGCAGTAGGGTAATTTCATGTACAGCATTTTCCACATCTGCTGCGGTAAACAATAGGGGCACTCCTGTAGGGCAGCAGAGCTCTAAAAATCCTTACAGACCATATGCTGCGCTACAGACCCTTACCCGGCAAAGGGCATTGTATTGTGCATGTACTGCAAAGCTCTACTCTACAGAGGGAAGGCACTTGGAAGTGCGTGGGAAGGGTCTGTCCGCGAGCATGACAATGACTGGCGCTTATGTAGGTGAAGGCCATCCAATAATTCTGTCTCTCGGTACATCCCTTATGGTAGCCATCCGGGTGCTGCCCCTTGCGTACCAGGCCTTTACTGCCGTTCCTTCTGTGGCATGTGTTAGAAGACAAAAATAAATGGAAATTAACTGGGAAAGGAAAAAAGGGAAATGAAGAAAGCACCTTCCAGAGATGAACAATGGAATTGCCAACGAACGGATGCCGGGCGGGAGGCATGGCACTGTGCAAAACACTGTAGTTGAATCGGTTGGAAAGGGGTTAGCTGTAGAAAGAGGTTTCTTTACGTGTTGTAGAGAATTTTTAAGAGTTTTAGTGTGCAACACTTACTACAAAAATTCTTCCACTACTTTCAAGAAGGGCACCAAGGCAATTTGGATGGGGTGTGCAGAAATCGGGATGGCAGGAATAATAAACTGAACGTTATTGCTGGGGAAAACTGTTAGTGCTGTGAAACGTCATATTCCTATGTGTGAAGTATGCCATTGGCACATGTTGTAGAAAGGCACAAATACACTTCTTTGCAAAATACCACGCTTTCTCCATTTACGGGCCAAATGAAAAATAACGCAGCCACCTCGGTGTCTGCATGATGTGATAGAAAGTTATGCAGGAGATCGGAAACAGACGCATGACCTGGGCAAGTCCCTCCTTCATCGCAAACAGCACTGAAACTCGTAACATGCTGTACAATTGTCCCTCCACAATGAACAGCAATAATGTCGGCATGATTGCGCTTCACCAAAGTGTCACACAGAAAAACCAAATCAGTCACTTCATTGTAGGTACTCCATAGCACTACACTTCCACATGATAGATTCCAGAATGAGCAGCCACTGAACAGTGTTTTCCATTCACTTTCAATCAATGTATTTCGAACTCCAGCAAAACCTGCACGCTGTGGCTCGTGAAACACACAGCCCTAACCGCACCCTCTGCATTTCTGTTGACAAATACACTGTGCACCACAGTCTGTGTGTACACACCACACCCAGAAACCCTATTGACCAGTCCCATAGCCTCTACAGGCCCATTTCTATGGCCGTCATCTGCAAAAGGGGCATATCTAACACGTGCCACACTGCAACTATCGTGATATTCGTGGACTTTTCGTGCTGTGCGCGTGCAGGAGTGGGGGAATAACTTTCAACCAGGGTAGAGGATGTTTTTCTGTTTTTGTGTTTTGTACGTCATCTCACATTCTTACAATAGGGTCGACAGTGCAGTACAAAATGTCATTGCCATTGGTCACCCTTTCCTGTGATGCACACCCTGAGCACCTGATTGGACAATCCCCACAGTCCCATTTGAATTGGCAAGCAAGGTGAGGAGTGCAGAATGTGGCACATGTTCTTCCCCAAGTACCGCAAGACCCGCTCCCCAGTGAAGCAGGCAGAGTCCTTCTTCCTATTGCTGCCCTTTCCTGTGAGGCACACTCTGAGCACCTCATTGGACGTTCCCCACAGTCCCATTTCCATTGGCCAGCATGGTCAGAAGCGCAGAATGTGGCATGTGCCCTTCCCCAAGTACCGTGAGGGCCATGCCCCAGTGAAGCAGGAGGAGTCCTTCTCCCTATTGGTGCCCTTGCCTGTGATGCACACCCTGAGCACCTGATTGGACAATGCCCACAGTCCCATTTCCATTGGCCAGCATGGTGAGAAGCGCAGAATGTGGCACGTACGGTTCCCCAAGTACCTCAAGGGCCACGTCCCAGTAAAGCAGGAGGACTCCTTTTTCCCTGTGCACTATTTCTTGTCCATCACTATCTCATTGGGGACTGTTAAATAGTCACACACGCACCCACCAATGGCATTCAAGATGTTAGCATTGTACACTGTCACTTCTGTACAACACTTCATATGTATCATTGCTCATTAAGCTTCCAGATAGCGTGTCATTGTAAAGAACGTCCAGTAGAAAGTTCAGTAAAATAATGCTAAATGTGTGCATCAACATTCATCCACATGAGCACCCATCACCACAAACTGGAGGTAGGAATATTATTGCTGCAAAATGTGTACAACTCCATTATAAGTACCTGTGCGCATGGTATCTGCCACTGAGCGTCCATTAAGTTCGTAAAAATGTTAGTTTTCTTCTCCCATCCACTGCCATGAAGTGACACGTCAAATGCATATGCTTGCAACGTTTCCATTTACCCATACCACCCATCGTTATATCGCAACAGGAACTCTCTTCTTTCCTTCGAACAATAGTACAAATTCTTTTCACCACTAACCCATGTCTTACAGAAATTGTAAAAACTTGGCTTCAAAACCAGAGCTGAATGTATAGTAGCAATGTAAAGCAAGGTCCGAAAACCTCACCGTCTCCACAGCTCTGGTTCTCTGTAGGCTGCACTATTGAATCAGCTTCGGTCGGAATTTGCCTCCTTCCACTCTGCACCCTCTGCAACTTATCCAAGAGAGGACTGTGCAGCTTGTCCTTGGCCTCAAGCCCAGGGATGGTATCTCTCCGGGACTGAAATATCTGCACTTGCTCCCAGCACCTGCGAGCAATAAGATGAAAACCCTCTGTACAGGAGGGCGGAGCATCCACTGACAGGCCCATAGGTCAGAGCTCACCCTCTAGTACCTGTAAGACAAGATAGCTGCACCATGTGAGGAATGGGGGTGCAGGATTCACTTACTCCAACACACTTCAATAAGGACAACTCAATAGTTTGGCAAAGGGAAGTCCGTTTAACGACAAGTACAAAAAACGGGGAAACAAATGGTGATCATCAATGATGGAATCGCCTGTCTCGCTTCAACTCCCAAATTCTTCATTCAGACAGCAACTTTTATGAGCAAAATTCGTCATCAGTTGACGTGCAAAACTCCTAAGTTTGTCATGCAATTCTATTGGTCGGAAAGGTAACTTAAGTATAGGTGCTATATCTGTATATGGTAACAGAGCATGCAGATTGGATAACTCTTATTGGGTGGGCGATTACGCCCATCCCACTACATCAATTGTGATAGACGTCACTACAACTACGACGTCTTATTGGTTCTACAAGCTATAGGACCCTAGATTATTTGGTCCATTGTGATTGGGTGGGTTACACCCCTAGGCATAAATCTCCACTTTAATTAGCTGCATGCAGAATGGACACCCAGATGCGGAGTGCCCCAAGATTCACCCTGCCTCCCTTCCATCAATTAGTACCTTTAGGGCTATGTCTCAATTAGTTGGCTAAGGATGGCCTCGAAACTGTAGCTTCTTATCAAGAAAAGTTATGGCATCCTGGGTTCTGGGTGACATCAGACATTGGTACCTCTGCACCCTTGGCTGGTCACGTGTCTGTTCACCGTGAATCTGCTTCATTTTCCTGTTATTCGCGTATTTGATTCTTCCTTAGCATCGCCACCTGCCTGGGGCCTCTTTATCTCGACCTTCACTGGCTGGCTGGTATGCTCTGAAGTTTCAATTCTCTGAGGCTGCAGCTCTCCTCCCTTCCTTAGGTTGATCTCGAATTCCCAGGCGTTGAGCTGTTTCTTACTGAGTTTTGATTCCGCTCTTCCCTTTGGCTTTGGCTGGAATATGAATCTTGGCCTTGTTAGTCCCTTGCAGCCGGGGCTTAATTCTGCTTTTTCAAAATGGAGTCACACTTGTATAGCGTGTTTCATTGGGGTAGATATATACTTGGCGCCTGCCGCCCTATTCTTCTACTAAGCATTGCAAGCAGTACCGTTTTTCTTTGCTTCTTGCGTTCCAAGCTTATTCGCATGCATTCAGTTAGTCGAATATTTTCATCTTACTTCATGGTTAAGTTTCTGTTTGCTAACATCGTTTCTTCTTATATGTCCATTATATCGTTACTCTTTGTTTTTAGTCCTTGTGTGTCAGTTTTTCGTTTGTTGTTTGTGTTCATTTGTTGTCACCATCTGCCCTCCATTAAGGCTCTCTGGGTCTCTTACGGGACTGTTTGTAAGTAATCCTCATTTTGTATCAGCTGCTGGTATGGTTGTCTCAGTGGGTACCTTACAGCCCACGGTTGTCTGGTCATTGGTGCATCAATAGGCATACATGTCCCTCTGATGGGTAGTGGACAGAGCCCCACCGTGGCTCTCTGTCGGTTCATTTGCTCCTTATATGTCACATATCTTGGCAAGTATGCTTCTGGAATTTCGACATGGGTGGCTGGAGTGCAGGCCATATTTGGGACCTCCTCTACACACACCCCTCTGGTCGGTTTATCAACCACTTTTCCTTCTTCCGTTAGATTATTCTTGCTTGGTTCTTTCATATCCAATTCTTCATCATCTGGGTTTGTACATGATGGTGTGAACGTGTGCATCTTTGGAGTCCATATTCTTATCACTCCTTTCAAACTTCCTGTTGTTTTTACGTGTTCGTCTTTGTTCCAGGTCATTAGCTGGCATTGCCCATTTGGGCTACAGTAAATCCATTTCCCTTCATACCTTCTTCATTTTATGGGGTATGCAAACTTTGTTCCTTCTGGCGCAAATTCGCTGGCCTTCACGAAGTTTATTATTTCTTCATCTGTTAGGTCTCTGGGCTTCCATCCTCGTTCGACATTGACCATAATTTTCATCCCAATGGCTTTCTTCACAGTTTTCTGGCATTGCGTTACGAATATCTTGATAACACAAAATCCTAGTAGTATCATTACTAGCAGGGCACCCAGAATTTTGAACATGTCTGCCATCCAATGTGGGACCCATAGAAACAGTGTTCCAAACCAGCTGTCATCATCAACTTCGTCAGTTTCCTTGATCATCTGATTCTGCAGATCTGCCAGCATACTTATGGCTTCTGTTAAGGTTCCATTTTCTTCATCATGTGAAGGTATAAACGTGCAACATGATTCTCCGATTTTTGTGCAAACACCTCCATCCATTGCTGTGATCATGTCAAGTACATATCTGTTCTGGAGGGCCATCAATCGGATTGCCCTCAGTTCTTCTTTGATTGCTTTGAATCCTTTTATGGTAGTGTTGATGGTCTGCAATAACTCCCATCTGGTTATCTGCAACCATTTAGCATTCACTCCTATTTGCATTTTTGTGAATACTGTTGAGGTGAAGCTAAACAGCCTGTGCTCGTATGGGATTGCAAGGAATGCTTCTTCTGATTTGGCAGAAAAGTAATTCTCTCTTTTCATCTGGGATACCAGTTGTACAGACCTCCTCTTCCTTATGTGAGCATCTGCTTTTGGGAAACTGTCAATGTTCAGGTCACTTTTCGAGATCACTAGTGCAGGAACGTGGATGTTCACTATTGTGCATATGCCTCCCCAGTTTTTCTGCAGTCTTATGTATGCTTTGGATTCACACGCCCAGTAATGGTCCATAATTACTGCAGTCCCTTGCATCATTCCTGTGGCTTCAAAGATTCGTCCGCAGTTTTGATTCTCTCCCATCTTCCTTGTGCCATTGTTTCTGAAGCACAGTTTCGGGTTTTCCAATGGTACTATTTGCAAGGGTCCTCCTCCGTCTTCGACCCATGTCAGCAGCTTTACCAATTTTGGCTATACTGGTTTGTATAACCTTTGTGAATTCTCTATTGCTTCCTTGCAGGCTCCAAGGACCATCCACGCTCGGCAGATTACAACTCCTTCTTCCCATCCGTTTGGGGAAACCACTGTTCCCCAGATCTGCATTTGGCCTCTGTTTTTCCAAATGTTATCCTCTTTTGCAGTCTTTCCTTGGATGTTCAGTCTCGGGTTTATTTCCCAACTTGTTCCTGATCCTTCCACTTCAGGCTTTTCGTACCTGATCACGTGATTCGTAGTGTGTGTTCTGTTTCTTGTTTTGATATCCTGGACGTAACCGTCTTCATTGGGGTATTCCTTTTCAGTTGCCCATATCAATGAGGCATCTCTCCCCATAAACTGTCCTCTGGTGTTCAATTTTCCCATGCTGTATGGTAGAAGTGCACAGATGAAGCATTCACCTTCAGCTTTCCTTCTTCCGACCTCCTTCATGTGTTGGTACCAAATGTTATTCCTAGATGTGCTGTGCTGTCTAGGTAATCATTTAGTTCATTGTTGTCTTCATGTGGGTTTCTCTTGATTCTTAATGTCTTTTTGTAGTTAGCTATAACTACGTCTCTAAATGCGCCTTTGTGACTTGTTCTTGCAGGAGGATTCTCGGCCATGTTTGTTGGAGGAGCAGGCTACATTACCTGTATCGCAGTGGTAGGAGACGGTTTTGTGTTTCTCTTCCTCTCCCCTTGTATTCTCTCCTAGAGCTCCTTTAACCACCACCTGTGTACCGTCTGTCCAACGTGAGACCACATAGTGGGCCTGGTGCTTGTAGGAACTGATGTACTTTCTGCGATAGTCAATGTGGTTCTATTTTTCAGTTGCCCATGCAGTTTTTTCGTTCTAGCTATAACCGGGAACAACTGGTCTATCAGCATTTGTGTCTCTGCAGTGAATTCTTTTGTAGCAGTCTCTGGGCCTCATTACACGGTAGGCGGTAAGGGTTTACCGGTACCGGTATTTTACCGGTACCAGTAAATCCTTACCGCCTTACTACGAGGTCCCTTTGTGGGTTGGGGTATTTAACGCCTGCTTTTCGCAGGCGTTAAAAACCAACCCGCAAAGGGACCCAGGGAGCCAATTACGGTACCGCAATTTGTGGTGCCGTAATTAGCGCCTTCCCCATTCCCATTATGCCCTATGGGGCCAAAATGGGAATGGGGAAGGGCAATGGTGAAAGGGGGAATTACCGCCCCGCCAACCTTGGAATGGGGCGGTAATTCCCCTTTCCACCAAGGCGGTGCCGGTATTTTACCGGCATGAACCATGGCGCTAATAGCGCCATGGTTCTCCGCCTACCGTGTAATGAGGCCCTCTGTCTTCTTGAGTGCTTTGGTTATATATTTTTCAGTTGGCCTTTTGCTTGCTTCCTCTTGGTTGCTTCCACTATTTTCTGGAACTGGTTGTTCGGTAGGCAGACTCTTATTTTCTGTTGCCATCGTTCGAGGTTCTGTAGCCATTGACACTTGCCCTTGTTTGTGTGCATTCAGTGTGTGTGTGCGTGTAGTGGTCAGTGCTACATTTTCATTCATTCCGCGCTGACCCTGTCTCCAGCTTTTCTCTTCATTCGTTACTTCAAATGTGTATGAATTACTGCTAATTACATTCAATTTTAGTTTGTTTACTTTACCATCAGGTTTTCTTGGAACCGGAATGACTATATAGGGTCTGGGTGCTTTCGTGGGATTTGTATGTACATTATCTGGTGGGTGCACTGCAATTGGACTGTTTCGTGCACCAATAAAGAACACAGTTCTGATATTTAATGGCAAAAAGACAATGATAATCACCATGCATATCCATATAATCGTGTGGTATGACAATTGGCAGCATTTCCTTCCAGGGAAGAGGGGGCGCCCCTCTGCTGGCGGGATGACCAGGTTACTGTTCTATGCTCCCATTTTAATCACCACAGAATGTCAATGTTTATTCCTTTCCCCCAATTCACTTGTTCTCGATCAGTTGTATGGCAAAGTGTCTGGTGCTTCACAGGTGTCCCCCCTCTCGCGGGTGACATTTGTCTCTGGTTATGGGATACAGTTCCCTTGCTAGACTATGGAGAAAGATTAGACTAACACCTTTGGTGAGTCACATTCATCGTGCAGATTCAAAATAGGTCAGTTCCCAGTCCACCCCCCGAATTTGCTTCAGTCCTGAGGACATGCTGGAACCTGTTCAATGTGATGCAAAAATAGAAAAAAATGGAAAATCAGAATCGAAATCAACATCAAATCAAAATCAAAGTAAAAAATAACAGATGAAGTTCTTGTCTCCTCTCCCTCGATCTGTCCCACGGCGGAAGATGAAGTGCTTTCACTCTGTCTCCTGGATCTGTCACTCGGCGGAAAGATGAAGAGCTGCGTTGGCTTCCACGATCTGTCCCTCGGCGGAAGGTTTCACTGGAATCTCCCAAGAAGTTGATGGACATTAGTGTTCTTAATCTGAGCTATAATGGCATGCAAGAGCATGTTTAGCTGAGTACTCTTCACTGGATCTCAGAGAAATGTAAGTACGTCAACATTGGTTGGTCTTCCGACTAGCTCTGGAAAGTTCTCAATGAGGTGAAAGAAAACATGGTATGCATATCTGCTATCTTCTGGTGATAAGGACATTCGTCCTGTCTTGCTGGGTTCAGGATCACAGGCCTTTCTTTTGACGTGAACAGTCTCTGCACTTTCCTGCTGCGTGAATTGCAATCACGTAATTTAGCTTGATCCACATTTGGTTCAGGTATTCATTGATTCTTGGATCTCTGATGAATGTTAGGGTATCTGTGGTTCTCCCGATGAGTCCTGGGCACTCCTCTATGATGCGAAAGAAAAGCATATAAGTGAGTTCATCTATTTTCACCTGTGGAGGAAGCATCTGTGCCTATATTAGCGTGCTCAGGCAGTATAATGAAGGCTTCCGCGATGACAGTCAGTAGTTGCCAGATCACATTCTTGTTGGCAGGATTTTGGACAAAGTCTGTGATGCTGGTAACTCTCCCTACAAGCGATGGATATGTCTCTAGTATTAACTGAAAACAGGACAGCACATCTCTGGTGATATTCCTGTTGGGGGATGTCATACGTTTTGCAAAACAAAGTCCGGATGTTGGTTGATTCAGGTGACTGTGTGATGTTCTTAACCTTTGCTCTTGGTTCATCAAAGTCTTGTTTACTAATAATGCTTGCATATGGCTTGATTCAAAAGTTCGTATCATCAGTGTGTTGTGGCTTAGATGTGAGATTCTCTTCTTCACCCTGCAACTACAATGCACAGAGTGTTCATTATGTCTTTATCCCCCTTTGCTTGGAGGACTGTCCAGTTTTAAGCCACAACTTGTATCTGGGTTCTTTGTCTTGGATTTCCTGCTCATGCGTCCTTCTTCCTCATCATAGCTCTCGTCTGCACGTGCTGAGGTTCTTCCCCGTTGTCTGTTGGTTCTTCACGGTGGGGTGCAGCTTAAGGGATCTCACCGATATAAGGTTTGAATCTCGGCTCGTCCCACCTTTTCTTTGTCTGATTTCTCACCAGTACTGTGTCACCAGGAAAGATGATTGGCGCATGTGGCCCTTGAGCGGTGTCTGTTTCGGCATCTCCCCCTGGGTCTGGTGTTGTGCTGCACCCTTTTCGTCGTCGCTGCAGTTGGTCTGAAATGACAGCAAGGCTCGATGTCATGCAGTTCAGATATTCCGACAACTCGGTTCCCAGGACCTCTCGGGTAGACTGGGCATCACATCTAGCTCTATCTTGAGGGGTGAGGGGGGTCCTCATTCTCCTTCCCGTGACTATCTCGTGCGGCGTGAGATGATGGTCGGAGCCTGGTTGGTTCCGAAGTGCATACAATGCCAGTGGTAGACAGTGCAGCCATCCCTTTTTTAGAGTAAGCTTCAACTTGGCTATCCTTTCCTTTAATAAGCCGTTGAGCCTCTCACGTATACCATTTCCCTCTGGATGATACGCCGACGAGAACTTGTGCTTCATACCAAGCAACAAGCTAATCTGTTCAAAAAACTGTATTTAGAAAATGAGCCCCATTATCTGATCTCATCACCTCACACACCCCCCATCTAGGGAATACTTCCCTCACCAGGAATTTGGCAGCACAGGTTGAGTCTGGGTGTGTACAGGGACCTGCTTCTATCCATCTGGAGAATGGACACACCATTACAATTAAGTACCTGTACCCGTTACATACTTGAATCATGTCGACATAATTGACGTTCAAGTGCTGAAATGGTCCATTTGGCCGGGGGATGACTCCTCTCACTACTTTTAATGTGTGCCCAGCGGTGAACTGTTGGCAAATTATGCAGTTCCCTATAAAAAATAAAACCTGCTCTGCTAAATTCGGTATGAACCAGTCTTCTGCGAGCGTTGCGGCTAAATTTTCTTTTGTCATATGGAACAGGTAATGTAATTGTTCTATTGATATCTTTAGTAGGGCTACAAGCATTACTGGTTTACCAGTGCTGTCTTGCCTCCACAATCCGTCCGAGGGGTTCAAAGAACATCCTCGTCGTTTCCACAGGTTCTTTTCATCCTGTCGTGCCTCCCCTTGTAGCTCCATCAATTGAGTTTGCCCCATATTACTATAAGCCTCCGGTGTGGCTCGAGCTATCATCATACGCTCATGGGTGCGTGCCACATCTACTTCCATGATTGTCTAATTTTTTTATGCCATACGCTTGGCTTCAGTGTCTGCTGCGTGATTTCCACGTGACACGAAATCTGTCCCATGAGTATGGGCAGCGCATTTCACGACCGCTATGCCCACTGGGAGCTGAAGTGCCTTGATCAGCCTGTCCAATAAGGCGGCGTGCTGCACTGGTGTGCCATCTGCTCAGAGGTAGCCCCTCCTCTTCCAACGCGCTAGTCCTGCATGCACTGTGAACGTCACATAGGCGGAGTAACTGTACACCGTTACTTCCTGGTCTGCATGATTCTCAATGGCGAGTATCAACGCCAATAATTCTGCAGCCTGTGCTGAATAATGAGATGATATTCATGCACTAACGAGTATTTGAAATTCTCTGTTTGCTATGTGTTTTATTACGGCAACGACCGTATATCTTTGTCCGTCTTCTTGGTCGATTCTTGAAGAACCGTCAATGAACACAATTTCACCACCTGCCAGGGCATTTTCCTTTACCCTGGGGATTTCATCATAGAATTCCTCATAATTTGCGCAGTCATATATCGGCTCTCCTTCAGTGACTGGCTCTGCTATGAACGTGGCTGGATTCACTGTTTTACATTGAACTATTTTGATCGATGGATTTGTTATGATCACCTCATAGGCAGAGGCCCTTTGAGATGTCAATGTACCATTTGGTTTCTCTAATATGGCAAATAATGAGTGTTCAACATAGAACGTCAATGAGCATCCCATTACAATGGTTGTTGCCTTCTCTATGGCGAACGCTGCGGCAGCTAAGCTTTGTTCGCACGGGAACTGGCCTCTCATTACTGGGTCCAGATTCCCACTGTAATACGCCAGGGGCTTGTACCCCAATGAGGTTTTTTGAGCAAGTACTGCCGTCATAACATTGCCATTCGTGTGCGAGAACAGGTAGAATTCCTCTGCATAATTAGGAAACCCGAGAACTGGAGCTGCGCAAATTGCTCTCTTTAGTTCTGTGAACCCCTCTTCCATCGCTCAGTCCATTCAATTTTTTCTTTTTTGTTCAGGGCCTGTAGCAAGGGCTTGGTATACGAGCTGTAATCGAAGACCCATGCTCTAACATAGTTGCACAGGGCTAGGAAGCTCTGCATTTGTTTTATCGTCAGCGGCTTAGCCGTGTTCATGATAGCTTCAGTCCTTTCTGGGGTGACCTTTTTCCCCTCATGCCAGATTAGCTGGCCTATGTACAGCACCTCTTGTTGACAATATTGTAACTTTTCTTTGTCAACCTTATATCCTTTCTCAGCCAATATAGTCAGAAGCTGGATAGAATCGCACCTGCATTGTTCTTCAGTGGTGCTGCAGATCAGAATGTCATCCACATACTGCAAAACAACACTGTCTAGTGTAATGTTGCCTAGGTCCATTTGCAAGACTCTGTTGAAAATGGATGGGGACTCACAGTACCCCTGCGGCAATCTCGTACTTTTTAGGTGCATTTGTCTGAACGTGAAGGAGGTCAGATCTTGTGAGTCACGGTGCAGCTGGATTGAGAAAAAAGCATTTTTCAAATCAATCACCGTAAAGTATTTCGCCTCGCTCGGTATGTTACACAAGATCGGAGCTGGATTAGGGACTATAGGGAACTCGGCTTCAACAATATCGTTTAATGCTCGTAAATCTTGGATTAAACGCCACGACCCTCCCTTTGATTGCACGACGGGGTAAATCACTGTTTTGCAGGGTGATTCTGACATCACAAGGATGCCCTGCTCCATCCTGGCGGAAATTGTCTTCGCAATCCCTTCATCTGCTTCTCTGGACATGGGATATTGTCGTGCCCTTGGTAAAATTGCTCCTGGTTTCAATTTAATTTTCACTTCTCCTGCTCCTTTCACGAGGCCTGTGTCATAGGGTCCTGTAGTCCATACTGAGACAGGCACCTGGGCCATATCGTCATCAAAGTATGTGGGGCGGATCAGTGTCAACATCATTCTCTGTGGCACTTCTCGTTTGATCATTTTGACCCAAAATATGAGACTCACCTCCACCCTAGTCTCTGCTGAGTCAGGGTGTTCTTCGAACAGATCATCATCGGTGACGTCAGTCACTCGGTACTCTTCTTCAATGGCGATAATTGCACACCATTGTCTGCCTTCATCATCGTACCCTTCGACCATTACAACCTTCCCTCGTACTGCTGCAATATGTATCGACAAGGGAAATACTTGTTTCTCTTCTTCATGCATAGGTATTCTTGGTCTGAATAGAAACTCATCAGGGGTTCTCATAGTTCTATCTGTGAGGCCTGGCAATCCCGCCATAAGCACACGTCTGCCATATGCAAAGACTTCCGGTTCTAATGGTATAGCTCTCATGGCTATGCGTCCGGAGTACGCTCTGATAATTTCGCACATGTTGGAATAATGCATTCCTGGAGTGGAGCATACTATGCACTCCTCTGTGAACGATACAGTCATATTCAACTTTGTCATTAAATCGCGACCCAAAATGTTTACTGGGGTCTGGCGTGAATATAACAAGGGTACATTCATCTCACATTCTCCCACAGAGACTGGGAGATTGTCCATAAAGGGAACTCTGCTGTGAGCTCCTGTAAAACTCTGAGTGTCTATGGCCTGGCCGGACAAGGAAAACTTGACTTCTCGTATGCACGAGCGTGTTGCACCCTTGTCAAATAAGAAGGAATATTCTTTCCCCGCCTATGACGACATTTACCCTAGGTTCCCTCTCTGATAGGATAGAGCACATCAGAGTTTCCCGTGAGCTGTCCTATTGTATATATAGGTTTGGTCCCTGTTAGGGTCTGGTGTCACTGATAGGATAGAGCACATCAGAGTTTCCCGTGAGCTGTCCTATTGTATATATAGGTTTGGTCCACTGTATACTTGTGGATTTCCCTCATTCCCAGGGTTGACTCCCCCTCCGGAGTTAGTGTCCTGCGACATTTGCGGCGGTGCCTGTTGGGATTGCCCCTGTGGCAAATTCCCTATATTCGAGGGTTGAACCTCTTGCGGCGTACCTTGCTGCAAGCCTGGCGCCTGCTGCTGCACTGCGTGATTCTGTGCACCGCCTTGTTGTGGGACAGCAGGCTGATTCACCATGCCTGTTCCCATCGCTTGGCCATTTTGCCACATGCCGTCGGCTTCTGCACACCCGCGCCACATGTCCTGTCATTCCACACAGCCAACACACTGGCAGTGGTCAGGCCATCTGTCCATCTGGCGTAGCTGGCCTGCCCATCTGCGTGTTCTGAAAGCCACCTTGATTATTCTGAAAACCTCCCTGATTACTCTGAAACCCTCCCTAATTACTCTGCCACCCTCTTCCTCTAAAACCCCTACCCCTCGGGTAAATTCCCACGCTACCCTGGTTATTCTGCAATGGGTTGGTCACTTGTTGCGCGCTTGGCTCAGCTAGGTTTGTCAGCATGGCTCCCTTGAGAGCATACTTTGAGAGTTTCTTTTGCACCAGCTTCGCTTACTCACCCTTACGAGTTACCTCCTTTTTTCGGTTCTTTTCTTGCAACAATCTACAGTAGTGTGCAGTTGTCAACTGTATTTTGGCCCACGGTTTAGCTTCTACTCCTACTAATTTCTTGAGCTGTTTCTGCACCGGTTCTGGCAACCCTTGGCACAATATATGGTAGAATACAGGGATAGATTTCGTCCAATCTTCATGTGTTTCGAGCACCCACGCGTCTTGAAAATTCTGGATATAAATCAAAGGATCATCTGACTCTTTCATTTTTCGAGTCGTTATAGCTCCCATATCGGAAGTGTCTGGGTACAGCACTCATAGCGCTTTCCACACTGCTGCTCTACAATTATTGAATGGTGCTCTGTCATGGGTAGTGTTAATTATGGTTACCCCAGGGTACCCAGCCCGCTTCCATACATCGTCTGCTCTCTCACCCAGTATGGCGATCAGGAGACCTTTAATGTCCCCTATAGCCAACGTGACAGCCCCTGTCATTTTTTCTAACTCGTGTATCCAATTCCTGGCTCCCGAAGTCAGCATTGGAAGCTTGTTTTTCAAGTTCTCTCGATCCATGTGTGGCCATATATATATTGTGGTCTTGCGTCCCCCTTTTCTAGCAGCGGGAACTGAAATGTGCAGTCTTCCTTCTCTTTCCCCATAGCTCTCCTGTCTATCACTGGGGTAGCATTCCTGCATCACTGTCTACCTGGCAATGTCCTCAATCTGTCTACATAGGTAGGTGCTGGCTCCCCCCTCTGACCGCGGTGTATTCCCAAATGTCGACCAGACTGCGCGGTGAACTCCGATGCCCTAGGTGCGGACTCGCTAGTGTCTGACCATCGTACCCCTTGGTCCCTTGGGAGCCACTTCCCGCATCGTTTCCCTTTTTCGTGTGTCTCGTCCTCCGTTTCCCCACCGGAGTCGAACGCTGATTGTTCCCAGTTCACACAACTCCTTACATCTTCTTCATTCTTACTAATTTCTAGCCTATCCAGGGACAGTCCCCTGCTCCCATTACTTCGGGTGATATCCTCAGTGTCATACAGCTGAGTGCTTTCCAATCGCTCATCTTCCCTTCCCCCTTGGGAAATTTGTTCCAGCCCCATTTCATCATATATTTTATCAATTGTTTCCCTGATGCTTCTGGTGTCGAAGTCATCTTCAATGTTTGCCCCGTTCGCGCCTGATATTGACTCATTTGCAGGGAAGAACGCTTCGATGTCTTCCCATTCTACAACAGGATTGGGTTTTTTAGCTTCCAAATATTCACGATCCTTTGCCCTCTGTCTACGTTTGTGTTCTATATCACCATCGACTTCCTTGCGCTTCCTCGCTTCTTCTCTAGTCTTATCTTCTTCTCTTCTTCTCTCATTTCTACGTTCATTTGCCCTTCTAACTTCCTCCTCTTCCTGTCTCCTTATTCTCTTTTCACATACTCTTTGCTCTTCTTCCAACCTTTGCATGTTCTGTCTGTATTGTGCATAGGCTACACATTGTTTGCGACTGAGCGGTTTTCCTTGCTCTTCGCGATATAGCTGTTCTCGCCTCAGCCTATCTTTCTTTTTTATTCTCTCATCCCTCATTTCCTTTTCCTTCTCCCTTTCCCTTCTCTGTGCCTCATCAGACTTCTCTCTCAGCCTTATATCATCACTTCCTTTACCATCAAGTTTCAGCAATATCTGTCCTCCCATCCATTCGTCTTTTGCGAATGCTATCTCATCAGTTCAGCCTTCGCTTCCCTTTCATTTCTTTCTCTCTCTTTCCTTAACGAGAGGTGCACAACTCTGTGCTTTGTCTTTCATCTCCTCATCGCATCTCTCCTTGTACCTCAGGACTGCAGAGGTAAGATTCATTTCCCGCTCCTTCTCCTTGATTTTGTCACTACTGTACGTAGGTGACTCATACACGGGGTTGCTGTACCCCATAGCTGCTCTCTTAACGGGTAGAGTCCCTCTGACTTACTACCCTCAATCTCTGGCTCAGGCAGGGCTGGTGGTGCAGTAGGTGTCTCACCCCCCCTCTGTGCATACGTTTAGTATCCAATCTGCTGGAGGCTCTTCCTCCTTTGGCTGTTCAAACATTTTCCACAGTTCTAGAACAGCAAGACGTTTCTCTAGTTTCTTGCCTGTGTATGTGGCATGCAGATAAGTCATCATATGCTGTAAGACGGCTTTAGATAAAGACCTGTTCTGTGGCCACGGCATAAACATTTTGTAGGCGGTACCCTTGACCCACTCCGCACTATACTTCTTGAGCTTGAGTGTGTGCTTGGGTAATTGCTTGCACAAATGGGCAAGTGGGGTAACCTCTTCCATTCTCAACTTTCGTTACCAGCACTTTTTTATGCAATTTTCACACATTCAACAGTATGAGTGAGCACCAAATACGCAAGCTCCAATCCAATCTTTCCCGCCAAAGTTCTATATCATCACTTTATTCAAGAATATCAATTCATTGGCGATTCCCTCTTAGATACAGAAATGCGTATAGCCCAAACTTCATTTCAAACAATCAATGGTACAGTTCTTTACGTTTGACATATAACAGGACACGTATGACAGACATTTGACAGACTAGACGGAAACCAGCTGGACACACATATACCTGCCTTCTAATCAATACCCCGACATGGGGTTTAAACGAACCCCAATAGTGCCGTCTTTAATCGTCCCCTATTATGTGGGCTCTGAGTTCACGTTTCTTCTGACCGCTGTATTAAAACGCAGGAACAAGGCGAATCCTTTTACTTTTTCTCTTGGGTGCCCTCCCGGTATCCTCTACTTTTTCCTCTCGGGTGTCCTCCCGATAACCTACTTTTTCTCTCGGGTGTCCTCCCGGTAACCTACTTTTTATCTCGGGTGTCCTCCTGGTAACAAACATTTTATCTATTATACTCAAGTCATTAACCCCTTATATATATACAGTCTTCTCTACTTCTGACTATTTTTATTTTTCTCTGCCACCCCCCGTTACCTTTCCCTTACTTGTTCTAATGCCTACAAGATATTTGCCAAAGTAATGAGTTTATTATTTCACTCACCGCTCGCATCTTTTCCTCTGTGGAACTTCGGGATCACCGCCCCTTCTTTTCCTGCCTCTTGCGTCTTTTCGTCCGATCCGATGCCCGTGGGAATGAGAAGGGTTATGCTTGGAAAGGCAGGTTCCTTCAGACCTGCTGCAGATTTGATGGACTTTTTTCTATCATTGTCCACGGGAAGCTTCTCAGTCTACTCAGCCGAATGGCAAAGGACTTGTGATATTGCCGAAGGCCTAGAGTTACTTCGTGCCATCGGTCTATGGGTGTCTTAGTATTAATTAATCAATAGTTGATGGTCGGACCATCCTCACGCTACCAAATCTACAGCAGGGCGGAGCATCCACTGACAGGCCCATAGGTCAGAACTCACCCTCTAGTACCTGTAAGACAAGATAGCTGCACCATGTGAGGAATGGGGGTGCAGGATTCACTTACTCCAAATAACTTCAATAAGGACAACTCAATAGTTTGGCAAAGGGAAGTCCGTTTAATGACAAGTACAAAAAACGGGGAAACAAATGGTAATCATCAATGATGCGATCGCCTGTCTCGTTTCAACTCCCAAATTCTTCATTCAGACAGCAACTTTTATGGACAAAATTAGTCATCAGTTGACGTGCAAAACTCCTAAGTTTGTCATGCAATTCTATTGGTCGGAAAGGTAACTTAATCTTAAAAGGTAACTTAAAAGGTGCTATATCTGTATATGGTAACAGAGCATGCAGATTGGATAACTCTTATTGGGTGGGCGTCTACGCCCATCCCACTACATCACTTGTGATAGACGTCACTACAACTACAACGTCTTATTGGTTCTACAAGCTATAGGACCCTAGATTATTTGGTCCATTGTGATTGGGTGGGTTACACCCCTAGGCATAAATATCCACTTTAATTAGCAGCATGCAGAATGGATACCCAGATGCGGAGTGCCCCAAGATTCACCCTGCCTCCCTTCCATCAATCAGTACCTTTAGGGCTATGTGTCAATTAGTTGGCTAAGGATGGCCTCGAAAATGTAGCTTCTTATCAGAAAAAGTTATGGCATCCTGGGTTCTGGGTGACATCAGACGTTGGTACCTCTGCGCCCTTGGCTGTTCACGTGTCTGCTCACCGTGAATCTGCTTCATTTTCCTGTTATTCGCGTATTTGATTCTTCCTTAGCATCGCCACCTGCCTGGGGCCTCTTTATCTCGACCTTCACTGGCTGGCTGGTATGCTCTGAAGTTTCGATTCTCTGAGGCTGCAGCTCTCCTCCCTTCCTTAGGTTGACCTCAAATTCCCAGGCGTTGAGCTGCTTCGTACTGAGTTTCAATTCCGCTCTTCCCTTTGGCTTTGGCTGGAATATGAATCTTGGCCTTGTTAGTTCCTTGCAGCCTGGGCTTAATTCTGCTTTTACAAAATGGAGTTTCACTTGTATAGCGTGCTTCATTGAGGTAGATATATATACTTGGTGCATGCCGCTCTATTCTTCTACTAAGCATGGCAAGCAGTACCGTTTTTCTTTGCTTCTTGCATTCCAAGCCTCTTCACATTCATTCAGTTAGTCGCATATTTTCATCTTACTTCATGGTTACGTTTCTGTTTGCTTACATTGTTTCTTCTTATATGTCCATTACATCGTTACTATTTGTTTTTAGTCCTTGTGTGTCTGTTTTTCGTTCGTTGTTTGTGTTCATTTGTTGTCACCATCTGCCCTCCATTAAGGCTCTTGTGATCTCTTCAGGGACTGTTTGTAAGTAATCCTCATTTTGTATCAGCTGCTGGTATGGTTGTCTCATTGGGTACCTTGCAGCCCACGGTTGTCTGGTCATTGGCGCTTCAATAGGTATACATGTCCCTCTGATGGGTACTGGACAGAGCCCCACTGTGGCTCTCTGTTGGTTCATTTGCTCCTTATATGTCACATATCTTGGTGAGTATGCTTCTAGCATTTCGACATGGGTGGCTGGAGTGCAGGCCATATTTGGGACCTCCTCTACACCTCTTAATAATGCATAAGGCCTTCTGGGACTGGGGCTTCAATACCTGCAACTGTCACTTCATAAATATGTGCGTGCTCAAGCTCTTCCCTCATCGACCTCCAACTCTCTCAGGGTCACTCGCTTCTGCAAGCAACCATTTGGTGGTAGATCTCTTTCTTTGGCTGGGACCTTCCTCTGCAATAGCCTCCCTGAAACTTGAGGAGAACCATCGCTGGTTCCGGAAGCAACTGAAAATCTTTCTCTTTGCCTCTGCTTTTGCTCCTTTTCTCCCCTGCTGACTTACTGCCTGAAACTAATTCTGCACTGGTTACCTAGCCACCCTCTGATGTCGGGCCAGGTCTACCCCCCAACCCCTGCCAGTTGCACCCCTGCACTGCCTTTCTGGCAAACCCCTCACTTGGGGACTGTTTGCTGTATCCCGAACAGTGCCACCACCTCCAAATGTCTGCACTTATCCCTGCACTTGCCACCATCGGACCGTATTTTCCCTTCTTGTCATTTTTTCTACTTCCCATGTACTGCACTTTGGCTTCTCCCTCCCCCTCCCCATGCACTTGGTCGATCTGAGTGGCAACTGGCCTAGTAGTTTTGTTTTATCTATCTCCCCTCTGTTCCTCCTCCCTTGCCTCGTTGCACCTTGCACAGCTGGAGTATAGGTGCACTGTAAATGCCATATCATACAATTTGCCATCATATCAAATCATACCCACATTGCATTCATAACAACGGGATTCCTGCCCCTTACCTTGCACACTTCCGCCATAGGCTTCTGCACTTCTTTGTACAAAGGGACCTTCTGCCACACTTTTTGCTTACACACCACAACCACAAACCTTATTGAGCAATGCCTTAGTCGCCACAGTCCCATCTCCATGGCTGCCATCCTGCAAATAGCTGAATGTGGCATGTGTAATTCTGAAACTACCGCATAATCTGCAGAGTTTTTGTGCTAGGGTGGGGGTCGGGGGAGTGGCTGCGTCATTTGGGTGTTTAGTACTGTGTCTGAAAAGATGTTTTTTTTTCTTTCTTTTCTCCTGTTTTTGGTATGTACATGCTTGCATGCAATTTATTTTTTTAATCGCTTTCGATGCGTTTCTGTTTGCTTCTCCTCCTGACATTTTAACCGACTGAAGGTGAACACTTCTCTTCCATTTCTACAGGATTCTCTGCAACGCTTTGTGAATAGTGGCAAAAAAACCAGCATTGCCAATGGAGGTCAACAAATTGCCATTCCTTGAAACCACTGCAAATCTCGCTTGTTAATGCTGTCATAGTCGGTGCAGAACATCCGAGCACTGCACATGAAGTCACACATGCTTCTGTTTATGAAACACCTCCCAACCTCTGGCTGTGGACAAATTACACCGGCATGGTCCCATGCTCCTCTTGGTGGTATGGCTGGGAAAATCAACTTGGCAGTGGGAAAATTCTGCATCACTGCTGTCATCAACTTCTTGAGATGACGGAGCAAACGTGAGCACGACATGCACCCCAAATGTAGGCCTCCATAATGCACGACGACTACATAAACAGTACCGACAGAGGCCACACATGTACAAAGGAGAATCATGGCACCAGAACACCACTCATAGACTGTGCCCCAAAAAGCCCCCACTCCTTCCAAATGAAAGTTAGCAGCAAAGCCCCTTTCCACGGCATACCTGTGCAGATCTTGCACAAAGGTATCACCCACGAGGAGAACTCTGCGTCTCTCCATCTCTACCAACCTCACTGCATCAAATTTTGGGGAATGATATCACCGCCCCATCCTGTCAACCACACCCTCGACACCTGATTGGGTAAATCGCACAGTTCCATTTCCATGCCCACCATCCTTAAAAGAGCAGGATGTGTCACGTGCGCGTTTCCACCTGCAGTGAGTGCCGCGCCCCAGTAAAGCAGGCACACTCCTTTTTCCCTTTCCACTCCAGCCATGCATGCAAGGCGCTAGGCCCTCACCACAGAAAACACACCATAGTGCACGCTATGGGTAAAGTGTCATGTCATGTGCACTGCACTCCCCATCTGTGATTGAGCCTGCCAGCTTTTACCCTGTGCACATATTTGCATGCATGGCTGCATAACGTTGCGTTGGGTGTGCTGAACGGTATGTAGAAGGCCATGTACATTAGCCATAGTTTGCATGTGTGCTGCTGAGCACAGCCTTTCATGCTGCAATATCTTAAAGCACTCCCAAAAGGAAGGGGTTTATAAGGGCCAAACCATAGGAAATGCACATGGTGGCATGTGGCTCCCTGTTGTTCAACAGGGGCAATGATGTACACCATATGCTAATGTATGCATACCAGCTCCTTCCTGCTGGTCTACCAAGTCTACAATGTCCTCCACACCCATTGTGTAAATGTCACCAACTTCAAATGCATGCAGACACCATCGTACACGCTATGTTTAAATGCTCATGCCGTGTGCACTGCACTCCCCATCTGCAATTGAGCCTGCCAGCTTTCACCCTGGGCACATATTTGCATGCATGGCTGCATAACGTTCCGTTGGGTGTGCTGAACGGTATGTAGGAGGCTGTGTACATTAGCCATAGTTTACATGTGTGCTGCTGAGAATGTCCTTTCATGCTGCAATATCTTAAATCACTCCCTAAAGCAAGGGGCTCATAAAGGACAAACCATATGAAATGTACATGGTGGCATGTGGCTCCCTATTGTGCAACAGGGGCAATGATGTACACCATATGCTAATTTACGCATAGCAGCTCACTTCTGCTTGTCTACCAAGTCTACAATGTCCTCCACAACTGCATGCAGAGTGACAACTGCATGGCTGCAGTATGTTGTGGTGCCTGTGATGAAGGCCTAGGCTGTTGTGTGCAGGTGTGGTGAACGGTATATAGGAGTCTGTGTACATTGGCCATATTTTACATGTGTGCTGCTCAGCATGTCCTTTCATGCTGCAATATCTTACAGCACTTCCTAAAGCCAGGGTCTTATAAGTCCTAGCCATAGCAAACACAAATGATGACATGTGGCTCCCTATTGTGCAACAGGGGCAATGATGTGCACCGTATGCTAATTTACGCATAGCATCTCACTTCTGCTGCTCTACGAAGTCTACAATGCCCTCCACAAGCATTGAGTAACAGTCACCAACCTGACATGCATGCAGACTGACAAGTGCACGACTGCATTATATTGTGGTGGCTGTGATGAAGGCCTAGGCTGTTGGGTGCATGGCCTGCGACCTACGGCCATGCACCCAACAGTCTAGTCCTTGCCCACACCCACCACATCATAACGAAGCCATGCAGGCGAATATATATGCATGTGCCACAATTCAGAAAGGCAACATAGGCACCAGCACTTCTACCCAACCTCTGCACCCTAAAGCAGGAATGCAAGCACACATGTTCCACTTACCATAATGTACAAACATACCACATTGTTTGGCACCACTACCCACTTCCATTCAGAAACTATTGTAATAATGGCAACCAAACAACACAATCTTCACAACATTGGTCCTGCTCTCCACACTCTACTATGTGCATACAAGCAATACTGCATAGTGCACTGCAACACTTACTAATCTGCGCAATGCACACTACGCAAGCACATATAAGAACCAGTTGCACCGTAACCTCTTCCATATGTACCCTATTCCATTAGTGCAACCAGTGGACACACTACACGACTAGTCACTGCAGCATCTCCACCCATACACCGGCAACTGTAGGATGTTCTACCAGTACACCCTATCTTTAAATGTTCATGTCTTGTGGAATGCACTCCCCTTCTACAAATGTGCCTGCCACCAATCATCACAGAAAGACATCGCAGCTGCAGCTGGCAT
This sequence comes from Ambystoma mexicanum, assembly GCF_040938575.1. Taxonomy (NCBI): domain Eukaryota; kingdom Metazoa; phylum Chordata; class Amphibia; order Caudata; family Ambystomatidae; genus Ambystoma; species Ambystoma mexicanum. Next base: position 568,288,785 of record NC_090926.1, on the reverse strand, counting down.
GCCATAATGAAGGCTTCCTGCAATGACCACACAAGATTGTGTCCTGTTGAGGTAACAGCATATTGGCGTAGTATGCATGGATACCGCTGGCACACTGCCGACTTCTTCTAATGAGATATATCACTTGAAGAACTTCTCACTCCCCCACCCTTTCCATCCCTTCTTCCCACAACCAGATGCTGTACACTATGTTTTTCAGGGCCTTTCGCCACTGCATTTTCCTCTGATACAACATGCCGCCTTTATGGAATACTTTTGACACACATCACATCACCGCACACTGCGTTGCAATCAAACCTTTGACCGTGTGGCGAACAGGGAAATGGGCCGCCGGAGCAGAGCCAAATATGACTAATTTTACTGGGCACACTGCTATGCACAAGAGGCCCTCCAGCCAAATCCTTTCTAGCTGAACGTACCTCCAGAGTCGCCATTGGGAAAGATGCGGCTGACCCTATAGCGGTACCTATCAGAGTACCCCAAGGATCATGCCTCTCCCCTACCATGTATAATGCCTATACCAAACTCCTCTTCTCGGCATTAGACAACATGGGTGTCATCTACACAAATCTTGCAGATGACACCCAGATCCTTATCCCATTCACCGGGGATTACACCAAAGACACCCAGACCATTAATAACATCTACGCCATCCTTCAAAACTGGATGGCAATACACAGTCTCTGTCTCAATGAATACAGAGGTCCTCATCGTAGGATCCAAAGCTAGAACAGCCTCGCTCCACCCAGACTACTCACGCATCAAAATCGACGGAACGCTGATATCAGTTCTCAAGCAGGTCAAAACTCTTGGCGTATATTTAGATGCCAACCGCACTATGGGTAAACATATCTCAGCCCTCTCATCCTCCACAACATACACAGCCAAACTCATTGCTCTGAGCCGTCAATTCCTTACACCCGCCAATTGTATAACGCTAGCCAGAGCATTGATATTAACCAAGCTCGACTACTGTAACGTCCTCCTTTTAGGAACGTCCAATGCTAATATCAGCAAACTACAACTGTTGCTGAATTAAGCTCTTAGATGGCATTAGGTATAAAGAAATCAGACCATATCTCTAACATAAGGCGAGAAAATCATTGGCTGCCCATTAACGCCAGAATCATTTTCAAAACACTATGGGCCTCATTACACGGATGGCGGTGAACCATGGCGCTATTAGCGGCATGGTTCATGCCGGTAAAATACTGGCACCGCTTTGGTGGAAAGGGGAATTACCGCCCTATTCCAAGGTTGGCTGGGCGGTAATTCCCCCTTCTACCATTGCCCTTCCCCATTCCCATTTTTGCCCCATAGGGCTCTATGGGAATGGGGAAGGCGCTAATTACGGTACCGCAAATTGCAGTACCGTAATTAGCTCCCTGGTCCCTTTGCGGGTTGGTTTTTTAACGCCTGCAAAAAGCAGGCGTTAAATTCCCCAACCCGCAAAGGGACCTCGTAGTAAGGCGGTAAGGATTTACCGGTACCGGTAAAATACCGGTACCGGTAAACCCTTACCGCCATCCGTGTAATGAGGCCCTTTGTGTTGTATATAAATGTCTCAGCAACAATGCCCCCAGTTATCTTAATAATGCTATCAAGAAAAAAATGACTAATAGAGCACTCAGATCAAACAATAAGGCACTACTAGAAATCCCGTGCCACAAAAGTACCAAAGCAGGAGGGAACAGCTTCAGAGTCCTGGCCCCCACCTTCTGGAATTCTCTACCACTTAGACAAAAATGAGGAAACCATTGCCAGCTTCAAAGAATCCCTGAAAACTTGGTTGTTTAACCAATACTGACTACTGACTGACTAGGCCCTCCCACCTTCATCTACCCAAACAGATTCATTTTACTAATTTAATGACTAGCATTGAACCATGCAGAACCCTAGTGGGAATCACATTGTTTGTTAAATGTGCAACTACACTGTTCCTAGGGTGATCTGCCCTACTGTTATTCCAATTGTTGTATTGTAACACTGTATAAATTACTTGATAAACTGTCTGTAACCCTCGCCGTGATACCTAAGGGTCTGGGCGTGTAACAAATGAAATAAATAAATAAATAAAATAAATAACCATCGGCCGTGTCCAATGTTCGCCAACATCACGGCGTACTGCAGGCCAGTGACACATCTGTCCGTGGAGTGAATAGGGAAATCCGTTCAGCCGTTCGGCCCGTAGCTGTATGCAAAGTTTTTCCCCATTCAGTCTATGAAAAAAAAACATTTTTGGGACCCCCCCTATAACTTTGCGCCCCCCTGCACGAAACCTCACCCAACTTGGCGAAAAAATTCAGAGCCGGCCATATACTTTTTTTTTGTAAAGTTTGGTGAGGATTCCTCCAGGGGGAGCAAAGTTATAAGCTGCCGAAAAAGTGCTCTTCCTATGAGTTTAGCAACTTAACCATAACTACACGCCCGCTACCGCGGGCCGTGTGATATGCCTTTTTATAACTTTCAAGGGTGTTTATTAAACTGTATAATTGGGTTGGAAAAACGCCTAATCTAAACCTAAATCTAAGATGGGAGCAAGCTACGACCATCAAATAAGGCCGTCCTAGTGGCATCTTGTCAAATAAAAAAAGGCCTATACTAGGAAAACCTAGTGCCAATCCTTGCAACTAAATACAAAAGAATGTGGGATAATATTCATGAGAAAGAAAGAAGTGTTCACAAATAATAAGTCAGGATGTGCTAGCCCGGGAGCGCTTCGCTTTGAGCAGGGGACAAGGAGGGACTCCGGAGCACAGCACAACAGTTTCACTTTTCAGCTATCAGGACTATAGGTGGTTAAGTCTCCTTTCTACAAAAAAATATTTTGCCTCGGAGGGCCTGCTGCATACAAAATAATAAACAAAGAGCTCCTTTCCGTCTATACTTCGGGTGATGCCTCTTCACCTCTGGGTCCCCCTCTTCCGGGCTCAGACCCTTTTTGAATGTTAGCCTTCCTCTGCCGGGTTCACTGAGGCTTGCATTTCACATGATTTTAAACAATCTTCTCTGTGACATTCACAAATCTTAATGTCTTTTAAACAGTTCACTATGAACATCCCTATGCCGGGTTCACTCTTGTCAACACACTGTTCATTGGGACTTCAGGCTTCACCCCTTTTCCATCGGCATCCCTCCGTCGGGTTCACTTTTGCCAACTTTTACCAATCACACAGTGCGGGATTCATTTCCCTTCGCTTTACCTTCATCTACCAGTCAAAGACTTTTGACTGTACGTAGGATTTTGCTAGACCGCCGTATGAGGATTTTGACCCCTTTCTCGCCTTTCCTAAGGCCTTCTGGTATCGGTAGTTTCAACAATAGGGTAATCGCCCAGTGTTTCCCAAGTAAGCACCCACATGGTGCCTGACTCTTCTGTCGCTGGCTTTCCCCTCTTGTATCAACAGTTCTTTGTATTTTCCCCAATAAGCCATTTACTACTTTTGTTCAACACAGTTCAGTTTTTTATCGGCTCTACCCCCGACTCACCGGCTGTGCTGAACCGCTTGGCTTTCTTCATATCTGGAGTCAAGGACGGTACCACTGTAGTAGGTGTCTTACCGTTGACATCTGCTGCAACACACTCTTGCTATTGTTCACAGTCTTACAATTCCTTCCACGCAGGCTTCGCGGGTCTGGGTCGCTTCTCTACTTGTCACCCTTTTGGTTCTTGCCGCCTTTCTCCTCCTCTTGAACCGCCGTGCTTGGATAGCTCTCTCATCATGCAGTCTGCCTTGCTCATCTGCCTTGCTCGTAGTGTGCTCTCGTGCTCTACCTTTTATCCATGTGGGGAAGGGAAAAGGGCCGTCAGGTGTGTGTGATCTTGGTCAATTGCCTGACCCTTGTGTTGGGACATGGCAGGTAAACGGCTCTGGTGTGTGTCCGTCGTCTTTCCTGGTGTGCGAAAGTGTTCGTATTAGAAAAGGTGGCGGGGGTTAGAGAGCTAGCTTGAGTGTCCTATGTAGTAAAATAGGGAAGAGGGATTATAAGAGGCTGAATACCGCATCTCACCCGTCTGTGTTCCCGCTCCACTCCGCGAGGTCCCCACATCCAGATGATCCTCCCACACTGGTCCGCCCCAGGAACTGGATCCAATAGCGATGGCCGTGTCCTGGCCACCTGGATGACTGATCCCCGGGGACTAGTTAGGGAGACATCTTCAGGTTTCTCACAGTACACTGTATGGTTATGTCAAAAAATAGAATCTTGCACAATACAGAAGAATTTTACAGTACATGGAGTGGCCAACTTCTCATCAAAGCTGGTGTATGATGTAGCTTTTCAGTCACCTTTCAGCGGGTCCCTTCCGGCCCAAGTGTAAATTTTTACGTGCCCTTTTTGAAGTCTTTGTGGCGTATTATCCCATTTATCTGTCTGAGTTGCCAATTGGTTCTGCTAAATTCTTCCTTGTTGACTATTGCTGGAATAACCTAGCAAATGCATCAACCACCTTGCTGGTATGCATTCCGAAGGGACCCATTTTCCAAAAGGTTTGCCCATCATTCACAAAATCACTTTAAGCGAAAGGAATTGGAATTCTGTACAACTGAAAATCAATCGTTTTTTTGTGTCACTAGACATGAGATTGTCATGAACCGTCGCCTACGTCCTTTCTGGACTTCACGGTCCAGTATATGGTGGGCCATATTTTACATGTGTGCTGCTCAGCATGTCCTTTCATGCTGCAATATCTTACAGCACTTCCTAAAGCCAGGGTCTTATAAGTCCTAACCATAGCAAACACAAATGATGACATGTGGCTCCCTATTGTGCAACAGGGGCAATGATGTGCACCGTATGCTAATTTACGCATAGCATCTCACTTCTGCTGCTCTACGAAGTCTACAATGCCCTCCACAAGCATTGAGTAAAAGTCACCAACCTGACATGCATGCAGACTGACAAGTGCACGACTGCATTATATTGTGGTGGCTGTGATGAAGGCCTAGGCTGTTGGGTGCATGGCCTGCGACCTACGGCCATGCACCCAACAGTCTAGTCCTTGCCCACACCCACCACATCATAACGAAGCCATGCAGGCGAATATATATGCATGTGCCACAATTCAGAAAGGCAACATAGGCACCAGCACTTCTACCCAACCTCTGCACCCTAAAGCAGGAATGCAAGCACACATGTTCCACTTACCATAATGTACAAACATACCACATTGTTTGGCACCACTACCCACTTCCATTCAGAAACTATTGTAATAATGGCAACCAAACAACACAATCTTCACAACATTGGTCCTGCTCTCCACACTCTACTATGTGCATACAAGCAATAGTGCACTGCAACACTTACTAATCTGCGCAATGCACACTACGCAAGCACATATAAGAACCAGTTGCACCGTAACCTCTTCCATATGTACCCTATTCCATTAGTGCAACCAGTGGACACACTACACGACTAGTCACTGCAGCATCTCCACCCATACACCGGCAACTGTAGGATGTTCTACCAGTACACCCTATCTTTAAATGTTCATGTCTTGTGGAATGCACTCCCCTTCTACAAATGTGCCTGCCACCAATCATCACAGAAAGACATCGCAGCTGCAGCTGGCATGCCATAATGAAGGCTTCCTGCAATGACCACACAAGATTGTGTCCTGTTGAGGTAACAGCATATTGGCGTAGTATGCATGGATACCGCTGGCACACTGCCGACTTCTTCTAATGAGATATATCACTTGAAGAACTTCTCACTCCCCCACCCTTTCCATCCCTTCTTCCCACAACCAGATGCTGTACACTATGTTTTTCAGGGCCTTTCGCCACTGCATTTTCCTCTGATACAACATGCCGCCTTTATGGAATACTTTTGACACACATCACATCACCGCACACTGCGTTGCAATCAAACCTTTGACCGTGTGGCGAACAGGGAAATGGGCCGCCGGAGCAGAGCCAAATATGACTAATTTTACTGGGCACACTGCTATGCACAAGAGGCCCTCCAGCCAAATCCTTTCTAGCTGAACGTACCTCCAGAGTCGCCATTGGGAAAGATGCGGCTGACCCTATAGTGGTACCTATCAGAGTACCCCAAGGATCATGCCTCTCCCCTACCATGTATAATGCCTATACCAAACTCCTCTTCTCGGCATTAGACAACATGGGTGTCATCTACACAAATCTTGCAGATGACACCCAGATCCTTATCCCATTCACCGGGGATTACACCAAAGACACCCAGACCATTAATAACATCTACGCCATCCTTCAAAACTGGATGGCAATACACAGTCTCTGTCTCAATGAATACAGAGGTCCTCTTCGTAGGATCCAAAGCTAGAACAGCCTCGCTCCACCCAGACTACTCACGCATCAAAATCGACGGAACGCTGATATCAGTTCTCAAGCAGGTCAAAACTCTTGGCGTATATTTAGATGCCAACCGCACTATGGGTAAACATATCTCAGCCCTCTCATCCTCCACAACATACACAGCCAAACTCATTGCTCTGAGCCGTCAATTCCTTACACCCGCCAATTGTATAACGCTAGCCAGAGCATTGATATTAACCAAGCTCGACTACTGTAACGTCCTCCTTTTAGGAACGTCCAATGCTAATATCAGCAAACTACAACTGTTGCTGAATTAAGCTCTTAGATGGCATTAGGTATAAAGAAATCAGACCATATCTCTAACATAAGGCGAGAAAATCATTGGCTGCCCATTAACGCCAGAATCATTTTCAAAACACTATGGGCCTCATTACACGGATGGCGGTGAACCATGGCGCTATTAGCGGCATGGTTCATGCCGGTAAAATACTGGCACCGCTTTGGTGGAAAGGGGAATTACCGCCCTATTCCAAGGTTGGCTGGGCGGTAATTCCCCCTTCTACCATTGCCCTTCCCCATTCCCATTTTTGCCCCATAGGGCTCTATGGGAATGGGGAAGGCGCTAATTACGGTACCGCAAATTGCAGTACCGTAATTAGCTCCCTGGTCCCTTTGCGGGTTGGTTTTTTAACGCCTGCAAAAAGCAGGCGTTAAATTTCCCAACCCGCAAAGGGACCTCGTAGTAAGGCGGTAAGGATTTACCGGTACCGGTAAAATACCGGTACCGGTAAACCCTTACCGCCATCCGTGTAATGAGGCCCTTTGTGTTGTATATAAATGTCTCAGCAACAATGCCCCCAGTTATCTTAATAATGCTATCAAGAAAAAAATGACTAATAGAGCACTCAGATCAAACAATAAGGCACTACTAGAAATCCCGTGCCACAAAAGTACCAAAGCAGGAGGGAACAGCTTCAGAGTCCTGGCCCCCACCTTCTGGAATTCTCTACCACTTAGACAAAAATGAGGAAACCATTGCCAGCTTCAAAGAATCCCTGAAAACTTGGTTGTTTAACCAATACTGACTACTGACTGACTAGGCCCTCCCACCTTCATCTACCCAAACAGATTCATTTTACTAATTTAATGACTAGCATTGAACCATGCAGAACCCTAGTGGGAATCACATTGTTTGTTAAATGTGCAACTACACTGTTCCTAGGGTGATCTGCCCTACTGTTATTCCAATTGTTGTATTGTAACACTGTATAAATTACTTGATAAACTGTCTGTAACCCTCGCCGTGATACCTAAGGGTCTGGGCGTGTAACAAATGAAATAAATAAATAAATAAAATAAATAACCATCGGCCGTGTCCAATGTTCGCCAACATCACGGCGTACTGCAGGCCAGTGACACATCTGTCCGTGGAGTGAATAGGGAAATCCGTTCAGCCGTTCGGCCCGTAGCTGTATGCAAAGTTTTTCCCCATTCAGTCTATGAAAAAAAAACATTTTTGGGACCCCCCCTATAACTTTGCGCCCCCCTGCACGAAACCTCACCCAACTTGGCGAAAAAATTCAGAGCCGGCCATATACTTTTTTTTTGTAAAGTTTGGTGAGGATTCCTCCAGGGGGAGCAAAGTTATAAGCTGCCGAAAAAGTGCTCTTCCTATGAGTTTAGCAACTTAACCATAACTACACGCCCGCTACCGCGGGCCGTGTGATATGCCTTTTTATAACTTTCAAGGGTGTTTATTAAACTGTATAATTGGGTTGGAAAAACGCCTAATCTAAACCTAAATCTAAGATGGGAGCAAGCTACGACCATCAAATAAGGCCGTCCTAGTGGCATCTTGTCAAATAAAAAAAGGCCTATACTAGGAAAACCTAGTGCCAATCCTTGCAACTAAATACAAAAGAATGTGGGATAATATTCATGAGAAAGAAAGAAGTGTTCACAAATAATAAGTCAGGATGTGCTAGCCCGGGAGCGCTTCGCTTTGAGCAGGGGACAAGGAGGGACTCCGGAGCACAGCACAACAGTTTCACTTTTCAGCTATCAGGACTATAGGTGGTTAAGTCTCCTTTCTACAAAAAAATATTTTGCCTCGGAGGGCCTGCTGCATACAAAATAATAAACAAAGAGCTCCTTTCCGTCTATACTTCGGGTGATGCCTCTTCACCTCTGGGTCCCCCTCTTCCGGGCTCAGACCCTTTTTGAATGTTAGCCTTCCTCTGCCGGGTTCACTGAGGCTTGCATTTCACATGATTTTAAACAATCTTCTCTGTGACATTCACAAATCTTAATGTCTTTTAAACAGTTCACTATGAACATCCCTATGCCGGGTTCACTCTTGTCAACACACTGTTCATTGGGACTTCAGGCTTCACCCCTTTTCCATCGGCATCCCTCCGTCGGGTTCACTTTTGCCAACTTTTACCAATCACACAGTGCGGGATTCATTTCCCTTCGCTTTACCTTCATCTACCAGTCAAAGACTTTTGACTGTACGTAGGATTTTGCTAGACCGCCGTATGAGGATTTTGACCCCTTTCTCGCCTTTCCTAAGGCCTTCTGGTATCGGTAGTTTCAACAATAGGGTAATCGCCCAGTGTTTCCCAAGTAAGCACCCACATGGTGCCTGACTCTTCTGTCGCTGGCTTTCCCCTCTTGTATCAACAGTTCTTTGTATTTTCCCCAATAAGCCATTTACTACTTTTGTTCAACACAGTTCAGTTTTTTATCGGCTCTACCCCCGACTCACCGGCTGTGCTGAACCGCTTGGCTTTCCTCATATCTGGAGTCAAGGACGGTACCACTGTAGTAGGTGTCTTACCGTTGACATCTGCTGCAACACACTCTTGCTATTGTTCACAGTCTTACAATTCCTTCCACGCAGGCTTCGCGGGTCTGGGTCGCTTCTCTACTTGTCACCCTTTTGGTTCTTGCCGCCTTTCTCCTCCTCTTGAACCGCCGTGCTTGGATAGCTCTCTCATCATGCAGTCTGCCTTGCTCATCTGCCTTGCTCGTAGTGTGCTCTCGTGCTCTACCTTTTATCCATGTGGGGAAGGGAAAAGGGCCGTCAGGTGTGTGTGATCTTGGTCAATTGCCTGACCCTTGTGTTGGGACATGGCAGGTAAACGGCTCTGGTGTGTGTCCGTCGTCTTTCCTGGTGTGCGAAAGTGTTCGTATTAGAAAAGGTGGCGGGGGTTAGAGAGCTAGCTTGAGTGTCCTATGTAGTAAAATAGGGAAGAGGGATTATAAGAGGCTGAATACCGCATCTCACCCGTCTGTGTTCCCGCTCCACTCCGCGAGGTCCCCACATCCAGATGATCCTCCCACACTGGTCCGCCCCAGGAACTGGATCCAATAGCGATGGCCGTGTCCTGGCCACCTGGATGACTGATCCCCGGGGACTAGTTAGGGAGACATCTTCAGGTTTCTCACAGTACACTGTATGGTTATGTCAAAAAATAGAATCTTGCACAATACAGAAGAATTTTACAGTACATGGAGTGGCCAACTTCTCATCAAAGCTGGTGTATGATGTAGCTTTTCAGTCACCTTTCAGCGGGTCCCTTCCGGCCCAAGTGTAAATTTTTACGTGCCCTTTTTGAAGTCTTTGTGGCGTATTATCCCATTTATCTGTCTGAGTTGCCAATTGGTTCTGCTAAATTCTTCCTTGTTGACTATTGCTGGAATAACCTAGCAAATGCATCAACCACCTTGCTGGTATGCATTCCGAAGGGACCCATTTTCCAAAAGGTTTGCCCATCATTCACAAAATCACTTTAAGCGAAAGGAATTGGAATTCTGTACAACTGAAAATCAATCGTTTTTTTGTGTCACTAGACATGAGATTGTCATGAACCGTCGCCTACGTCCTTTCTGGACTTCACGGTCCCTGACCCATAGGGGATTGAATGCAGTAATCCTTCCAACATGGCCGCCTGATACGGAACGCTGCTTGCCAGTCCTTGCGCTCCACGCTCTGCCTTCTACTAAACAGAAACGCCCCCACGGCTCTGCGCGCCTCAACGCTACCACTTGCTGTAGTTGGACGTGTGTTGCCGGAGTTCGCTCAGGGCTTTCTTCTAAATCCTGTTTCCCGGTTCTTTGCATCCCCCTTCCTTCCTTCCTTCCCTCAAAACTTACCTTCGAACTTCCTGGATTTTCGCCCGCGCTCAGGTCACAGCGTTCCGTGTCTCAGAGCTCAGACATTGTTCCTTTCTGGCCTCTGTCCTGGACATCTGAACGTATCCTGGAGTTGGATTGTCATCCTCACGATGGAATCCGAAGACCAGCACACAGGTTTATACAAATCCCAGACCATGCGAAAGAAGTCACCAAAGAAGGTCTCAAGCAAACAACAAAAACAGGTGAGAAGGGGAGAGACTTGTGACAGAGATGGATTAGGATTCAATAACCTTTTTTCAGTAGCATTCTGAATATTCTCACCACCCACTCCACTCTGGAACAAAGTCGTTATCACCCCAGATATAGCCGACTCCCTCCTAACATCACTCCCAGCACTCTCCCTCCAGGAAGACCCCCCATCAAACTCTTTGACCTTTGGTTTACAAATGCCCTTGCACCCCTCACCCCAACAAATCAGCCCTTTATGAGGTCAGGCCCCATGTTGGGGTGGTACACTGCCAACCTCAAATTGCTAAAAACCCTCAAGCACCGTCTGGAACGGACCTGGAGAATCAATCCAACCACCCAGAACAATACCACCCTAGCAAGACAAACAAGGGTTTACAGATTTGAAATCATAAAAACCAAGAAAGCATTCTATGGGAACCGAATCCTAAATTCTCGCAACCCGAGCAAGGAACTGCATACAATGCTTTCTGAATTCAATTCGCCGGGCTGCTCTACCCCCTCCAAAAATAACAGCGGGTGCTGAAGGTGGCGCTGTACTCATTCTTCTCGACCTCTCTGCTGCCTTCAATACCATTGACCACACAATTCTCCTCGACAGGCTGCACTCTGTAGGAATGAAAGACACTCCATTCACATGGATCTCCTCTTTCATCTCTAATCGCTCATAAATCATGCTCCTCCACCCTTTCACCTCTACTTCACGACCAGTACCAAAAGGGGTCACACAAGGAGCATTGCTATCTCCCCTCTTTTTCAACATCCGTCTGAACCCACTCCCCGCATTCATTCGCTCTCACAATCTCACCTGCCACAACTATGCAGACGACACCCAGATCATGCTTACAATCCCAAAAACGCCAGGCTCCAACCATCCAGATCTGTCATCAAGCCTCTCGGATATTGACTTCTGGATGATGACCAACCACCACATCCTCAATCCTGAAATCCTAGTCTGCAGGAAAACAGTGTTCTTTCTCCAACCTATTCCCTAGCCTCAATCCCTAGGCTCCCCCTCTGTCCGACAACCTCCGCCTCGGTGAGAAACCTTGGATGCACACTGGACACGGATTTATCCCTCTACCAACACATCAACTCTGTATCCATCTTCCATCTATACATCCTCAGGCGTATCTTCCCTTACCTCGCCTATCCTTACCATTTCTCTGCCATCATCCTCTCCCACCTAGACTATGCAAACTGCCTTTACCTAGATGAACCGGCATTTTCAGCTAAGGAAACTACAAAGAATCCAAAAAGCCTCAGCCTCCGCTCTTTCGCCTCTGTCCCTCCTTTTGAAACCCTCTTGCACTCTATACAGTCGATACGCACACAGGACCACTAGCCAAAACCCAACAACACACCTTCCACCCAAACCTCCATGGATGCCTGCAGCATTCGCAGAGGCACACCATGACAAATTGTTGCCCCCTCACTGACAGATGATCATACATCACTCTCCCGTTCCTTCGGGCCACTCTCCCACTGCTCAAACTTTCAATCTAGGGAGACAACAACTGGCAAGACTAGCCAATCGCGTTGGACCAGAAAAACAACATTGAAAATGAACTCCATCCAATTTTAAGGTATGTATACCCTGCACCACATCTGTGGGCACAGGCCGGAGGCACGGCCACGCATCCATGCACTCTAGAAAGCAGCTATGGATATGCAATTCGGTCTAGCAGCTCGCACAGACGTCCCGAAACACCTCTGCCATTAGTATACAGCAATAACCTATGAAATATTTCGGTCTAGCTGAGCACACATCGAAATCACCAGCACTAGCACTCTATCTTAAACCACCAATAGCACCCGCCCAAGTGCCCGACCTCCGGGCTGCTTGCTGGAGCTTAGCAGTCCACTTAAGTCCTAACCTGGCAAAATACACACACGCATCTTTAAATTAACTCTTAGTATTGCTCATACATGGACTACGGTCACCGAGGGCGTTTCAACCACAAAGCACATTGATGCCATACAAATGGGGAAAGGGCGCTATATGAATAACGGATACAATGCAATACAATACAATGAGAAAATTAATGTTACGGTAAGGGCTTGCTACGTGGGACATTTACAGTTGTTCCTTATCCACTCATGTGGAAGGAAAATGCTATGGGTTTTGTGTCTCTTAAAGTGAATTGACTGGTTGTTCTGTTATTGAAAACGTTATGTAGTCCCCCATTAGGGGTTTCTAGCAATTCCATTGGTCATACTGTTTCTGTACTGATTTGGAATGATCTGCTGTAATGCCTTACTGCATAGTTTTGATTGTCCAGGGTTGATTTCATTCATCTTTATTTATGGCAGGTATACATATATATGTGCTATTTCTCAGGATCACATATGCTCATACAAGAATCAGGTGCGCCCTACACGGTGGTGTAGCCTTGTACCGCATATATTTTCCCTACAGTTTGCTCGTTAAGTGTTTCCTTTAAAGATGCAGCTGCTTATTTCCACAAAGGTTCCCATAATTGCCCTTTATTTCACCTATATAGTGCTTAGAAGCATATAGCGCCTACCCATCACTAGATCGCTCCAGCCCCACTCATGCTTACAAAAGGGCAACATATGGGAGGAGGTGACCCTTACAGATCCATATAAATGATTGCGTACTGGGTAGGCATTCCACGCTACATGAATAAAATTTCTTGTAAGGAATCACCAGTATAGCTTCATTTATCGGGTTATTTATTTAATTTAAATGTTATTTATATTTGTTTCTCCCTGTCAGTAAGAGTGCCGGCACAGTGTTTCATCCAAGAGGTTTTTTCAAGGCATGATGATGGATTTGAATCATTCCCATACTTGGGTAGCTTTTCGAAAATGTTGTCATTCGCCCGCGTGGGATATGATGAATCTCATGTCCAATACTTATTGTTGCCACGTCTTTTGCCTGGGTGGATGTACAACTACATCAATATGGCTTCTCCAAATATTATAGGGCAGCCACCAAGTTTCATTGTGCCTTGTCTTTACTGAATAACTGCTTTGCTGGTGAAATGCTTGTGCAAAATAGTGAGCATTCACCATTTTCCACAAGCCACAACCCCAGCAAATGGATCTCTGATCACATATAGGTGCATTTAACCATTAAAGACACTGCAAAATGAAACCTGAAACCTAGTACTGGCCCTATAATATGGGTGAGAATATACAGGAGAAGGGAAGAAGATGGGAGGAGCAGGTTAAAGAGAGATACAAGGAAGAGATTGAAGGAAATACTAAAGGGAGAGAAAGATAGAATATTTAGAATATGTGAGGGAAGGCAAGGAGGTAAAGTGAGAATGTATGAGTAAATACAAAGGAGGAAGGAAGGGAGGAGGACAAGGAGGCGATTGGGAAAAACATCAAAGCTGGGACTGAATTCAGAAGGCAGATGAAGAAGAGACTGTAAAGGAGAAGGGAAGTTGAGATAAGAGACGAGCGACCAAGGTAAAGGTTTTGAAGGATCAGGAGATAGGCAAACCCAAGATCTGACACAGGTGATACTGCAAGGGGTCTGGGCACAGCCCTGTGCAAAGCATTGAGGAGGAATGGAAGGAAAAGACAGAACAAAGAGCCCAGGAGAGGTCATCTTAGACATGAAACCATTGCGGCTCATTGAGGAGGAAAGCGAGGAAGGGGCTTTGGCGAATCTATACAGGACCCTTTAGGCTACCAGTCTCTTGGTGGAAACTCTGAGAATTTTCCAACCACTTTCCTGCCCCATCATGCACCCTTGTTTGGCCCGGGGCCTCAGCAGACCCAGGAAAAGAGGCTCTCCAGAACTGAGGATGAGCAGCAGAAGACCAGAGTCTACAGACCATGGAGAAAGGCAGAGGTGTGGTGGGCACTTAGACACCCTGTGCATGATTGTGAATTGATAATCCGATCTGGGGAACAAACCCATGTTTGAGATGTACAAGCTAAAAATTGAACTGTTCAACCACCCAAGTAGAAACCACCCTGTTGTTGCTGAAGATTTACATTCTGCGTTGCTAGCTTGGCCCAACCCTTTACCTAGTCCTAATTAACGTTTGATTAAACATACACCTTTGTTTCTGCCTCGTGCTGATCCTATTCTGCATTGTGACATGGATCAGAGGGAAATTTCACTTCAATGCACAACTTTGTTTAATAGAGACGATACATGGCACTGGACCACGCATGTTCAGAAGCCTGGCAGGATGCTCAGGACCCTTTTTAACAGTAGCATCCACGAGGACGATCCGTAGCTGCATGTGAAAAGTACACCTTTTCCAGTACAGTGACAGAATTCAGATTAGCAGCCTCACAGAATGCAAAAGGGATCAAGCTTGCATTGAAAGTGGATGCAGGTTCGGAGCGTAGACTGAGATAAGACGAGGGCCATTGTTTTCATGTGGTATTTGCTATTAGTGAGCATTGGAGTAAATGATGTTCTGGTGGGCAGTATATCCATAGTCCCTAATTTAATGTATGTATAAGCAACATACACAAGCAAGGAAGGAACACTACGGCCAGCTAAACCATCAATAAGGCTTTTTACGAAGAGCGTAATCTGAGTCCTAAACCATTGCAGTAGAACATTTGAAATGGTAAAAAGAAACAAACTGTTTTTGTGTCAAATAAGCAGACCTGAAATAAACTAGCCAGAGACCTGTGATATTTTGTCCTCTCTCGTCTGTCCTCAACACGTTCTATGTAAGTTATGTTAAAGGTTCTTATACCGTGCACTGTCGCCACTTGTGTGGTTCCTTTGTGCTCTAGCGGACCTGTAAAACAAAGGGGGTGGCAGGTTAGTAGGACTGAGTGGGAGAAAAGATCAAGAGAGCTGTGCTCTGCTGTTGGGGGCTTCAGTTCGGTTGACACCGTTCACTGAGCGTAAGTGTGTTTTTCGGTTGGAGCCACCATGTGCTGTTGTACGAGGCTATGCGTTGTTTGTTTTGTTGTTGTGGTGTAGTGAAGCATGTGCAGTTTTTTGTGCTGTGGAGATATGGTTGTGTTTAGTTCAGAGTTTGAAAGGTGTATGCAGAAGTATGTGTTTTTCAGTAGGGTTGGTTAGTGGAGTTACCCTATCGTACCTCTGTTTTGATTGACTGTGGCATGTATCCCTTTCCCTTTCGTACATTCCGGTGTTTTCCTCTTACCACTCATATGCTGGGTGCAGAAGAGTTGGTCCTCAATGGGCCATTCAGTGGCAGTACCTTTTCCACCCCCAGTGTTCAGACTACGTGTTGCCCACATCCCCTACCCCTTAGCACACTCTGGTGTGCAGAAACCACCACCCCTACAGGCTCCTCCAGGAGGGGGAAGCACTCCCTGTATCTCGTGCTCCATCAGTTCTGCGATCGGGACACACCTCTCTCCCCTTTTGTCCTGTCCTCTAAGGCCCTCTGTCAATGGTCCAATTAAGCCAGGCCCATCTCTCTCCCCGTTTTCCCGTTTGACCTTCTATAGGGAAGGGTACACCTAGGTCTTCCTCCCATTTGGACGTCTCTCTTCTTGCAGAATATTTCTACCTGTAACCTGGCACAGTTAGGCTAAAAGTAGGAAACTGCTATCTGACACAGTTAGGCTAAGTGATACCCAGGAAGAGGGAAAAACTCCTAATTGGAAACATAACCGTAAATGCAAAAACACCTAGGCCCTCATTACAAGTCAGGCGTTAAGGGTTTAACGGCGCCGTCGCCGCCGTTAACCCTTAACGCCTTATTCACACTTTAACGCCTGCTTTTTGCAGGCGTTAAAGTCCAAGGCGCTAATCGACCTTGGTGCTAATTACGGCACCGTAATTTACGGTGCCATAATTAGCGCCTTCCCCATCCCCATTATGCCATATGGGGCAAAAATGGGAATGGGGAAGGGCAAATGGTGAATGGGGAATTACCGCCCCACTCACCTTGGAATGGTGCGGTAATTCCGTCATCCACCATGGCGGAATCCGGCATGGACCATGGTGCAAATAGCACCATGGTCCACTGCCTGACTTGTAATGAGGGCCTAGAAATACCTGGGAAGAGGGAAAAATGCCTAAATTGGAGACATAACTGTAAATGCAAAAACACCTAGGGGCTCATTACGTGGCAGGCATTCCCGTAATGAAGGGTGCCGGTACGGGACCGGCACTGCTCATTATGGGAGGCCTGATTACGAGGTCCCCTAGCGGGACCCGGAACAGACGTCTGGTAAAACCAGACGTCCTTTCCGGGTCCCGCGAGGGGACCAAGGAGCTAATAACGGGTCTGTTATTAATGGGCCCGTTCTTAGCTCCATCCCCATTAAGCCCTGTGGGGGCTCAAATGGGAATGGGGAATGGTTTTGTGCATGAGCAATTACCGGGTCCTCCAAGGTCGGAATGACCCGGTAATTCCACATTCACAGAACCCTGTACTGGAACCCGGTTTGGGGGCAGCCATGCTCTTGATAAGGGCATTTCTACCTCCATACTCGTAATGAGGCCCCTAGATTTTAGCTACCTGGGAAGAGGGAAAAACGCCTAAATTGGAGACATAACAGTACATGCAAAATAACCTATAATTGAGATACCTGGAAAGAGGCAAAAAAGCCTAAATTGGAGACATAACAGTAAATGCAAAAACACCTACATTTGAGATAGCTGGAAAGAGAGGAAAAACGTCTAAATTAGAGACATAACAGTAAATCCAAAAACACCTGGATTCGAGATACCTGAGAAGAGGGAAAAACGCCTACATTGGAGACATAACAGTAAATGCAAAAACACCTAGATTTGAAATAACTGAGAAGAGTGGAAAAAATGCCTACATTGGAGACATAACAGTGAATGCAAAAACACCTACATTTGAGATAACTGAGAAGAGTGGAAAAAATGCCTAAATTGGAGACATAACAGTAAATGCAAAAACACCTACATTTGAGATAGCTGGAAAGAGAGGAAAAACGCCTAAATTAGAGACATAACAGTAAATGCAAAAACACCTGGATTCGAGATACCTGAGAAGAGGGAAAAACGCCTACATTGGAGACATAACAGTACATGCAAAATAACCTAGAATTGAGATACCTGGGAAGAGGCAAAAAAGCCTAAATTGGAGACATAACATTAAATGCAAAAACACCTGGATTCGAGATACCTGAGAAGAGGGAAAAATGCCTACATTGGAGACATAACAGTGAATGCAAAAACACCTAGATTTGAGTTACCTGGGAAGAGGAGAAAACACCTAAATTTGAGAAACGGTAGTGCAATGAAAAACACCTAGAAATTGGTACACAGCATTGATTTGAAAACTAATTACTAGCTGGCTAACCTTGGTGTCCTATGTTATACAGGTAAGAAGAGTGGTAGGGCTTTTCTGGAATATGGTAATTGCTGTACTCCCCACCACACCTACCTTATCAGTCGCTGCTGGTGGACAGCTGGCTTGTTTCACAGGCGAACACTGGCAAACACGAACTGGAGCTGCTAAATGGCCTACATAAAACGAAAGAGCAGAGAATGGGCTCAACAATGGCACCAAAAGGTGAGTGTAACAGAATAGCCTGAGAGCGAAATAGTCTGTGATTTTTTAATGTGTATTTATACCATGATTTGGGTAGACCTGTCTCTGAAAATAAGGTCTGCTAATGTACCCCCTTTTCACAATGCTCCATGCTAGAAAAGCATGCTGCACACAGGTGAGTTTGCTGAGCTATCTACTGATACCTCTCATCTGTTTCCTTATGGTTTGGGAACGTGCATTTACAAAGTGGCATGTGCATTCCTGCCAGCAGCTGTTGGAACCAAAAGTCCAGCATGCCAGGATCTGCTTTTAACTGTGGGCAATTCTGAGCTAATGTTGGGCCGTATGATATGGTGGTAGCTGACAAATCTAAAAACAAGCCATGTCTGGTTTTGACATGGTGATCTCTGGGACCCCATATTTACATTTGCCAAAATTGCATGATATCTTTTTATTATCGGATTTGATTGGTTATTGTGACCTTCTTTGTCACAGGGTCCTGTATATTCACTGCTTGGAACTGTATTTCACCCTAAGCAAACCATTTGGGCTTAGTTCCAGCAAAAGCCTCCCTGAGAAAGGTTGTCACCTCCCAGGAAGACATGAACCAACACAAACGGGCAGGGTGAGATCTAGTGTACAGACTCTGCTAGGCCAAGGGAAGTCCCACCAAGATGTTAATTAGCAGCGACCCTTTGATTTGGACACACAGAGGAAGAGGGAAGAGTAGTCTAGCTCAGCAGAGGACTTTACAGTTAAAGAGAGGATCTACCACTTTGTATTTTCCTAGGGCTCCCAAACATGCCATCCCCAGTATTTCCTGCAGACAAGGCACTCTAGGTTTGACATCACAATGCCAGAGCACTTTGAAACAGAAGTCAGGGTTGTGCCCCTTACAGAAGACTAGAAGGGAAGCAATTTGCTTTGGCTGTGTGCCTATATAAGAGATGGAGACCCTCTGCTTAGGTGAATAATATTTGGACACTTGAAAAATGATTCCTCGGGAACCTAGTTGGGAATACAGTTTGCACCAAAGTCCTATGCCATAGTGTTATGATTGGCAAATGTTACACTGGCTGGTAGCATGAAAGTGTTCTCAATCCATCTGACATTCAACCACGTGGTTATGGGGAATCTTTGATTGAAATCCTAGGTCAATTTCCTGCACAAGTCATGTACAAAGAGAGATATTGCAAGGCGAACATTTTAGTTGCAAGGAGAGGTGCTTCCCTACTGGGATGGGAGGAGCAAAGGAGTCTAGGAGTCAAAGTACAAGCGAGTGCACTTGAGCCTGTCACTTACTTATATCTTGTGGGCCTTTACTTCACACATAGCAGTGAACACCAAGATCTCCAAGGAACAGGCACACCCTTTCCCCTAACAATCCGAAGGGAATATTGTGGTGTCTACTTACTGGACAAGACCTACTGCAGCTGAGACTAGTGGTACCCAGGACCTGCTCACTGGAGGTGACAGAACACTGCAAGTGCTCTCTACAAACCGTCCTGGTTCGGAAGCACTGAATAAAAGACTTAACTTGTCTCTTGAGACTCAGGATGGTATCCCCCATTACCCAAAGCTCAAGCACCAGTGATGGACCCTGTTTTGCAACTTTGATCTGTTTTCAAGCTAGCTCGACTGCTTTGAGATCCTTTTTCAGCCTTAGCAAGCAGTAGGAGCGGCGTCTGACAATCTCAGCTTTTTCGATTCTCTGTCAAGCCATGGAGTCGTGGACTCTGTCCTTCACCTCTATGCATTCAGGCATTTTTTAGCTGATCATCACTGAGGAACCAAATCATCATTGTGTATGTGAAGAGGTAAGGTGTTCCATACCCTGGGCGCCTAGTGGGTAAATGCTTATTTTTGTGTGCATGTGAGTTTGCAGAGTGGAATGCATAGAAGGTGTTTATGTGGACGATGGGTTTGAGTTTGTCATGAAGGTAAGATGGAGTTTCAACGTGGAAGGCTTTGAATACAATGCATAATCCTTTGATTGCAACTCTCTGAGGAATGGGGAGCCAGTGGATCTGGGCAAGAGTGGGGGTGATGTGTGAATGTTTGGGTTGGTGGAGGATGAATCTGGCTGCTGAGTTTGGTATGATTCATCCTGTGGGCTAAGATGTCTAGTAGAATGGTGTGGGTGATGCTATCAAAGGCTACAGAGAGGCTGAGGTGTAGGAGTCGGGCTGTGTGTCCTTTATCTGTGATGCTGTGGATGCCATCAAGGATGTGAATAGTAGTGGTCTCAGTGCTGTGTCCAGGCCGACAGCCAGATTGGAAGGGGTTGAGTAGGTTGTTGTGGTGATGTGTTGTTGCAGTTGGGTAGTGACAAAGAGTTCCATGATTTTGACGAGGTATTGTAGGATAGTAATGGGGTGGTAGTTTACAGGAAGCATGTGGTTGAGAGATGTTTTTTTTAGGAGGGATGAGAGTTTTGTGAGCATGGTTGAGGGGCATGAGTTATTTTGCCAAGCTCTTTCTAGGCGTCTGGCTTCCTGCTAGGGAGGAGTGAACTGTTGAACCATGGTTTGTGGTGCTTGTTGTGGGTTTTATGTACCATGTGAGAGACAGGACTTGATGATGTTGAGCCAGTGGAGAGCTAGGGTGGTGATGCAATTGGATGCTGCTTAAGGTGGGCCTGCATCATCTAGGGAGTGTGAACATTTTGGCCGTGAGGTTGAGGAGGGTGTCTATGTCGAGGGGGCGGAAAGTGTCCCATGTGTTGTAATGTATGGAAACAGGAGTGTGATTTGGAGAGCCGAAGGGAGGGCTGTCCTGATGTTGTGTATTTTGGAGTTGAAGTAGTCCATGAAGTTGTGGATGGTGGTTTAGGGAGAGACTTGGTGATGTTGAATAATTTCTGGAACTATTAGTGGCGGATTTGAGTTCTTGGAGGTAATGGGCTTTGGCTTTGGCATTCCATATGGCTGTTCTGTATTTGCTGCAGCAGTGTCTGAGGGGTGTCCCAGTTGAGGGGCATTAGTTATGATATGATAGGATGTGGCATTTATAACGCGCCTGTACACAAGTGTTTCTAGGTGTGACAAGACAAGGATGGGGAAACAAAGGGAGGACAAAATAATGATCTTACTAGGCCTTGTGTCATTGAGAACGTGCAAGTGCGGGGGGAAGTGCCAGGGGGGAGGGGAGCGGGTGGCTCATAGGTGCAGAGAGAAGGGACTGTAGGGTTGCAGATACAGACTTTTAAGTGCTGGGGAGCCCACAGGCAGTGCGAGGGCAACTGGACATGCAGGAGCCTTGGCCCGGGTTCAGAGGGTGACCAGATCACCAGTGTATGGAGCAGTCAGGTGCATTAGCAGGGGTGAGTTAAAGAGAAAGCAAAAACGAAAATGAAGGTCTTGAGTTGCTTCCGGAATCTGAGGTGTTCTGCTCAAGTTTGAGAGAGGCAGGGAGGCTGTTCTTTTGCCAGGCTTTTTCTAGGTGTCTGGCTTCCTGCTTGATAGGGAGAAGTGAACTGTTGAACCATGGTTTGTGGTGGTGTTTGTGGGATTTTTTTAATTTGAGGGTTGCAATTTTGTTGAGTGCCTGTGTGATTATGGTGTTGTATAGGTTTATTCGGACGGAGGGATGTGTGTGTGGGGATGGGAGGGAGTGGCATGAGTGGTGCTAAGGCTGTAATTTGTTTGATATGTGGCAGGTCGTGGGATTTTATGTGGTAGTGTGAGCATGAAGGGGATAGCAAAGTTGTCTTAAGTTGTATTAAAAGCACTTAGAAGCCTGGTTAGATGCTGTTGAGCCCCAAAGACGAGCATTGAAAGGTATCCGAAGTGATCCTGTCCCCTTAGCATTACTTAAAGGGCCATAGTGACTTGCAAAACCGCACCATCTACCTTTTCTTTTTAAAATATGTTTATTTTAAAAAGGCAGGTTATAACAATACGAAATTCAATCATACATGACATGCATCGTAGGAGCCGTACGGTTTGTTGCCCTCCCAGCCCTCCCTCTGGTTGCCTAGTCCCCTCGTCCTGCCCCTGCGGGAAGTCC
This sequence comes from Ambystoma mexicanum, assembly GCF_040938575.1. Lineage (NCBI taxonomy): Eukaryota > Metazoa > Chordata > Amphibia > Caudata > Ambystomatidae > Ambystoma > Ambystoma mexicanum. The sequence goes on along the minus strand of NC_090926.1, from coordinate 568,266,644 downwards.
CCATCATTTAAAGTCCTCCGAGCCAATTGGGGCTTGTATGTCATGGCTGGAAAGTCTCAGTCAAAGTCCAAGACCGGGCCCTAAATATTTTGAAAGCAGTGAAGGAGATCTGCCCTAGCTGCCATCACCTTTTCTGCGATTAGTACGTCCCAGACTTTCACCCACCAGAAGGGCATAAGAGGGCCTTCAGCAGTTTTCCATGTGCGGGCTACCACGATTCTGCCCGCCAGTAGGCATTAAGATAACAGTTTGGCTTTGGGTCCAGATCTTGGGTAGATTCCGGGACTTGAGGCTCCAAGAAGAATGGGTTCGGGGTCTAAGGCCAGCCTCGTCCGGGTAATGTCTGCAATAGTTGCCAGGCACTGTTTCCAGAAGGTTTGGGCTTTAGGGCAGGACCACCACATATGAAAGAAGGACCCTATTTGGCGACATTGTCTCCAGCATTTCGGGCTGAGCGTGGGATTCATGTGGTGGAGTCTTAGAGGAGGGTAATACCAGCGGAGGAGGATCTTATATTCACATTCTCTATTTGTTAATGCATGCTGAAGAAGAGTGGGCCTGGGACCAGATGTCTACCCATAATCGGTCCTCTATTGGGTGGCCCAGATCCGCTTCCCATTGGGCCATGTACCAGGTTTTGGAGGTTAGGAAGTCCTTTTGGAAACGTTTGTATAGAGTAGAAATTTTCCCTCGGGCCGGGAGCTCTTTAAGAGTTAATTCAATAGCTGTGGGGGGGCAGGTGGCTGCTTGGCGAGTCTGTGGTTGGGAGCACCAGTGACGCAGCTGGATGTACGTGAATCTGTCCTTTTCCTGAAGCTGGAAGATTTCTTTGCATCGTTCTAAGGTGTAGGGTTGTCCTCCTTCAAAGAGTTGTTTTAGGGTTTCCAGACCTCCTGTAATCCAGGTTTTGAAGTTCGGGGTGGACAACCCGGACGAGAAGGTTGGGTTTAAAAACACCGGGGAGGAGGGGCTTTGTCCCAGACAGAGATGGTGTGTTTGGTGGCCGCCAGTACCTCCCGCCACCGTCGCCGCTCTGGAGGTGGAACGTGTGGGAGGAAGCGCAGCGGAAGAGGTAGTTGCGCCTGCTCGAGGTCCACCCACCTGGGGCGATTAGTAAGCATTTGCCATGCCTGGATGAAAGCCAGTTAGGGCACCATCTGGTATTTCTGTAGGTCCGGAACCCCCGAGGCCACCGAGCTTTGCATTACCTAGCATCGTAGCCTTAGCGACTCTGGCTTTTTTCCCCCTCCAAATGAACTGGAGCATTTTCCTCTGTATGTTTCGAAGGGCTGGTGCTGGGATTGGTACTGGGAGTGATGAGCAAGTGTACAGGAATCTCGGTAGCAGGTTCATTTTACAGGCCGTGATTCGGCCCATTAATGATATTTCTTGCGTCGCCCAGCGTTTTAAGTCGGCTTCCAGTTCCATGAATAGTGGGGGAAAGTTTGAACTGTAGACCGCTTTCGGGTTAGCAGGTATCTGAACCCCTAGGTAGTTCATTCCTTTAGTCTTCCATTGGATTGGGCATAGTGGGGTTAGGGCTTCCCGCTCCTCAGGGGTCAATCCCACTCCCATTGCTGCTGATTTCCGGAAGTTAATGTCAAATCCTGTGACCTTTCCATACCTCTCTATCTCAGCCAAGGACTGAGGGAGAGAGGAGCGAGGCTCTGTGATGGTCAGTAGGACATCGTCCGCATAGAGGGCTAGTTTGTGGTGCAAGGTGCCCATCTGAAGGCCCTTGGCCGCGGGGTTCAGCCTGATCCGTTGGGCGAATGGTTCCATGATCAGCGCGAAGAGGAGCAGTGACAATGGGCATTCTTGCCTGGTTCCACAGGTCAAGGTGATGGGGGTGGAGAGGGTGCCGTTGATTCTGAGAATGGTTTTGGGCACCTTGTAATTAGCCAGTGTCATAGTGCAGAATTCCGGGCCAAACCCAAAGGCTTCGAGGGTGAGCCTCATAAAGGTCCAGTCTACTTTATCAAATGCTTTGATTGCGTCCAGTGCCAAGAGCACAAATTCTTGGGAGTCTCGGGAGGCAAGCTCTACCAGGTCTAGGGCTCTACGAATGTTATCAGCTGTGGACCGGTGTTTGAGAAAACCACTCTGGTCTGCATGGATTATTTTCAGCAGGATATGGGATAGGCTTGTTGCTAGAATTGTAGAGTAGATGTTGGCATCTATATTAACTAGGGCAATCGGTCTATATGAGGCGGGGTTTCTCGGATGACTTCCGGGTTTAGGCAGCAAGACCGTAATTGACTCTTGCATGGAAGGGGTTATGGCGCCTGTGTTTCTAAAGGAATTGAACAACTGTACTAGTGGTGCTAATAGTTGGGGCTTAAAAATCTTATAGAACCTAGTCGAGTAGCCGTCCGGGCCGGGGGCCCGAGATTTAAGAGCTTTTATTGCCTCGTCCACTTCCTCGCTGGTGATTGGTGCTTCCAAAGAGTCTTGGGCTGCGTTTTTTAGTTGGGGGAGCACTGCCTTTCGCAGGTATTTGTTCTGTTCCTCTATGTCCCGTACTGGAGCAGTCATCAGCTGAGTCAGGTGGTCTATTGCACGACGTTGTTTGTCTTGGTTAGCGTATTGGATTTTGCCATGTTGGTCCCGCAAACCAATGCTCGTGTTGTTCCTTTTGGCCTTGGCAAGTTTGGCCACCAGCAATTTGTTCGCCTTCTTATTCTTATCGTAATAAAACTGTTTAGCCTTTGCCATTTGATGAGCAGTGTGTTCGGCCTAGTGGGCCTCGATCTTCTTTTGTGCTAGACGGATAGCTCATTGAGTTTTTGGGGACCAACCTTTCTCCTTGTGGATCTTCTCTGCTGTTTCGAGTTCCTCTTCAAGGCTCAGGTGGGTTTGTCGCCTTTTCCTGTGGAAGGCCACCCCTTGGGCAATCAGTTCCCCACGTACCACTGCCTTCATTGCGTCCCAGTTGTTAGTGGAAGTGGTGTCTTCGCTAGGGTTTTCCTTGAAGAAGTTGTTGATCGTGGTTGCGATGGCACCCCTGAGGGGCATCTCGTTGAGTATCGGGTCATATAATGTCCATCTGAGTTGTTGGGGGGCGGATGGCTCATGCACTCGGATTTCTAGGGTCACTGGGGTGTGGTCGGACAGGATTCTCGAGCCTATAGTGACATCGTTGGTGAATGTGAATATTTGCGGGGATACTTAGAGAAGGTCTATTCTGGAAAATGTTCTGTGAACATAGGAATAAAAGGAGAAGTCCTTTTCGGAGGGGTGCGGTACCCTCCATGAGTCCACCACTTCTAGCGTCCTGAATAATTGCAGGAAAGCCAGTGCTATAGCGAGGTCTCCAGTGGAGGGTGGATGCGATTTGTCTTTCGCAGGGTCTGGTACCCCATTAAAATCTCCACCGATTACTATCTACCACTCTAAGAAAGGGGAGAGACTTGCACTTAACGACTCACAGAAGGGCCCTTGACCTGTGTTTGGAGCATATACTGAAGCTATGGAGTATAATTGTCCCAACAGTAAGCACTTCACGGCTATGAAACGACCTCCAGGGCAACATATAGAGTCCAATATTTGTGGGTTTAGATCTTTCCTGAAGAGGATCGCCGTGCCACCTCTCTTGGAGTTCCCTGATTCGAAGAGTTGTTTTGGGAAGTGTTGGGAGCATAAGCGTCCGAAGTCTGCCGGTAGAAGGTGTGTGGGTGGGAGATGCAGGAGGATCAGTCAGCATGTCGTAGGATGTGTTGCCATTCATTAATCTGCCTTTGAGATTTTTGCTCGGACCTCCAATGGGAGGGCCAAGATTTAACTGGGGGGGACCTTTTGTGGGCCCGGTACCCCCCCTGGCCAATGGGGCCACGGAACAGTGAGTAGGCTAAAACCATAAGTAGTCTTAGTGGGTCGTTCCAAGGACTCATATGTGGATTGTGCCTTGGAACTGGGCATGGGCCGTGGGGTAAGGCCCGCTGCTCCGGTGATTGGGCATCATCTGTGCTCCTGTAGGTGGTGGATGTCTCTGGGGTGCCGGGTTTGGGGTGTGCGGTCTCGGTGTGTCGACAGCTCCAATGCGGAACTCTACGTAACTATTTCCTTCTTCTAAATCTCGGGACCTTTGACTATGAGCTTTGTGTAGATTTAGGGGAGGCCGTAGGGTCTGAGTCTGCTTCCGCCACAGTTATTGGTGGGGGCGAGGGTCCGGGAGAGTCTGGGTGCATAATCTTTTCAGCGACTTCTAAGTGGCTAATTCTTCTCAAAGTACACTTGTAGGAGAATTGTAAGGCCGTGGGAAAAAGCCACTTGTAGCGGATTTGTTGGTCCTGCAGAAAAATGGTTAACGGATGGAGGGCTCGTCTTTTCTGGAGGTAAGAAGAGATAGGTCTTGATAAATTTAGAGGGGGGCGCCTTGGAAGATGATTTCGTCCTTGGAATGGCCAATTGCTGAGATGGCTTCTTTCGTGGTAAAGAAATTTACATTGGTGATAACATCTGGTGGGGTATCTGACTCCACTCCGCGGCAGGGACGCAGCCTGTGGGTGCGGTCTAGAAGAAGTTGTGACTTCTCCAGTTGTGGGAGAGAGATTGAAAAAAGTTGCCCACATATTCTGCAAATTTTTTGTCTGAGACTGAGGCTGGGATTCCCCCAATCCGGAGGTTATTGCGCCGGGCCCTATTTTCAAAGTCCTCCTGCTTGTATTCTAGGATTTCGCACTTGTCCTGAAGGAGTCTAATTGAGAGTTGGACGTCCATTAGGGTAGAAGTCTGGTCTTGGGTGCGATCCTCAACTTCTCTCAGTCTCTGCTCCACCTTTGACACCCTTTTGTCAGTGTTTTCTAGCTTAGTGGTAAGTTCTGTCATACAGGACCGGAATTCTGACTTAAGGTCGGCCATGAATTCACGGATATCCTCTTTGGTCACCAGAGGTCCCTTGTTGTCTAGGGATTCCTGTGAAGAGGGGGTAGGGGTCTTGTTTCTTCGATTTTTCAGATGACATTAACATTGCCGCTATGTCCGAGGTCTTGGTGGATTTCGGTTGCTTGTCATTGCGTTATTTGTAGTCAACGGATCGGAGGTCGTGGGGAGCTTTGTATCTTTAGTGGCAGGTTACTTTGGAGGCTGCCCAGGGCCTTTCAGGAGAGTTAAGGTGTACCACCGATGCGGGTGCTAAGCTTGTATGCGGAAAGCAGGGCTGTGTGCCGGGGCACCTCAGGAAGTGTCCGGAGAGGAGGGGGCAGGGGGGAAGAGGGGTCACGAGTCGCGCATGCAGGGTGGGGGAGCGACTCCGGCGCCCCCCGTGCTTACCTCTGTCTCAGGTTAGGGTCCCTCTGAGAAGGCACAGGGTCTCCAGGCTGGTTGTGTTACTTGATGAAACGGCGAAGCGTGGTGTTCATTAGGGTCTCCGTGAAGGAAGTTCCTTCTGCCCACTGTTGCGCAGGGGTGGGTCTCCTGCCCCCGCTCAAAGTGCGGCCTTCAAGCCCTTCCCCGACACATTTTACCGGGAGAGGGGTTCATGCATTGTCAGGGGTCGTGTCACCTCAGAGGACTGCCTGCGTGTTTCTCCAGACTGCTGAATTAAGCCCTCTAGGAGGCCAAAGGAGAGCTGCCAACGTGGCCGGTGAGGGTTTTTGTATGCTGAGGGGGTCGCCTTACATTCAGGGGGCGAGCAGCTGTGGCATGGTGTGGGCCGGGGCACCCCAGGAAGAAGGGAAGAGAGAGGGGACGTGTAGTCAGGCCAGCCAACCAGGTGTGTGCGAGGAGCAGCTCCCGCGCCTCCCGGGCTCCGGGTGGGAGGGAGAGGGTAGGCCCCCACTCTGGTGCACCCTGTCTGTAGGAGCGTGGAGCGCCCCAGCTGGCAGAGCGGGGACACAGGACGAGTGGCCGGGTTTAGGTCAGCCTGCTGTTGCGGGCCGCTTCAGCGTCTCCAGGGGTGAGAGGACAGAGCGGGGCCAGGTGGAGCCTGCGAGGATGTCCCCGACTGGGTGACAGGCGGCAGAGAGAGAGTGCCCACTGTGGGTCAGGCTCCATGTCTTCAGGAACCCGCAGCAGCCGCCCAGAGAAGGAGGGTTGTAGGGGAGCTGAGGCTGGCTGAGCGGAGCAGGGGCCCCGCGGCTCTGTTGCAGTCAGGGGAGGGGGGGGCTGGAGAGCAGATCCGGAGAGGTGCCGGGTGTTGTGGGTGAGCGTTTGCCTGGCACCCGAGTGCCGCCGATGGTTTCAGGGCAGGCGGGCACCGCTCCCTTCTCCGCCCCTCCCCCAGCCACCCCCAGGCAAAGCGGTCCCATCCGCCATCTTGGGTCCCCCGAGCCACCGGGAAGAAACTCTCCTCAAACACCCATCCGCCGCCCCAGAGGTGTGTAGGAAGCGGGCCACAGGTGCTCCAGGCTGTCACGGATCACCTCAGGAGTTTATGCAGTGCGGCAAATCGATATCGCCGCATTTCAGGCCAGATACAGCGGGCGTTCCACGGAGGCCATTAGATGAGTGTCTTCATTGACGGCGCTCCAGGCCACGCCCCACCATCTACCTTTATAAAGACATCTTCAATAACTTTGACAATTCCAGCTGGAATCAAAGCCTTTGCACTCCTATCTTCAATCGCTGTGTACCCTCTTTATTTCTAAGTCAGCAGTCTCTGTGGCCTCCTTTATAGAGGAGGGCTACAGTGTTTTTGATTAGCTTGTTTTCATTGTTAGTTTAATTAAAATACCCTATTTTCATAGAAACTCGATTAGACATTCTTTTTGGTACCCCAGTACTAATGTTGTTTGGTCTGCTTCTGCAGTAACTCACACCCCTCCTGAAGTGTACAGCCTGCCCGGCCCCCTGCCTGCTCTACCCCGAGAGGCGAAGGAAGTATACCTGTCGGGCTGTGCCTGTCACCTTAATGATTGGGATAACTGCTGGTTTAATAGCAGTGTGTGTCGGAGTAGGAGCTTTATTCACTACGCATTTCGATACTCCTGTAGCGCAGTAGTCATTTCATCACAGCGAGTAGGCAAACTATTTTCACAGGAGACAGTGAGCTAAGGTGGTGTGTCATGATCACAGTGTCATATGGTGGAAACCACCCTGTTGTTGCTGAAGATTTACATTCTGTGTTGCTAGCTTGGCCCAACCCTTTACCTAGTCCTAATTAACGTTTGATTAAACATACACCTTTGTTTCTGCCTCGTGCTGATCCTATTCTGCATTGTGACATGGATCAGAGGGAAATTTCACTTCAATGCCCAACTTTGTTTAATAGAGACGATACATGGCACTGGACCACGCATGTTCAGAAGCCTGGCAGGATGCTCAGGACCCTTTTTAACAGTAGCATCCACAAGGAAGATCCGTAGCTGCATGTGAAAAGTACACCTTCACCAGTACAGTGGCAGAATTCAGATTAGCAGCCTCACAGAATGCAAAAGGGATCAAGCTTGCATTGAAAGTGGAAGCAGGTTCGGAGCGTAGACTGAGATAAGACGAGGGCCATGGTTTTCATGTGGTATTTGCTATTAGTGAGCATTGGAGTAAATGATGTTCTGGTGGGCAGTATATCCATAGTGCCTTATTTAATGTATGTATAAGCAACATACACAAGCAAGGAAGGAACACTACGGCCAGCTAAACCATCAATAAGGCTTTTTACGAAGAGCGTAATCTGAGTCCTAAACCATTGCAGTAGAACATTTGAAATGGTACAAAGAAACAAACTGCTTTTGTGTCAAATAAGCAGACCTGAAATAAACTAGCCAGAGACCTGTGATATTTTGTCCTCTCTCGTCTGTCCTCAACACGTTCTATGTAAGTTATGTTATGTTAAAGATTCTTATACCGTGCACTGTCGCCACTTGTGTGGTTCCTTGGTGCTCTAGCGGACCTGTAAAACAAAGGGGGTGGCAGGTTAGGAGGACTGAGTGGGAGAAAAGAGCAAGAGAGCTGTGCTCTGCTGTTGGGGGCTTCAGTTCGGTTGACACCGTTCACTGAGCGTAAGTGTGTTTTTCGGATGGAGCCACCATGTGCTGTTGTGCGAGGCTATATGTGGTTTGGTTTGTTGTTGTGGTGTAGTGAAGCGCGTGCAGTTTGTTGTGCTGTGGAGGTATGGTTGTGTTTAATTCAGAGTTTGAGAGGCGTATGTGTTTTTCAGTAGGGTTGGTTAGTGGAGTTACCCTATCCTACCTCTGTTTTGATTGATTGTGGCATGTATCCGTTTCCTTATCGTACATTCCGGTGTTTTCCTCTTACCACTCATATGCTGGGTGCAGAAGAGTTGGTCCTCAATGGGCCATGCAGTGGCAGTACCTTTTCCACCCCCAGTGTTCAGACCACGTGTTGCCCACATCCTCTACCCCTTAGCACACTCTGGTGTGCAGAAAACGTCACCCCTACAGGCTCCTCCAGGAGCGGGAAGCACTCCCTGTACCTCGTGCTCCATCAGTTCTGCGATCGGGACACACCTCTCTCCCCTTTTGTCCTGTCCTCTAAGGCCCTCTGTCAATGGTTCAATTAAGCCAGGCCCATCTCTCTCCCCGTTTTCCCGTTTGACCTTCTATAGGGAAGGGTACACCTAGGTCTTCCTCCCATTTGGACGTATCTCTTCTTGCCGAATATTTCTACCTGTAACCTGGCAGAGTTAGGCTAAAAGCAGGAAACTGCTATCTCACACAGTTAGGCTAAGTGATACCTAGGAAGAGGAAAAAACGCCTAAATTTGAAACATAACCATAAATGCAAAAACACCTAGATTTAAAATACCTGGGAAGAGGGAAAAATGCCTAAATTGGAGACATAACTGTAAATGCAAAAACACCTAGGGCCTCATTACGAGGCAGGCGCTCCCGTAATGAAGGGTGCCGGTACGGGACCGGCACTGTTCATTATGGGATGCCTGATTACGAGGTCCCCTAGCGGGACCTGGAACAGACGTCTGGTAAAACCAGACGTCCTTTCCGGGTCCCTCGAGGGGACCAAGGAGCTTATAACAGGCCCGTTATTAATGGGCCCGTTATTAGTTCCATCCCCATTCCCATTTAGCCCTATGGGGGCTCAAATGGGAATGGGGAATGGTTTTGTGCATGAGGAATTACCGGGTCCTCCAAGGTCAGAATGACCCGGCAATTCCTCATTCACAGAAGCCGGTACTGGAACCCGGTATGGAGGCAGCCATGCCCTTATTAAGGGCATGGCTGCCTCCATACTCGTAATGAGGCCCCTAGATTTGAGCTACCTGGGAAGAGGGAAAAACGCCTAAATTGGAGACATAACCGTACATGCAAAATAACCTAGATTTGAGATACCTGGGAAGAGGCAAAAAAGCCTAAATTGGAGACATAACAGCAAATGCAAAAACACCTACATTTGAGATAGCTGGGAAGAGAGGAAAAACGCCTAAATTAGAGACATAACAGTAAATGCAAAAACACCTAGATTCGAGATACCTGGGAAGAGGGAAAAACGCCTAAATTGGAGACATAACATTAAATGCAAAAACAACTGGATTCAAGATACCTGAGAAGAGGGAAAACACCTACATTGGAGACATAACAGTAAATGCAAAAACACCTAGATTTGAGTTACCTGGGAAGAGGAGAAAACACCTAAATATGAGAACCGGTAGTGCAATGAAAAACACCTAGAAATTGGTACACAGCATTGATTTGAAAATTAATTACTAGCTGGCTAACCTTGGTGTGCTATGTTATACAGATAAGAAGAGTGGTAGGGATTTTCTGGAATATGGTAATTGCTGTTCCCCACCACACTTACCTTATCAGTCGCTGCTGGTGGACAGCTGGCTTGTTTCACAGGCGAACACTGGCAAACACGAACTGGAGCTGCTAAATGGCCTACATAAAACGAAAGAGCAGACAATGGGCTCAACAATGGCACCAAAAGGTGAGTGTAACAGAATAGCCTGAGAGCGAAATAGTCTGTGATTTTTTAATGTGTAGTTATACCATGATTTGGGTAGACCTGTCTCTGAAAATAAGGTCTGCTAATATACCCCCTTTTCACAATGCTCCATGCTAGAAAAGCATGCTGCACACATGTGAGTTTGCTGAGCTATCTACTGATACCTCTCATCTGTTTCCTTATGGTTTGGGAACGTGCATTTACAAAGTGGCATGTGCATTCCTGCCAGCAGCTGTTGGAACCACACACAGGGCCCTGTATATTCACTGCTTGGAACTTTGTTTCACCTTAAACAAACCATTTGGGCTTAGATCCAGCAAAAGCCTCCCTGAGAAAGGTTGTCTTCTCCCAGGAAGACATGAACCAACACAAACGGGCAGCGTGAGATCTAGTGTGCAGACTCTGCCAGGCCAAGGGAAGTCACACCAAGATGTTAATTAGCAGTGACCCTTTGATTTGGACACAAAGAGGAAGAGGGAAGAGTAGTTTAGCTCAGGGGAGGACTTTCCAGTTAAAGAGAGGTTCTACCACTTTATATTTTCCTAGGGCTCCCAAACATGCCCCCACCCCTATTTCCTGTAGACAAAGCACTCTAGGTATGACATCACAATGCCAGAGCACCTTGAAACAGAAGTCAGGGTTGTGCCCCTTACAGAATACTAGAAGGGAAGCAATTTGCTTTGGCTGTTTGCCTATGTAAGAGATGGAGACCCTCTGCTTAATTGAATAATCTTTGGACACTTGAAAAATTATTCCTCTGAAACCTAGATGGGAATACAGTCTGCATCAAAGTCCTATGCCATAGCGGTGAACACAAAGATCTCCAAGGAACAGGCACACTCTTTTCCCTAACAATCCCAAGGGAATAGTGTGGTGTCTACTTACTGGACAAGGCCATCTGCAGCTGAGACCAGTGGTACCCAGGACCAGCTCACTGGAGGTGATAGAAAACTGCAAGTGCTCTCTACAAACCGTCCTGGTTGGGAAGCACTGAATAAAAGACTTAACTTGTTTCTTGAGACCCGGGATGGTATCCCCCAGTACCCAAAGATCAAGCACCAGTGATGGACCCTGTTTTCCAACTTTGATCTGTTTTCAAGCTAGCTCGACTGCTTTGAGATCCTTTTTCAGCCTTGGCAAGCAGTAGGAGCTGCGCCTGACAATCTCTGCTTTTTCAATCCTCTGTCAAGCCATGGAGTCGTGGACTCGGTCCTTCACCTCCATGCATTCAAGCATTTTTTAGCTGATCACCACTGAGCAACCTCATCACATCTTGGGACCCTTTTCAGCCAACTCTACTGATTTGAGACACTGACTCAAAATCATGCTGCCTGGTTTCTTTATTTGAATATGAGCCGATCACTGGTACAGGACTGCACTGCATCATTGGACAGCCTTGAGCTGACTCAACTGTCTTGACGCCCATGATCCAGTGAGAATCACTGACTCAAAACATCTTGATGCCGCTTTGACCTATTTATATTATTTTATTATAATCTTTGTTTAGCGCTATTCTTACCCACAGGGACTTGAAGCACCTTACCTGGTTTAAAATTTGAAATGTGGGAGTTGAAAAAAGAAGTTACACAATGTTTCCAGGAAAGGATAGGAAGATTAGGATAGGCAAGTGATAGCATTGGAGGAGGGCATGGTTATGTGTGGGGAAACTGGTATGTTCTGAGGTCCTTTCTCAAAGTGGTAATGGAGGGTGCAGTGTGTATGTGACGAGGTAGGGTGTTCCATACCCTGGCCGCCTAGTGGGTACATTATTTTTTTTGTGTGCATGTGAGTTTGCAGAGTGGAATGCATAGAAGGTATTGGCTGGCTTATCTGGTGTTTATGTGGACGATGGGTTTGAGTTTGCCATGAAGGTAAGATGGAGTTTTGAGGTGGATGGCTTTGAATACAATGCAGAATCCTTTGATCGCAACTCTGTGAGGTATGGGGAGCCAGTGGATCTGGGCAAGAGTGGGAGTGATGTGTGAATGTTTGGGTTGGTGGAGGATGAGTCTGGCTGCTGTGTTTGGTATGGCTTGCAGGATGGAAAGGGTGATTCATCATGTGGGCTAAGATGTCTAGTAGAATGTTGTGGTTGATGCTATCAAAGGCTGCAGAGAGGTTGAGGTGTACAAGTAGTGCTGTGTGTCCTTTATCTATGATGCTGTGGATGCCATCAAGGATGTCAATAGTAGTGGTCTCAGTGCTGTGTCCAGGCCGAAAGCCAGATTGGAAGGGGTTGAGTAGGGTGTTGTGGTGATGTGTTGTTGCTGTTGGGTAGTGACAAAGTGTTCCATTATTTTGACGAGGTATTGTAGGATAGTAATCGGGTGGTAGTTTACAGGGAGCATGTGGTCGAGAGATGTTTTTTTTTAGGAGGGATGAGAGTTTTGTGAGCATGGTTGAGGGGCATGAGTTAATTTGCCAGGCTCTTTCTAGTCGTCTGGCTTCCTGCTAGGGAGGAGTGAACTGTTGAACCATGGTTTGTGGTGCTTGTTGTGGGTTTTATGTACCATGTAAGAGACAGGACTTGATGATGTTGAGCCAGTGGAGAGCTACAGTGGTGATGCAATTGGATGCCGCTTAAGGTGAGCCTGCATCATCTAGGGTGTTTGAATGTTTTGGCCGTGAGGGTGATGAGAGTGTCTGTGTTGAGGGGGTGGAAAGTGTCCTTTGAGTTGCAATGTATGGAAACAGGAGTGTGAGTTGGAGAGCAGAGGGGAGGGCTGTCCTCATGTTGTGTATTTTGGAGTTGAAGTAGTCCATGAGGTAGGGGGGGCGTGGCTTGGTAGCCATGTGAAAGGACGTGCTTGTACGGGAGCTCCCGCTGATCCGTACATAATCCGACTGATACCGCGCAAGGACCGCTGTGATTTGGCGAAAATTGGAAGACTGTGTACATGAAGTCCGGCTGCACGCGAGGACACATTTTTATATGGGTTCGTAGTGCGCACGGACACTTAAGAGCCGAATGAAGCACTGGCGGCCAAACCTCGGCGGATGACAAAATGGCCGCCGCCGCTTGACGAGGGGACAAAGGAGCGGTAGATCGGGACCACAACATACGTGCGCCCTCTCAGCGGTACGAAGGGGGCAGCGCGACCCTGCCCACCTGGGGGGAGCGCCGGATAACAGCGGTGCCTGAGACTGCTGGGCGAGCTGAGACTCTCAACAGAGTCGTGGTGTATGGGCACAGTGCCTCCCTGGTTTGGACCGGGGCGCGACCGGAGGGACGCTCCTGACTGGAGATATGTCGAACAAGCCTCTGAGGGCGAAGAATAAACAGCCCACGCTCGACGAATACGCCAAGACGTCGCCTGGCCTGGAGGGTGCCAGGAGCAAGGATAAGGCTCAGATCAAGGAGATGGCCGCCGGTGGTGCGAACCAGGAGGTTCTCGCTGCGATCGCGGATCTGAAGGCGACGTGGGAGACCAGGCTCCAACTTGCTGTGGTCGAATTGAAAACCGCGTTGGAACTACAGGTTGGAGCGGTGCAGGAGGACGTGAACCTCCTGAGGCAGGATGTGCGAGCCCTGGCTGAGCGCACGGAAACTTTGGAAAAGGAGATGAGCCCTACTGTAGCGGACTGCACTGCACATAAGCGCGATATCCATGCCCTGGTGCAGCGGGTGGGCAACTTGGAAAGTAGGGCTGAAGAGGCGGAAGGACGTGCCCGGAGAAACAACGTTCGCATCGTGGGCCTGCCGGAGGGGGCAGAAGGCCAGAATCCCACGGAGTTTATTGAGAACTTGCTGCTGCAGGAGATCACTGGGGGAGCCCTGTCGCAGGGGTTTGCGGTGGAGAGGGCGCACAGGGCCTTGAGTAGAAGACCACCGCCGGGGAACCCACCTAGGCCTGTGATCGCCAAGATCCTCAATTATCGGGATCGGGAAAGGATCCTTGAGCACTTTCGTAAGGGGGGCACCATACGGCGAGGAGAGGCGACCATTACTGCTTACCCCGATTACACCTTGCAAGTGCAGCGCAGTCGCATGAACTTTGGGGCGGTCAAGAGGCGATTGCGGGCAGCAGGGTACAAGTATATGCTGCTTTACCCGGCCAGATTGAAGGTTTTCTTCAAGACTAAGATGCTGTTCTTTGACACTCCGGAGGAGGCCATGGAATGGCTCGATGCACAAAACTGTCCTCAGGAGCCAGATGAGCGGACGGCGGATGGAACGGGAAGAGATAAGTGATGCTGCGGGCCCGGTTGGGCTATGAACATTGGGACTGGAATATAGTCGGGATGACTCTGTTTGGTAGTGTATGCGTTAGGACTTTGAAACATGGTCCGTGTGCGCGGATACGGAAGTGCGGGAGGGGAGCCTCCGAGGGCTGGTCCTTGTACCCCAGTTTGAGGTTAGTTTAGTCACTGTGTGTGGGGTGACACCCTGTCGGGTTCTCTACTTGGGTTCCAGAGAGAACCGAACACAGGGATGCCTGAGATCCAGGGATGGAGCTGGGCAGTTGGTTGGGTTAAGGGGGTTAGGGGGGTGGGGTGGGTCAGTTTTTATATGAGCCTGGGAGAGAAACTGGTGATGGGGGCCCTTGCGGTAGGGGGGAGGCGAGTGGTCCTGGGAGAGGGATGGGAGCTATGGATGCGTCATAGGGGACCTTAGGATACTAACGTGGAACGTTAGAGGTCTTAACAGCTATCTTAAGCGTAACAAGGTCATGTTGTACCTAAAAAGACAAAGGATAGACATCGCCCTGTTACAGGAGACACATCTGACACGGGATAAGTTGGAACTGGTGGGGAGAAAGTGGAGAGGGACTGTAGTTGGATCCACATACTCTGCCTATGCTAGAGGTGTGCTGATTTGGGTTGCACCACATGTCCCGTTTAAGCTACTTGGGGAGGTTGTGGAGGCTGATGGGAGGCTGGTCATGGTAAGGGGGCTTGTGGAAAATAAAGTAGTGTGCGTTATAAATACCTATGCCCCCAACCGTGACACGGCGACATACTTTAGGACACTGACCACTAGACTGGGTGAGGGGATGGGGGGTCCTGTGATTTGGGGAGGGGACTTTAATTGTGTACTAGACCCCAAGGAGGACAGGTCAGACGACAGGGTGGACAGGCCCAGCCCGGCGGCTAGGGTACTGCAGGCGCTGCTGGTAGACCTTGGCCTGGCAGATGTGTGGAGGACGAGACACCCTGGCGTGAGGCAATATTCACATTACTCGGCCCCGCACCAGTTACACACAAGGCTGGATTACTTTTTCGCCACTCCAGACATTGTCGCGGAGTGTGACCAGATAGACTACAGGGCGAGAGTCCTTTCGGACCACTCGCCCCTGGTCATGCGTTGGCAGCTTTGTCCCCCACGTGCGCGTATTCCAACATGGCGCCTCAGGGCGGAAGCGCTCAGGGATCCAGTCTTCAGAGAAGAAGTGAGGGAGGAGATTGTTGCTTATTTTGAAACGAACACAGGCAGCGTCAAGTCGGCTGGTACTTTGTGGGAGGCCTTTAAGGTTGTAATGAGGGGGGTTGCCATGGCTAAATCCAAAGGACTAATGGGAGGAGTCCTGGCAGATCTGCGTAGAGCCGAGACTGAGTTGGAGAGAGAGCTGGGGGAGGGGGGGACGGACATGGAGGAGGTCATTAAACTGCAACAGAGGTGCGCAGAACATTGGGACAGGCTTTGTAACCTGAATTACAGGAAGTACATTGAGAGGTTGCATGCCGGGGGAGACAAGACGGGCAGACTTCTTGCTTGGCTGTATAAGAGCGAGACCCCAAGATCCCCGATCCGGTCAGTTATCACTGAAAAGGGAGTGGAGCAGAACACCCAGGAAGGGGTGAATGGAGCATTCGCAGAATATTATCAAGCATTATATGAGGATCGAGAGGGGGGAAGCCGGGAGGATATAGAGGTAGTACTTGAAGACATAGGCCTGCCCAAGATAAGTGACAAAGAGCGAGAGGAGATGGATGCTCCGATCACTCTGGAGGAGCTGCAGGAGATTGTGCGGCAGCTACCCACTTGCAAGGCCCCAGGAGCGGATGGGTTCCCCAGTGAATTTTATAAAGCATATGGGGAGGAGGTGCTCCCGCCCATGCTGGAGATGTTTCATGAAGCGTTCGAGGTGGGGCGGTTGCCGGAATCACTCAGGGAGGCGATTATAGTACCGCTCCCCAAACCCAATAAACCGGGACATGATTGTGGCTCCTACCGACCCCTGTCGATGCTGAACCAGGACAGCAAGATCCTAACAGCTGTCCTGGCGGCCAGAATGCGGAGGGTAATAGGCAAGCTGATCCATCCTGACCAGACGGGCTATGTCCCGAACAGGAATATTACCCACAATCACAGGCGCCTTCACAGGGTGGTGGAAAAGGGGGGCAGTGACGACAGCGAAATGGCAATAGTGGCGCTGGACGCGGTTAAAGCGTTCGACTCCGTCCGATGGCCATGGCTCCTGGCGGCTTTGGGGCGGTTCGGACTGGGACCATGCTACATGAGGTGGGCCGAGCTATTATATAGTGCGCCTCTGGCTAGGGTCCGTACGGGCGCAGTAGTGTCAGACAGATGGCAGTTAGGCAGAGGTACCAGGCAGGGATGTCCTTGGTCCCCAATGTTGTACATACTGGCCCTCGAACCCTTAGCAGTTTACCTCCAGCAGCAGTATGATCCGGTGGGCATAGAGGTGGGAGGAGAGTGTCATCTTATATCCCTGTATGCAGACGATATGCTGTTATACCTGAAACACCCGGAAGAGAACTTGCAGTATATCTTGGAGGTATTGGAGAGGTACGCCTGGTTGTCCGGCATAGCGGTTAACCCTCAGAAATCCGTATTATTCCCACTGGGCAGTTATGTGGGGATACCGGCGGAGAGGTTGCCGGTGCTGCGGATTCCGTGGGCAACGAGCTCCTTCCGGTACTTGGGCATTGACGTGTATCACACGACCGAGGAAGAACACAAGTATAATACTGAACTAGCTGTGGGAAAGATTGAGAGGTGCATGAGGTTCTGGGAAAGATTGCCTTTAGCAATGATGGGTCGCGGAGCTATGCTTAAAATGGTGGTGTTGCCCAGGCTCCTGCATTATTTTAATAACATCCCGCATATGATACCTAGGAAGTTTTTCGCCAGGTTGCATAGCGTGTGTAGGAATTTCCTGTGGCACGGCACGCGCAACAGGGTCGCATTATGGAAATTGCAGAACTCTTACGAGAAAGGTGGCGTGAAGCTGCCGAACTTTGAGGCCTATTATATCGCGGCGCAACTGCAATATGTGGCCAGGTGGCTTTCAGATGAAGAGACCCCCGAACATAGGCTGCTAGGGAAAGACTGTTCCCCCTTCTATCTGCGGGAGGTGATTTGGGTGACTGGCTCATGGATGAGAGAGCGTCCTAAGATGCTGGCCCTTGGCAGGAACATATGGCGGCGTGCCTGTCGGATGATGGGTGACCCCGCGCCGTGTATGCCGCAGTTCCCTCTTATCGCCCTGGCAAAGGAGGACGGGCAGCTGAGAACTATTATCCGGACGTATTGGGAGTCAGTGGGATTGATTACAATGGGCGACATCTGGCAGGAGGGGACCCTGATGGAGTTCGATGAACTGGAGGCAGGGTCGGGACTACACAGGGGTCAATATGTAACATATCACAGGGTGGCCCGGGAGGTCCGGAGCACGTGGCCCGAAACTACTTTGGCCGATGAACCGGATGCCACGCTGGAGACGATGTATGACGCATCAGAGGGCGGACACGAGGTCTCTAGGTTGTACGAGATGTTGATGACAAAGGTTGGGAAGGATTTAGGGTACCTGAGACTGGAGTGGGATGCAGAGGTGGGGGCTCCGATGTCGGATGGGATGTGGGAGCGCGCCCTGGGGTACCATAAAAAGGTATCGAGGAACGCCAGGTTCAAGCAGATACAGCTCTATATTACGCACAGGGCATATATGACCCCCCTCAGAATTTCCAAATTCCTGGGTAGTGGTCGCCAGGCGTGCCCCAAGTGTAACGAAGAGAATGCGGACATGATACATATGTTCTGGGCGTGCCCAGTGATCGCAACTTATTGGGGTGAAGTGGCGCAGAGGCTGGCAGGAAGAGGTATTACACTTAAGGTGGATTCGGCGTGGGCTTGTCTGCTGGGAGGGTATCCCAGGGCGCGTAAGCTTCGACATGTTGACAAACTTAAAGATCTGGCCTATGTGCTTGCCAAACGTAGGATAGCCATGGAGTGGAAGAAATGTCACAAGCCGCGAGTGGAGGTCTGGTGGCGGGATCTCCAAAAATGGGCGGATGCTGAAACGACAGCGTGGCAAGATGGCAGTATGGCAGGCGATGGGGAAGAAATAGGCTCTCTCATGGCATGGAAGTTGTTGTTAGCTGAAATGTTTTGTGCGGGATCGGCCTCGGCTGGACTTGAGAGCGATGAGGCCCCACCGCACGGAACGGACACTGATGGTGAACACTCTACAGGCTCATAGGGGGGAGGGATGGGGATTGCAGTGCCTTACTTTTTGTTCGTTTGGCTTTGTTGTTTGAAGTGTTTTATTTATGTTTCGTTGTAATGTTGTTTGGTTGAGATAAAATAAAAATACATTTAAAAAAAAAAAAAAAAAAAAAAAAAAAGAAGTAGTCCATGAGGTAGTTGCATGCTGTATTGGATGGGTGGTGCAGAAGATGTGGAGGGTGGTTTAGGGAGAGACTTGGTGATGTTGAATAGTTTCTTGAACTATTAGTGGCAGATTGGAGTTCTTGGAGGTAATGGGTGGCTTTGGCATTCCATATGGATGTTTTGCATTTGCTGCAGCAGTGTCTGAGGGGTGTCCCAGTTGAGGGGCAAGAGTTATGATATGATAAGATGTGGCATTTATAATGCGCCTGTACACAAGTGTTTCTAGGCGTGACAAGGCAAGGAGGAGGAAACAAAGGGAGGATAAAATAATAATCTTACTAGGCCTTGTGTCATACAGAACGCGCAAGTGCAGGGAAGAGAGAAGTGGGGAAGTGCCAGAGGGGAGGGGAAGGGGGTAGTGCAGTTAACTCATAAGTGCAGCCAGCTAGTGGCTCATAGGTGCAGAGAGAAGGGACTGTAGGGTTGCTGATACAGACTCTTAAGTGCTGGAGAGCCCGGAGGCAGTGCAAGGTGTGGCTCTTATTAGGAAAATGAAAAGGGATTTGGTATGGGTCCGGGGAATGTGGCCCCAAGCATATGTAGTTTGGACTAAGTTGTTGCTGCAGAGAGTTTGGAGAGGAGAGAGAAGTGAGGGAGCAATAGAGCGGGCAAAGAAGGGAATAAATAGAGAGATTGGAACATTTTGTGCCTCGGCAGCGGTGAAGGTTTTAGAACACAAAGAA
This sequence comes from Ambystoma mexicanum, assembly GCF_040938575.1. Lineage (NCBI taxonomy): Eukaryota > Metazoa > Chordata > Amphibia > Caudata > Ambystomatidae > Ambystoma > Ambystoma mexicanum. The sequence continues at coordinate 568,247,466 of NC_090926.1, read as the reverse complement.
ATAGTTTTTGAAGGTTTCAAGATCTTCAGAGAGGATGGTGTCCACTTGTCAGTTTACGGGAATAGTTATTATCTGACAGATTTGATCTTGCAGGTGGAAGAGATAGTGAGGAGTTGGAAGTAGAAAGAAGTGGTTGATGGTGGGTCAGAACAAACACATCGGTGGAGGGTATTTTTGTTGCCGGGGGCATGGCCCCTTTAGATGTGGGGAGAGAAGCACAATGGGGGAATAGCGTGGGAAAGGATAGGGGTGGTGCTGTTTGCACAAACGGGCTACCCCGGGGGAACAGGTATTGAACCTGGAGGGGCATGGGCCCGGGGAGAAAGCGGGATGCCTTGAGAAGATGGTAAGGAGACGGTAGGGACCAAGGGATAGTTAGGGAGGAAGTGGAACTATTTAATGATTTATTTGTTGGGGAAAAATGAAAGTGTTGAATTATTAAATTGGTTGTTAAAACATTTTATTAGTCTGTAAGGCCATTGGAGCCAGGTCAGCGGTTATTTGTGAGCTTTGGCCTGTCACATTAAAGCAACCTTTTCCACTACAAGCGAGTATGGGTGTTTTGTGCAGTAAGCCAAAAGGGGGGATCTGGGGGAACGCGAAGCGTTTCCCCCGCAGTGATTTTTGGTGCTCTACTGGCCAGCGGGCTGGCCTGCGCATAGAGCGCCTTACGGGGTACTTAAGGAGGCAGGGAAGGTTCTGGGGCAGGCGACGGTTGGGACGTGCGTTTGTCCCCGCCCTCCCTCCCTCTTTTTCTCTGGCAGACAAATGGTTTTTAATTTCTAAGGGGAGGGGTTTCCTTTTAATTCAGAGTTTCTGTTAGGTTTTTCCCCCTTTAAATTTTTCATGGGCTTTAGTATCGGTTTAGGGGCCTTATTGGGTTTTCAGCAGTTTTTGTGTGACAGGCTGGGGCATTAGTTGGGGAAGTTGTAATGTAAAATTTCTGTTGCTGATGTGGCAGGCCAGACTGGCTGCAGGTCATAGGAAGGTGGAGCTTGGTGTAGAGGGGAGTTTTATGATATTTGAATTTGTTTGGTTGCCGGGGGCATGGCCCCTTTAGATGTGGGGGAAGTGAAGCACATGAGGGAATAGCGCAGGAAAGGATGGGGGTGGTGCTGTTTGCACAGAAGGGCTACCCTGGGGGAACAGGTATTGAACCTGGAGGGGCATGGCCCCGGGGAGAAAGTGGGATGCCTTGAGAAGATGGTAAAGAGACGGTAGGGACCAAGGGATAGTTAGGGAGGAAGTGGAACTATTTAATTATTTATTTGTTGGGGAAAAATGAAAGTGTGAATTATTAAATTGGTTGTTAAGACATTTTGTTAGTCTGTAAGGCCATTGGAGCTGGGTCAGCGGTTATTTGTGAGCTTTGGCCTGTCACATTTAAGCGACCTTTTCCACTACAAGCGAGTCTGGGTGTTTTGTGCAATAAGCCAAAACACCTGCAAGTGGTTTTTCGTTGCCCTGACTCATCCGGTAAAGGGTCATGGCAGTCATAAGCGACAACAGGACTCATTTACAGTGGCAGGCAGACAACAGTGGAATATGGTAAAACCATTAGAACGCTGTAAAGAAGGACAACTATCTACAATTAAATTTAGATTCCGCAGCACTGTAGCCCATCATATATCACTACCAATAGGTGCTGAGGTTGGATGTTTTTTGCACACAGCCTGCCTCCCAGTGGCGGCCTATTATGCCATTTATGTTTCTTATTAGAGCTTTTCTGCCAGCTCCACGTGCTACTTGCCGGCTGCTTGAGAGTGCATCGGGCGATAGAAGGGGGACGCCATGGACAACTAAGAATGAGGCGAGAGATGGTTATTGGCAAGGATGCAGGCGACCAGGTGGTGATGAGCTGCCTATGTTGTGGGTAGGAAGGCAGTGCTAGGAGTGGGTGAGGCTCTGGCAGAGGAACAGCAGCAACCAGGGAGACCGAGGGTCATAGAACTCAGACACCCAATGGGTTTTCAAACCTTTGAAGTTGAGGCCCTTTGGGTAGCGTGTCATGCAATGGATGGGAAGCAGAGTAACTCTTAAACCAAATATCGGAACCAACAGGGAGTTACAACGTACAGCATGGTCATCGCACAAGATCTCGGCGGATCATACAAAAAAAATCAGTTTTATAGTAAAATTGTGTCATACGTGATGTAATAGTACGTGGCAAATAAGAGAAACCTAGTAGGGGTTGTAGTGTGTTCAAAGGGAACATCTCAGTATACTTTCTCTAAGGGGTTGGGTTGTGATTGGGTGTCTACTGTCAGGTGGACATCTTGTGCCCACCTCTAATGGAAGTCATCTTCATCATTATTAAGTACACAGTATGTCATTGGCTCTCAAACTATAAGGCCCTTCGTTATATGGCCCTCTACAATTGGTTGGCATGCTCGTGCCAGTCTGGAACATTCTGCTCACTAGCAGCACGTAAGCGCATACCCCAGGTGCCAGGATGTGTACTTGACTGTACCTCCCCTTCCAAATAGCCCAACGTCTCTTATCACCCATGCCTTCTGCCATGAAGATTTGTCTTTGAACTTGACCTTGCAACGTATCCTTGTCTCTGGGAAATAAGGGAGTGTGGGCAAGCACTATCGCTTGTTCTAGAACACCTCGCCCAACTCTATTTCCATCCTTGGCTCCAGAGACCACGATTGGATCCATTTTTCTGCATTTAATTGTCTTAAATGAATACAACTTGGCACTCATGGTGTTCTTTCTTTGCACCTCAACAAGGGATTATTCAGCATCTCACGTTCACCACCTTCAACAATAGATAACCAGTCTTGGCTGCTTCAGCCTTGACACCGGGCCTGACAGCCCTTCCAGACTGATCCATGAGCTCAGTTAATTCTTTGCTGTGACACAGCCCTCGGGTCTTCTGTTCATGGGTTTAAGTTTACTAAAGTTATAACACCGATGTCCAGTTTCAATACAATGGCGGCTTAACCTGCAGTCTATTCACTACTCATAGACAGCTTCTAAGATCGCTTGATCTACTTGCGTTGCTGCATCCGTACAATTATTAAATGACTTGCATTTCTGCAGTGCTCTTCACACGTGCAATTTTCTTTTTCGAATATAAACCTTTATTCGATTCTTTATCTCGTCATCAGTTTCTATAAGGGTCATACATCTTCTTCAGCCAGTCTTCTCTGTGCATCACACTTCGCTTCTTTTGGCTTCACCAGCTCCTTTTCTTGCTCTTTTTCATAATCCTTCGGGGACTTCCTCCATTAGAATGTCATCTCTTCGGAAGTACATTTGATAGGATTTTCTTAATGGTTACCTTTTCTCAAAGATTCGCTGCGGAATGGTTACAACTGCTGGTGCCAAGCATGGCACAATCTCAGGCCTCCAACATATAGGTTGCAGGGGTGCGGGACTTCCTGCAGAGGCAATCGACTGCTCCTCTAAACCTTGGTGGCATTTTAGAAGGTCATCTTGGAGGAGAATGGGGTTCCAGAGGATGGATCCTCGCCAAACTGTTTACAGTCTGCTGGTTGGAGGGCTAAACACTTCTGAAAGTGTTTTTTATGTGGTTATGATGTAAATATTCTGATTTCTTTAAATATATCTTCTTTGGTCCTCTTCTAAGCACACCCTATTTTGGCAGATGAAGAAAATCTAAAGGAGAGAAAGTGTGAAAGAGGGAGATAACTCTGTTGTCCCGGCTTTCTCATTGGCTTCATTGTCCCTAGAGCGGTATCCGAGGTGTAGAAATAATATATAAAATGCTTCTGCAATGTTTTATGCATCAGATACTGCTCTGGGGCATTTTCGTTCTTATTGCTGGCAGAGCTAGGGTATGCAACAGCATTGCCATTTCCAACTGCCCCCTGCGCTCCATGCAGCCAAAAGCAGAAGCATTTACGCCAGCATGACATTTTCATCCTGTCCTAAATGTATTGGATTCCTATGGAAGCCGCTTGATTTTTGCACCTGCTAACAGGAGACAGATGCCATTGGAATCCATTTTAAATCCATTGTCTGCCAAGCATAAATGGCAGGCAGGATTTACACTATTTGCACTACCAGATGCAAAAACAAAACATAAAGATGATTTTGCTGGTTTGTACTTCGTAGTGCAAATGATGAAAATTGCAGACAGGACCTTTTTGCAAGCAGATAACCTCTGTGCAATGTATTCATTTCTATAAAAATAACCTACTATGTAGCTCATTTAGTATAATATCATAATTTTGGAATCAGGTGTAGCCCGATCCCTGCCACAAAATGTTGGTCATTTGCACCAAGAGATGCAAATGTGCAGGGCAGAAGGTTGTATGTACACCTGTACACCACCTAGTGCCCTGCACATTTGCACCCCGCCGTGCAAATGAGAACTCTGCCTACTATGCACGCATGGCAATCAGTGTTTACAATTAGAATTAAACGCTGCATACCACGCATAAAAGGCAGCGTTTGATTCTAATTGTAAATGCTGTCTTCTATGCAAGCGTGGTAGGCAGCGTTTACAATGGATCCCTATGGAGTTCGCCTGGTTTATACTGGAACACGAATCCGGTGGGCTCCATGGAGATCCCTAGAATTTGTATCAGCATGAAAAGCCATGACAGCGCAAATATTGAGGCATTTGTATGGCAGAGAGGGGGTGGTGGAAACACTAGTTGTGTTCTGCCCCTCCTCTCTGTCATACATATGAAGGAAAATGTGGCATGGCGTGATTGAAATGCATAAAAGCCTTATGCAAAGCTTTTGCATCCCCTATGTGTTTATGTGGGTAATCCACATTTAAAACCCGGTTCACCTGGCGCCACAATCAAGTAGCTTATCCACTAGACTACATTTGCTCTCTTCAGCACACGTGTTAGGTAGCATATCACAGGCAATAACCTATTGATCAACTTCTGTGCAGGAGTTTTTAACAGAAGTCAAATATTCAATCCAAAGATGACATCACAAATGCCATTGATGGCATCACTGATGACATCACATATACAATATATTTTGATGTAAAGTCCCCACAAGGGGTTGTGTTTATAATATTGGTAACAAGATGCCTGGGGTGATTGGTAGACCTATCATGAACTACTTAATCTATTAAAAAATGTACTCATGTAAACAAAATATTATATTGGAGTGTCCATAAACATAGGTAATGGCTGCAGCATGCACCATAGAAGTACAATATTTTTAATCTTGTAATTTTGGACAGTAAAATAATGAATGCTACCTTATCAGAGTTTTGAGTAATGTTAAACATGTAATAAATAGCTAACAAATCAAGACTTACTACACAATTGTGCTAGTACAAACAGTACATACGAAGACCCACAATGCATACAAATCAGAGGCAATTAGAGGGAAACTAAAGTCAGGAAGAAAGAAACAGCATCATCAGAAAATGTTAATAATATTACATTTCATCTTTATGTATAAAAATGAATTGTGTGTTTGAGGCTGTAACGCTCACCTGATTCCCGCAGAGGCGCCGGTCTTGACTGGGTGAATGCCGTATCTTCAAAGGTGATGTGTAACACACGGTTGGCTCTTTGGGCTGGACCTCTGTGCACTGTATGTCTGACTCGAAGAGTAAGATGTCTGCAGATAGAAAATATGGGATTAATGAACTGGGGTTATTGGGTGCCTCTCTCCTCTTCCCTTTCTCTTCTCCTGTAGAACCCCAAATGTTAACGCCCTCACCTTAGGTAAGTGAACGCCGAGCTCTCCATCTGCCTCGGGGCAGGGTGCCGTAACCAGTTTCTTCACTGGATAAGGGGGCAGGCCTCTTGACCTCAGAGGACTGCTGTCCGTCGTTAACTGCACGAACGGTAAGTTCTGGGCACTTCAAATGTCTTAAAAGTATTTTGTAATGCTATCTCTTGTTTTGCAGGGTTCCGGCGATGGCGGATGGCGGGCTGATGAGAGTTGAGGATCGAACCCGCGTGAGGAATAGAAGCGCCTGGAAGCACGTAAGTAAGCGCTTGTAGCCTGCTTCACGATGCGCACTAACTGTCCCTTTTATCTTGCAGGTACAAGTTCGGAGCTTTAGAGAAGCTGAAGGGTGCTGGAATACCCACTGGATTCGGCGTGGGAAGGAGTAATGGCACGTGAGTAATAAAGTTGCCCAATGTCTTTAAACGCACCTTCTTTTGTCTTTCAGATGCGGGATGCAGCGCCGAAGGCCTCCGGAGCGTGCGAAGAGCTGGTAAGCTTTTGTCTTTCAGATGCCGGAATGCATTGTGAAGACCTCCGGAGCATGCGAAGAGTAGGTAAGCCTTTGTCTTTCAGATGCCGGAATGCAGCGCGAGGCGTTGGTGACAGCCGATGGACCAGGTAAGAGATGCGCTGCCACTGAAGACCGTAGTGCTAACCTGTTCTTTCTTTGTCTTTACAGGTGCTGCTGAAGACTGGATTCCAGGATGGTAAGCCTTTGTTCCCTTAGGCCCAGGATCAGAAGCAGAAGACACGATGAGCGTTCTGCTGCAGAGAATGCAGAATAACGCAAAGCAAGATTCATCCATCGGGTGTGGTTTAAATAGCCTCCAGTAGTGCTTAGGTGTCTCCTTCCACAGCCACGCCTAGGTAAGAAAAGAGTTCCTGCTTTCCAGAAGAGTTCCAGTGTTCTGAACCTAGGGAGTGGCTCCTGCCCCACCCAACAGGAAAAGTAGTCCCAAACAGAAGAGGATCAGGGGTTCAACTGGCAGGTAAGTAAGCAGCATGGCCTGCTGCAGGTAAGTCCACCCAAGCATTATGAGCCCGGCGCTTCCAGCGCTGGGACTGGGCATCTTTATGAGCCTGGTGCCACTGGCGCCAGGACAGGGTCCAAAAGGTCCCAATTGGGACTGGCTGGCACTCGGAACCGGGGTTATGGGTCTGCTTCCAAGGGAGTCGGGCAAGTCCTGATCTTTTGGAAGCAGAGATCATGACAGCACCCCCCCCTCAAGGCCCCTCCCAAACCGGGCTTCTCCGGGGGTTTGGGCTTGTTAGGAAATGTTCGATGAAATCTTTTGATTAGACGAGGCGCGTGGACATATTCTGCAGGTTCCCAGGATCTTTCTTGGGGACCGTAGCCTTTCCAGTCAATCAGGTAAAATAGTTTAGATTTGGAGATCTTGGAATCCAGGATGCTTTTGACTTCAAACTCGAGTTCTCCATCAACTAGAATAGGTTTTGGAGATGTAGTTAGTCGGGTTTGAGGTTGCACGGGTTTTAATAGAGAGACGTGGAAGACCGGATGTATCTTCATGTGAGGGGGCAAGTCCAACTTGACCGCTACTGGATTTACTATGGTAGTGATGGAATAGGGACCAAGGTATCTTGGGTTGAATGTGCGTGGTCCTTTTAGAGGTAGATATTTGGTGGATAACCAGACTTGATCTCCTACTTGATATTGGGGGGCTTCCTTCCGATGTTGGTCTGCTCCTTTCTTGTATTGTTCTTTAGCCCTTCGAAAGTGAGAAACGGCTTCCTTAAAGGCTTGGGTGATTGTAGAATGCAGGTGGTCTACTGCTGGTGTTCCAAGATCTTGGAGTGGATCCAACTCCGAGGTTCGGGGGTGACTACCGTATAAAAGAAAAAACGGGGTCTTCCCAGTTCCCGAGTGGACAGAGTTATTGTAGGCATATTCGGCTATCCAAAGGATATCTTTCCAAGTTTTTTCAGTTTGTTGTAGCATGCAGCGCAAATACTGTTCCAGAGTTTGATTGGTCCTCTCGGTTTGTCTGTCGGTTTGAGGGTGGTGGCTGGTCGAAAGTCTCACATCAATTTGAGCCGACCGACAGCAACTTCGCCAAAAATGAGAAATAAATTTACTACCTCGATCCGAAATTAGAACTTAAGAAAAACCGTGCAGTCGGACGATGTTTTCGAGAAATTCTCGGGCCAGAGTTGCTGCTGTTGGTAAGCCTTTGAGTGGAATGAAATGCGCCATCTTGGAGAATAGGTCCACGATTACTAGGATCGTATTGTATCCGGAGCATGGAGGTAGATCGGTGATGAAGTCCATAGAAAGCGTATGCCAAGGGCGAAGCGGGATGTCAATAGGGCGTAAGAGGCCGGCTGGTTTTTCCTTTTGACTCTTGTTTTGGGCGCATACTCCACAGGACATTATAAAGTCTCTGATATCTTTTTTCCAAGACGGCCACCAGAAGTAGCGCTTGATCTTTTCCGAGGTCTTGGTCATACCGGGATGTCCTTCCATTAAAGAATCGTGATAACAAGAGATTACCTTTTTCTGTAAATCTGTGCTGGGCAGGTATAACCGTTCTTGGAAATATAATAGGTTGTCCTTCACCGTAAAGTCCTTTCCCTGCAGATGCCAATTCTGTATGTCTGCTGGAGTTACCAGTAGCCTGGCTTTATCCTTAACTTCCTCTATGGATTGTGTGGCGATTACACCTAGAATTCTTTGTTCGGGAATGATAGGTACAGGTTTAGGATTGATCAAATGTTCTTCCACTCCCATCCGAGAAAGGGCATCAGCTTTACCGTTTTTTGTACCAGGTCGATAGGTAATTATGAAGTCAAACTCGGCAAAGAATAGTGCCCAACGGAGTTGCCTAGAGGATTGAGCTTTTGCGGTTTTCAAATATTGCAGGTTTCGGTGATCTGTAATCACAGTAACGGTGTGTCGGGCCCCCAGAAGATAATGCCTCCAAGCCTTAAAGGCGGACTTGATAGCTAGAAGTTCCTTATCAGTAATAGTGTAATTGATTTCAGGAGGCGAGAATTTGCGGGACCAAAATGCCACGGGATGCAACTGATTGGTTACTGGGTCCTTTTGTGATAGAACTGCCCCCATGGTAAGGCTCGAAGCATCAGTTTCAACGATGTAGGGGAGTTCTGGGCGAGGATGTTTTAAGATCGGTGCAGAGATAAATCTAGTCTTCAAATTCTGGAAAGCTTGTTCCGCCTCGGTAGACCATTCAAAACATTTGTTTTTCTTTAACAAGGCGGTGATGGGCTGGACTATTCGAGAGAATTCGGGGATAAACCTGCGGTAAAAGTTAGCGAAGCCTAACATGCTTTGAACACCTTTTACGGAGGATGGCGATGGCCATTTGAGAATTGCATCGACCTTCTTTGAATCCATACGCACTCCGCTAGGTGATAATATGAATCCCAAGAATTCAACTTCAGTCACGTTGAAAACACATTTTTCCAACTTAGCGAAAAGTTTGTGTTGATGCAATCTCTCGAGGACCATTTTCACGTGTTTCCGATGTTCAATTTCCGATGAAGAATAAACGAGGATGTCGTCAATGTAAACAACAACACACACATCTATGAGCTCTCTGAGGACATCGTTCATAAAATATTGAAAGGCGGCCGGGGCATTGCAAAGTCCGAAGGGCATGACCTGATATTCAAATAGCCCATACTTGGTGCGGAAGGCCGTCTTCCATTCATCGCCCTCTTTTACTCGTACCAAGTGGTAGGCTCCTCTAAGATCCAGCTTTGTATATATGCATGCTTTTCTGACTTGGTCCAGGAGTTCAGGGATCAAAGGTAACGGATATCTATTCTTAACGGTGATCTGGTTCAGGGCGCGATAATCTATACAAGTTCTAAGGTCCCCTTCTTTTTTTGGAACGAAGAACAAAGCTGAGGAAGCAGGGGACTTGGAAGGACGAATAAACCCATTCGCTAGGTATTGATCCAGGTATTGTCGGAGGTGAAGATTCTCAGGCTCGGTGAGGGCATAAATTCTACTACAAGGAGGAGCAGATCCAGGTATCAGGTCTATCTGGCAGTCATAAGACCTAAGAGGAGGTAGAGAGTTAGCCTGATCCTTCCGGAAAACATCTTGGAATTCTAGGTATTCAGGAGGTAACTGGGGGGCCTCCGAAGAAATTGCTGCCAGTGCAACACCAGGTCGAGGGTGACAAGTAGAGACACATTCTGGAAACTGAACCGTTCTTGCTCGCCAATCGATCTGAGGATTGTGCTTCTCTAACCAAGGAATTCCTAGAATAATCTGGAACTGAGGGGCCTTGATCACATCGAACACGATCTTCTCATGGTGTCCATCTTGACTTACTAGCGTCACTTCTTGGGTGGTATGCGTTACTGGTCCGGAGGCTATCTCCGTACCATCCACCGTAGTAATTACGTCCTTTACAGCCTTTGGACAAAGAGTCAGATTCATCCTCAAAACCATTTCATAATCCACATAATTGCCGATGGCACCGCTGTCGACGTAAGCTTCAATCGCATGTAATCGATCCGGATGTTCAGGGCTAATGAGGACCATAGGTATCACGAAATGCGAGGTCACGGAACTGGTTTTAACGCTCGGCAAGAGGACCTCTATTCTTGTCGGGCGAGGTCGTTTCCCTGCTCAGAGTTTGTGACCCTGGTAACTGCCGCTCCTACTGCCTTCTTGGCTGGTTTCACTGGACAATCTCGAAGAAAGTGCCCCGAGTTTCCGCAATAGAGGCATAATTGCAGCTGTTTTCTCCTTTCCCGCTCCTTTTGTGTTAGTGGTCCTTTCAGGCCCCCTATTTGCATGGGTTCCCCGGAGTCTACTCCTTTGGTAGGAGTTGGTGGTTTGGAAAATACTCGAGCATCAAACTTGGAACGATCGGCCTTCCTGTTCTGCAGTCTGTGGTCAATTTGAACGACTAAGTCAATATAGTCCGAACAGTCTTGCGGGGGATTCACTACTTGGGCTAACACATATTTGAGCTCTCCGCGTAGACCTCTATAAAACAGCGTAATCCTTTTGTCCTCAGGCCATCGAGTTTCCACTATCAGTCTGTTGAAAGACGCAATATAAGCCAAAAGGTCTTGATTACCCTGTCGCAATGAAAGGAGCTCATTGTCCAAGGCCTGCCCCTGTGAATGTCTTGCAAACAGTTTTTCCATACTGAGCTGAAAAGCTTGAAAATCATGGAGAACCGGATCATCTTGATTAACTAGAGGGATCGACCAGTCTGCCGCATTGCCACTAAGGTACGAAAGCACGAAAGCTACCTTAGCTTGACCAGTTGGAAAGGCTGCTGGCCGGCATAAGAAGTGCAACCGGCACTGATTAATAAATACTGCAAACCTCTTTGGGTCACCAGAAAATCGTTCGGGCGGAGCCAGAGGTACATTCCCAGGTAGGTTGATCTGCACTGGATTCGTAGAGGATGTTGAAGGAAGATTTGCCCCTGATGCGGGTAACGGAGTTTGTCCGGCTTGTGACTGTAGCAATTGTCTAGCGAGATCGTCTGTTCGCTCCTTGGAAATAATCAGTTCCCTTCTTAGAGCATTCGTTTCCTGAAGGGCTGCATGCACTTCTGCTCTTAGTTCCCCAAGTAACTGGGCTAGCTGGTCGGTATCCGAGGTTTCCATAGCGCCTGGGTGGGAGTTTTGCGGTAGGCTTTGCGTTCTGTAACGCTCACCTGATTCCCGCAGAGGCGCCGGTCTTGACTGGGTGAATGCCGTATCTTCAAAGGTGATGTGTAACACACAGTTGGCTCTTTGGGCTGGACCTCTGTGCACTGTATGTCTGACTCGAAGAGTAAGATGTCTGCAGATAGAAAATATGGGATTAATGAACTGGGGTTATTGGGTGCCTCTCTCCTCTTCCCTTTCTCTTCTCCTGTAGAACCCCAAAGGTTAACGCCCTCACCTTAGGTAAGTGAACGCCGAGCTCTCCATCTGCCTCGGGGCAGGGTGCCGTAACCAGTTTCTTCACTGGATAAGGGTGCAGGCCTCTTGACCTCAGAGGACTGCTGTCCGTCGTTAACTGCACGAACGGTAAGTTCTGGGCACTTCAAATGTCTTAAAAGTCTTTTGTAATGCTATCTCTTGTTTTGCAGGGTTCCGGCGATGGCGGATGGCGGGCTGATGAGAGTTGAGGATCGAACCCGCATGAGGAATAGAAGCGCCTGGAAGCACGTAAGTAAGCGCTTGTAGCCTGCTTCACGATGCGCACTAACTGTCCCTTTTATCTTGCAGGTACAAGTTCGGAGCTTTAGAGAAGCTGAAGGGTGCTGGAATACCCACTGGATTCGGCGTGGGAAGGAGTAATGGCACGTGAGTAATAAAGTTGCCCAATGTCTTTAAACGCACCTTCTTTTGTCTTTCAGATGCGGGATGCAGCGCCGAAGGCCTCCGGAGCGTGCAAAGAGCTGGTAAGCTTTTGTCTTTCAGATGCCGGAATGCAGTGTGAAGACCTCCGGAGCATGCGAAGAGTAGGTAAGCCTTTGTCTTTCAGATGCCGGAATGCAGCGCGAGGTGTTGGTGACAGCCGATGGACCAGGTAAGAGATGCGCTGCCACTGAAGACCGTAGTGCTAACCTGTTCTTTCTTTGTCTTTACAGGTGCTGCTGAAGACTGGATTCCAGGATGGTAAGCCTTTGTTCCCTTAGGCCCAGGATCAGAAGCAGAAGACACGATGAGCGTTCTGCTGCAGAGAATGCAGAATAACGCAAAGCAAGATTCATCCATCGGGTGTGGTTTAAATAGCCTCCAGTAGTGCTTAGGTGTCTCCTTCCACAGCCACGCCTAGGTAAGAAAAGAGTTCCTGCTTTCCAGAAGAGTTCCAGTGTTCTGAACCTAGGGAGTGGCTCCTGCCCCACCCAACAGGAAAAGTAGTCCCAAACAGAAGAGGATCAGGGGTTCAACTGGCAGGTAAGTAAGCAGCATGGTCTGCTGCAGGTAAATCCACCCAAGCATTATGAGCCCGGCGCTTCCAGCGCTGGGACTGGGCATCTTTATGAGCCTGGTGCCACTGGCGCCAGGACAGGGTCCAAAAGGTCCCAATTGGGACTGGCTGGCACTCGGAACCGGGGTTATGGGTCTGCTTCCAAGGGAGTCGGGCAAGTCCTGATCTTTTGGAAGCAGAGATCATGACAGAGGCCTTCTTATTGCCCCATGTATGTGCACCAGGAGCTGAGACCAAACCCTAAGGAAAGTCCTTTAGGAACATGCGACAAGGTTAACATCTAGATATATAGCATCTTTTGAAATGTAATATTCTGACTGTCAGTGAATAAAACCACCTGGCCTAGAGTATGTCAGTTAACATAACAAGTGGCCCAGATATGTGATGTCAACAGTGATGTCATCAATGACATTTGTGATGCCATCTTTGATGCCCTGGGTGTTAGTCTTAGTGGTGCACGTTGGTGGCACAAGCTATGGTTGCTTAGCTTACCCCCACTCACAAATGCATCCATCATACAGCTCCTCCCTACCATTCTCACAGTCATCATTCCTCCCACCTCCAGACCCACAAGAACACCTTACGCCAGCCTACTACCTGTTCCTAATGTTAAGTTTGCCAGAGGCAGGGGTGCCAGCTTCCCCTTCATTGCTTCCAGGCAATGGAACTCCCTCCCACGTGCCCTCAGAGTTGAACCCTCACACCTCGCCTTCCGCAAAGGAATGAAAACCAGACTATTTGCTTGAAGAAACTCATACACACAGCCATCAAGGCCCTTACCCAGCCACCTTTGTGTGTATGACAACAAACAACTGTATGATATATAAACTTGATATACAGCTCAATATATAACCCTGCACTGCACTATCACCTATATAACCAATTTTGCATATCTAAACACATGTACAGACTAATGTAACCAAGCCGTTTTACCCTGTAATGTCACTAAGCCGTTATCCTTGTAACAGCACCACGATGCCTTTGGGCTATTTGCATGCATTTTAATACAAATAAATAATAATTTCTGAGGTTTTTCAGTTTTACTTGTAACCATAACGTTCCTTTAACAAAGTTTTTTCAGTGAATATATATATATATATATATATATTAGTATATAATGTTTAGATTTTAAGGATGGGGGATTCTCTGCCAAATCCAAACCTGTTTTGGGTTTCTAAAACAGACAAAACATTGCAAAGAAGGCTCCAGTTGAAAAAGTAATTTCATTTTTGTGCAGTATAAATGAACTATTTGTAATTACTTTCTTATTCCTTGAACATTGGAGTGCTGATGTGCCAAACATTAACTTGAGAGACTGCGTTAGGTTCCAAGCCATGAAACAAACACACACAGCTGGCCATTTAGGACTGAGCTGGAACGTATTTCATTTTAGCATTTTGATACAGGGAAACAGATTTATATCTGATGGCCAGGCCTCATCTAAGTGTATGGAGAGACCACAGGAATCAGGATAATTGAATGCAAAATTGTATTTGTTTTATGCATTTCTTTTGGAAACGTATGCACTGTGGATATACACCTTGTTGGATTGGCAACCGGGCTTCAAAGCTATGCATGTCAATCCCAGATATGAACTAAGGTTTTCCGCAGTAATTGACATGCACAACAGAACATAGCACAATAGTGTCGCTTTCCTCTCCCTTCAGCAATCTGTAATGCAAGTTAACTTAGCATGTACATTATCTACTGCACTTAAAATACACTTTCATTTGTCTTGCTCTTTTGAATCGGATAATGAAATCCTTTTTATTACCTGGGCATGCACAGTTGAATTTGAGCATTTTACTGAAGGGCATGTTTGTATTGACTATTGGGTTACACATGTTGCTCGATGAGATGCACATTGTATGCAAATAGCAGATATGACCTAAGGTGTTCCTCTTTAAGTGACACGCATGACAGGACATTGCGCATTGGTGTAGCTTTTCTCTCCCTCCAGCAATCTGTAATGCAAGTTAACTTAGCATGTACATTATCTACTGCACTTAAAATACACTTTCATTTGTCTTGCTCTTTTGAATCGGATTATCAAATCGTTTTTATTACCTGGGCATGCACAGTTGAATTTGAGCATTTTACTTAAGGGCATGCGCCAAACGATAGATTGCTAATCAATGCTCTAATCAATATTTCTTCAAACTGCTTTTACCTCTGTGTGATGTTTCATTGATTTAGCTGTTTGTTATTATTTGTGGAATTGTTTTGAATGTGTGTAAAGTTTTATGTTAACTAAACCACACAATAAATAAATAAATACAATTAAGGTTATGTTTCTATTGACTATTGGTTTACACATGTTCCTTGATGCCCATTACCGATATGAAAAACAATGCACAATGTTAGTTGTTCGATGAACATTCGCTATATTGGTATCTTACAAACACCCCCTTCCACACCAGCTGATGTTCTCATAGGAAGGACTTTATGGGTAAGTTACAATTTCAAAACCATGTGTTTTGAAATGAAAACACAAAACAAACATTTTTAATATTTGTACTGTTTGGTTGTGCGCTCGTTCCCGGAACCAGCCCAAACACAACTAGCACCTCCTTCCCCCTGCAAGCTCGAGCCTTGTGAATCACAATGAACTCACTCTGGAAAATAATTCAAAATGTATTAACGCTGCATTTATTAAGCAATGAGTAAATAACATAGATGAGCTTCAATTTAGCAAGAAATTGGAAAAATGCAAGTTACAGGTTCCAGATCACACAGAGCACAATCTTACATTCCACTAATGCCATCACCCAGGACCCGGTTCAGCTTAAAGACTGGCCTATCTCTCTGGCCTCTCTCACTGGTTGACACCCCTCTAATCAGGCACTGTGCAGGCCTCTCTGGTCAGGACCATACTCCCTGCACCCTCCTTCTCCGGTCAGCCCTTAAGTGAGAACGTGGCAAGTCGGTAATCACTGCTTAAGGGCAAATCAAAGCCCAGGCACTAGAGAGTTCCACACCTTTTATGTGGGCGCAAACGTTTATCAGGTAGGCTTGTCAGTCAGGGTGACGCAAACCTCCGGAACCTTCCTTTGAAGTAAAGATGGTTAGGTGGAAGAGTACTGGTAAATAACTGCCTGCAATCCTCTTTCCCCCTCCCATCTCAGAGCCCAGCTGCGGCTGGGAAGTGGTTCGCTGGAATACGTCTTATCAGTGTGTCTGGGTCAGCCTGTACTTTTAGTTCGACTTTCTCGTGCAAGAATGTACTTGTTTACCATGGCCGGTGAAGCCTCAAAGCAAGTGTCTCAGTGGAAGCGGAATGCAAGCATTGCGATTAACCCCTAGTGAGCAAGCTCTGCAGGCCCATGTGTGCTGCCAGTTGTCATATTATAGCAAGACTGGTCATCTAGGTTCCATAAATCTATTATACAGCAGGTTTGCAAACACTCAATGCATGCCTCTATTAGCTACGAACCCCATCCTGCCTTTGCAAGCTATGTACTTGTGCACAGTGCAGTTAGCACAGCAGGTTTTGCACATGCGCATCATTATATTACAATATCATATACATTTTTGCCAGAAAAAAACATTTGGGCACATTTGTCTCTAATTTAGATCTAGAGACAGGTCTCTCATCACTGATGTTCAGGGATAGTCTGATCACTGAGCAAGTTACTGCAGTGATGATAAATGTAATCAGAGTACTTATAGATATGGAATTCATTTTATCAAAATATTGCTAATATTATATAGACATGTCTGTCTGTCGTCTCTTAAATTTAAAAAGAATCGTATGAATTGGCTGTTGATAATTGTAAGATTATTTTTTATTTTATTTTTTCTAATACTTTCTCTTTTTGTGAAAAATGTAATTTTGATTATAACACAAATAAAAAATTGAAAAATAGATATATTTTTTCACAAAAGGACACAAATACAGTTGGATCTTTTCTTACCTTTTTTCTTTGTTTGTTTCATTCTCTTGTCTCAAAATCCTTCTTACTGTCCCACATCAAACTCATATAGGAAGTTATACCTTTCCTTTCCTTGGGGAATGGGCCTTCTCCTATATCCATCCACAACTATATGTCTTCAGGCTGAAAATAACTTCTGTGTTATTTAACTAAAGGGGAGGGGTAGAAAGGCTGATTTAGTATAAAAGGTTTATAGGTTCTGTTTAACATAGGCAAATGTGTGTTGAGGGTTTTAATGAAGATGTTCTACATATCCATGAGTTGTAGAGACATTGATCAACATCTGTGCCTTTGTTCGGTATAACAGACGTTGAGGCAATACCATTTTTCTATTGGTCAAGAGTTCAAAAAGGGACATTTGAGTAGCTGAAGTAGCAGCAGATCTCAAAGCCACCAGAATTAGTGTTAGTTGTAAGTCAAGTAGATAGATAGATAGATAGATAGATAGATAGATAGATAGATAGATAGATAGATAGATAGATACTTTCTTGGTTGGCGTAGGCTTTACCAAAACACAACATACAATCACAGATCAAAAGTTTGAGACAGCATTTTTATACAAGTGGGTACATCCTCATAATTGTTCCATAATCCATAACACATTAAAATTAATTACAAACACTTAATCTAGATAACACTTTTCTTTAAAATCCACATTTGATGCAAGTTAAAACTACAGTTAAACCTCAATACAACCAAAATAGTATGATAGTCATTAAAATAAATGTGTTAAATATCCTTTTCCATAGACTCAATGCTTGCCATATACTGGCTGGCAGCAAATAAATTCATAAATAATGGAAAGTGCAAGTCCCAACTGGATCAAGAATCCACCACAACTTTTTTAGAATTTCCCTAATTGTTATGTTATACTGCTCTACCCCTCCTCTGGAAGCCTGGTTGTAAACTATATGTATTTGCTTGCTTACTCCAAGAATTTCTGACACCTTAGTCATCACCTCACTGGTAAAAATGACTACCCTATTTGTTCTTAATCCTTTTAGGAAGGCTGAAACAAGAACATATGCGATTTTTAATAAAATGGCAGCACCTTCCAGTTTGGGGCTGGGAGACAGTGAATCCATTTTGTAAATAGGCAAGCAACTGCCAACAAATGCTTGTTGCTGCAGGCAAAACGAATCACCAGTTAAATAAAATGTATCTGGAAATCAGACCATGGTAATGCCATTCCATTCCATTGAGAGGGAGAACTCAGTTGTAACTGAGCACATACCAGACACCCTTTTAAATACAGGGTTAGATCTTGAGCCATGTGTGGCCAATAATCAATCTCATGTATGATGACCATCATTTTTTGAGATCCCTGATTACCAGCTATTGCTGCATTGTGGGTATGAGTTAACATTATGCTTCAAAATGAGTTAGGTACTTGCTTTGAAGTGCTTTGTGATGTGTGTCTGGCAAGGAAGGGAGATGTGTTGTGAAACGCTTTGCCGGATGGATGTATGCAAGCTAGTCTGGAATGCAGGAGGTCAGAGAGAATGTTGGAAGGTGAGCGTGTTGGTGTATGAGTGAGAGAATGATAGTGTGCTGGCGTCCCAACCAAAGCAGTTGGGAGATGCAGCCTGGGTGGTGGGAGCCAGTGGGTTCATGTCAAGTGTCTGCAGATCATCTTTATAACACTGGCAAGAAGCTGGTCTTCAAAAAGGACTCAGGTGTGCAGAAACTGGAACTGCAATAACTGGACATTTCAAGAAAAGACATCAACTAAGTTGCTGTGAGGGGTGCCGAAATCGAGGACTCACTGCCATTAAAGATAAAGTCCCATCACCCAGGGCGAAAGGAAAAGAGTGCTTGTCGTTCTTTGGATTGCACCCAGGGAGTTTGAAAAAAGATGCCAGTAACACAGCACAGGATGTGAAAGAGGCTGGTAGTGAAATGTACTTGGCACCCATGGAGGATGGCAGCAAAGAAATGCCAACTAAACAAACTGGGTGCAGTGAACCCGAGGAGTTGAGGAGAGCGACCAGCTTTTGCTATAATCAGGAGACTTCCACAGAGAGGCAATCTGTAAAGTTAGGTAAAGTGCAGATCCAAAATATGACTGATGAACGTGCAAGTTCTTGCGTCCACATAGGACGATGGTAATGCGCTCAAAGGGGCTCACATTGCACCTAACGTGGCTGGTGACGTGCTGCAGTAAGGCGGCTGTGAGGAAGAAGCGTGGTAGATGGCAACAATGGCAGATAGGGGGCCCCGGGGATCACACGGTACACGTTGCTCCCAGGAGAGGTTTTGGGCGCTGCACCGACCAGCGAATCGGGCGGGGGTTAGATTGTCCCCCCTAGCTGATATATACGGGTGCCGGCAAAGGTGCAGCAACTTTTGCCAGCTAACGCCATTCCGTGTTGCCTGGACCTTTGCCGGCACCCGCTGCTGTGGTGGCGGCCTAGGGGGCACTCAGAGGTAGGGCGGGTGGGAACAGAGGGTCAGGAGGGGGCAGGGTGTATGCTGGCGCAAAAAAACCCTGATATATATATTAGATAATTAGGGTTAGCCACATTTATTTAGGATAGTTACTTACCTTTCTTCCCAGTCGGCCCCCGGCCATGGCCTTATTCCCTCAGCACTGTCGGGAAGGCAGGAATGGTTAGCTTGCCTCGTTTCCCTGTGGTGGACACTGCGCCCATCACTCACCACCAGGTGGCAGTGTTGTGCATGGCCCTCCCGGTTTTCCAGTAGGCCAGGGACAGAAGGGTAGGTGGGGGGGGGGGGGGTCCCAAAAACAGAAACAAAACAAAAAAACGATAAGATTAGGGTCAGCTCCTATAATGGTATAGGCTGTAGTTTATGGAAATTAGGGTATCCTCATCTCAGGGCACAACCTTGCACCACTAGGGGCTCCTCCCCCCCCCCATGTTTCCAATGGGGCTGTTGGTCGAAAGGGTGCTCTCGGGTTGTTTTTTCTGGGTGGGGGTCCCTTGGGGCATGTTGTGGGGGTCATTCAGAGGGTGGGGGGTGAGATTGGGCCCTCGCCCAGGGTTTGTTTTTGAGTTAGCAGGAGGGGGCAGGGGAGCCATTGGGCTGGGCTTGGGGAGGGAGTAGCTAGTGGGCTGGACTAGGGGGCACCCGATAAGTGCCCCAGGGTCAGGGCAGCACTCCCTTCAGAGGTCAGGGGGGGCGGATAACAAAGTTATAAGGGCAGGTGGGCTAGTCAGGATAAGGAAGGCGTATAAGGGAGCCATGGGGGGATATACCAGGATGGGGGCGCCAACCAAGTAGGACAACAGGGTCACCTTAGGAGGTGGTGGTAGGAGGGCGCAGTATGGCCCCGATTCTGTTCACAAGTGAAGGGAGTTGGCGAACGCTTTCATCCCTGGGTGCAGCCACAGGGGGAGTGGCTAGGGCAGCCCCCCCCCCTACAACAGGACCAGAAGTGAATAGTATGCCCCTGGGTCGGTTACCTTGGTGTTGGGAGATGGCTGGCACGCCGTCACCTAAATTGAGAGTGGGGAGAGATTTTGGATGCCCCCCCAGCGGCTGTGAAGCAGGGATGGAGTTTGCAGTGAGTGGGGAGAGATTAGGACGGCTCCCCCCCCAGCGGCAGTGCAGTGGCGATGGGGTGTAAGCTCCACGCTACAATGGTTTTGGACCAAGAGGTGAGCAGGATTTGAACTGAAGGTGCATTGGTTTGGGAAGGGTAAGGTTGGTGGTGGGAAGGTGTTGTGGAAGGTGTATTTATGGTTAAAAGATAAATGAAGGAATGGGAATAAAGAATATGAAGGAAGAATGGATATCCCAGGTTGAAACAGGTTTGGGTGGATAATAATTATAAAATGAAAAGGTATTGGGGGCCTGGAGGGCCAAGATGGGTGTTTTGAAAGGGATGCTGAGGATGGAAAGAGTAACAGTAGTTACAAGCTGGGGGGGATGCGGGAGAGTGGATAGGATATGATAAGTAAATTATAGCGCGCCCGTACACAAGTGGTTCTATTATGTACAAGTTGAGTGAAGAAATACAAAGGGAGGACAATACACTGATCTGTGTAAGCCCTGTGTCGGCCAGATAGTGCAAGTGCGAGACACAATGTGCAAGAGGGAGTGAGAGGGGGAGTACAATTAGGGCAGCAGTGCTGGGAATAAGTGCAGCTAGGGAAACATAGCTCTGTGTAAGGTGCAAGGAGGAAGGGGACTGTTAAGGTCCCAGAGACAGCCCCTAGTGTGTGGTAGTAAGGGGGATAGTGCATGGGATACAGGAAAGAATGAAGGTGCCTGGTAACCGTGAGACTTTGAGCGTAGCCAGGCAGCGCAGTATGCAGGTTGTCTAGTAGGGGGAGTGAGAGAGATAGTGGAAATGAAAAGGTAGGTTTGGGCCGCTTCTGAACGTCAGGTGGAACAGCAAGTTTGAGAGGGGCAGAGAGGTCATCCCAGAGGGAGGTAAATGCAAAAGAGGGAGCGCTACCACCCATTGCATTGCGAAGAGTTTGACCATCAGAAATTGGTGGTGACGGAGCAGAGGGCTTGAGAGGGAGGGAAGGGAAGATTATTTTGATCTATTTTAAGTGAAGATAGGGTTTTTGTGGTTAGGTTAATGGGTGATTGGTTAAGTGAGAGAAGAGTTTCGAGGTTAAAGGAAAACAGGGGTTGGCATACTCTGGCACAAGGTATAAGACCCAGCACAGAGCAAGGTGCAAGGGTGTGATAGTTGTATGGCCCCTCTGGGCCTCGTGATTTAGGAGCTCATCGAAACTGCCGGCTGGCAGGTACCTTTTTACTGCTCAGTTATTGGTTGTCCCACCCGGACAGGACTTGGAGGAGGGACAAGAGGAAGTAGGCAGACAGCAATTCTCCAGGAGAAGGGTTGCTGCAGGAGGGGTATAGGTGACAGGGTGGAAAGGGTTTCCTATATGAAGAAATAGGGGGGAGGAAAACATGATCTGGTCAAGAAGTTGGTGGGAGTGCGTGAACGGCGTCACAGTAATAAGTTATCGTACCTCGTTAGTTTGTGGCCTTAAGGGAAAGGGGAAGTGGGTGGGGGTGTCAGTGGAGTTTGGTGACAGTTAAGGTGAGTGAATACAGGTCAACAAAAACACTAAAGGGGGAACTGGGATGATCAAAGTCGGGAGAAAATGTCATTTTAAAGGGGGAAGTTTGGAGAAGGTTAAGGAGAGAGGAATGGGAGGAGATGAACATTGTGCAGTGGGGAGTTATACTTTTTTGACATAGGGACAGAGACGATGCTCTGGGAAAAATAAAGAAATAATAAAAGGGGAAAAGGTAAGAGGAAAGGAGGGGAAAGCAATTGAGGATTTACAAAATAAAAGAACGAAATGGTGAGGTGCAAAAGCGCTATATCAGGTTTTGCGCTCAGGTGAAGGAGCGGAGGAAGAGCGGCACACAAGGATGAGGGGAGAAAGTGGGCAGTGATGCTATGTGAATTAGCAGGGGGTGTGGTTTAAATGGCATGGTCGAGGGTGCATGGTTGGCCCCTGGTGCAGTGGGGGAGAATGGCATTGAGATGGAACTGCATGGACAGGGGTACACGGACGCCCCCTGGTTGAGTGGGGGAAACATCAAGGATATGGAACATTTGCATGGGTGAACATGGGGGCGCAGTGGCTAAAGGAAGGTATGTGGGTCACAAAGGGGAGGCACAGTGGGAATTAAAGGGCATGACAGAAGAAGTGTGTATGGCAACCAGAACATGGGGGGACATCATGGGAGACGCATGGCTGAGAGTAAGGGAGCATGTATTGACAAGGGTGATCACAGGGGTAGAATGGCAGAGGGGTGTGGAGTTACTGCATGTGGGTTTAAACTGCATGGACTGAGGGAGCAGGTAGGGCCCCCGGTGCAGTGGGGGAGCAATAAGGAAGGGTGCAGTGTAAGGAGCGGGGAGCAATTGGGTATGCTTGTGATGGGTGCACGGGATTACCCATATATGGGTGGATAGCCATGAGATGCTGTTCAATATGCTGGACCCATACAGAATGAGGTTGGGTCTGGTTTATGGTTACAGGGTATCAAATGGACTTGCAGAGGAGAGGAGAAAGTTTGCGGTTCAAGTGAGGAATATGGGAAAGAAAAGGGTTAGTTGCAGCATTAGTTGGAGGTACTTGATGGCAGAACATATGATGGATAGAGGAGAACGGGGCTCTGTCTGCAAGAATACTTAATGCAGGTATACCAGACAGGTTAGGGCTTTAGTGGGTAAGGAAATTAAATACGTAAGAGAAATAATAACAAGGGGAGCAGCAGAGGAGTTTCAGATTTTCAGAACAAAATGGTGGGTGGCAGCAGTGGGCTGGTGGGCAGGTGGTGTCGGAGTGCAGTGAATAGATGGGCATGGGGTGTAAGGGCAAGAGGGTGTTTCAAAAGGAAAAGAATAATAAAGAAAGAAATAAGTAAATAAATAAATATATATATATTAAAAAAATTGGGGAAACAGGAAAGATGGTCGAAGGGGCATAGGTGCTGACAAAGACATGTTAGGGATCTGAGGAGGTGTTGGCGGGGAGGAAAATGTGTTAGAGGGTTCAAAGTAGATGAAAGGGCTTTGGTAAAAATGGGGGTGGGTGTAGCTGGTTAGGAGGGGAGAGTTTGGACGAGGTGGGAAGAACAAGGTTTGGGGGCATAGGGTCCATTGGGTGCACAATAAGGGTGCTGGAGCAGATTGACGATGGTTTAATTGCAGGAGGTTTGGGCAAAGAAGGGGTCATGAATATAATAAATAATTAATGAATAAACTCAATTAACAAGGAGGTAAAGGAAGGTATTTGGCTGCTAGGGAAATGGAGGGTCAGTGCTGCCCTGTTTAGGGACCAGAACATGGGGGCAGGCACGTAAAGAATAAGAACAGGTCTTTTGGTATCTGGTCAGGCGGGAGAATGGACACCAGGAAAAGTGGTAAGGGGTTGGGTTGTGAGAGTATGAGCAGCACAGGAGAAGGTACAGGGGTGAGGGATTTACCACAAAGGAGCTATAGTGAGTAAGGAGGAGGAGAACGGTTTCTGAAGTGGAAGGAATTATTAGGGGCGAAAGGTAATATGAGGTTTACATTGTCAGGTCTTAGGTATGATAGAGGAGGAGTAGCGGAGTGCAATAAGGTGGATTGAGTTCAATTACATGTGATGGTTAATTGTTCTTTTCTTTCACAGATGCAGCAGGATGTGGTGTCTTGAAGACTATTATATGGGACCAGTAAATGTATGAAGGGTGTCTGTTAATGTAGGAGTATAAAGGTTTTAGGGCAGTTGGGTATAGTGTTTTCTCCCAAGCGAATGTTTTGATGGTGGGGATTAAGGGCATGAGGGCTGTTAGTTTTATGTAGAGACGTAAGTTGGCCATGGCAGTTGGAGGGAGTTTTAGTTATAATTTACAGAAGGGGTTAGCTGGCTTTGATGGGTTTATGAAGAGTTGCTATCGTTAGATGAAAGAGCAGAGAAAAGGCGACGTTGGCATGGCGAGCAACGTGAAGGGGTAGTGTTGGAGGAAAGAAAGTAGTGTAAATTACAAAGAAGAGGAAATAAAGAACGGTTCTCTCAGTTTGGGTTTTTGTATGTCTAGGAGCAAGGTTGTTCTGGGGAAGTTTAAATTAAATAAATAAAAGAGGAAGGAAGGAGAAGGAACTATTAAACAAGAATTAAATAGGAAGGTTATGGGGGTGTGGGGCAGAAAAAATACTACGGGGAGGGTTTTTCCGGTGCTGGGGACACGGTTGCTTAAATGATGGTTGGTTGAAGCCGAAGGATTATTATCACGGTAAGTAGGGTGGGTAGTGCTCTTTGCATGAACAGGCTACCCCGGGGGTACAAAGAGGGGGAAGATGTATTGAAAAAGCAGGGGCATGGCCTCGGGGAGAAGATGGGATAAAGTGGGAATGAAGGTTGAGAGGAATTGAGGGGAGGGAGCAAGGGACAGGAAGTAATGAATTTGAATTGTATATTTATTTAGTTGTTTTTGGTGATTGCTAATTGATCTGTTAGTTTGTAAGGCCAGGGAGCCAGGTTAGCCTGGCCTGTCACATTAAAGCGACCTTTTCCACTAGACGAGTCTGGGTATTTTGTGCAGTCAGCCCAAAGGGGATGCTGTACGCGTTGCTCTCCGAGAGGTTTTGGGCGCTGTACCGACCAGCCAGTCGAGCGGGGGTTGAGATTGTCCCCCTTAGCTGATATATACGGGTGCCGGCGAAGGTGCAGCAACTTTTGGCAGTTAACGCCTGTTAGGGAGAATCCTCCTTCTAGGGCTAATTTCCCTCACCTAGTGAGTCCCCCTGCAGCTTTGCTGGATTTCTGGAGTTTATGTTTTCCATCTGGTAAGAGTGTACATCCTTTTTCCACTCTTACATGTGTTTTGGCCTATGTGTTTTACTCATTGTGTGATCTTGGGCATTGGAGCACACCACTCCAGGTGCCCCTGTTCTTGTACGGGTTACACAGCACCATTAGTGTAGTAACGCAGGGTTGTCTTTAAGACTTCCCTCTGACTCCATTTCACTGGGGCTGACTACTGTCCCCCAGAGAAAGGTAAAGTTGCCATTTACTTTACATAGTCATTTTTACCATAGACCCAGTACATCCCATCTTACATGGAGTACTGGAAAGGGCTAATCTGTACCCCTTTTCTGTCTGTAACTCCCTGAGCATTGTTTTGCTCTTTTAACATTTAGACTTGGCTGGTGGCAGTGGTATCTACCCTAACTTTTCTACCGCGATTATATTAGATAAACGTGGTACTGTTCTTGGCTATTATATTAGCCTCGAACATAAACCCGCTTGACCAAATCGTCTTTCTTTTGGCTCCGGTTGGGTTTATTCACCATTTCTTTTTGTTCAAGTCCTTCTTGTGTTTTCCTTTGCATGGCAAACTAGGTTCGCCTTCTTTGTTCACCGTCTTTTGGCGGGCTTCTGCAGAGAAGCCCTCCTCTTGGCGCCTTGGTGTCTAGGTAGACTGAATGTGGGGAAGGGGTGTAGTCACCCCCTGCACAGGGTATCCTAGGAAACCCAAGTCGCACTTTGCCATGATTGGCTGAGGTGGTTGTCCCGGCTGGACAACCCCCCTGCTGCGTGATTGACAGCCAGGCTGTGTGAATGGGGGTTTTGCACATAAAAGGCAGGTCTCTTGGGCTAGAAGTCAGAGTCGCCTCTGGAACTACAAGGAACCGAAGAGAAGCAGAGAGAACGACGGCTGCTGCAACTACTCCGTCCGGTGAAGCCCTGCTGCAGTCCTGAACTATCTTCCCTTCAACAACAAAGAGGAGATCCAGTCCGGAGTCTTCTTCCCTTGAGCCTGGTGGGGATAACCAGCTCATCTTCTTCAGCCAGAGATCTCCGCTGTGGTCGAAATCGCTGCACACTGCTGTAGTGGCCCGGATAGCCACCTGCTGAGCCTCTCCTGTTTTTAAGGAGCACACCTTTTCGTTATCACTGCTGCCGGCTTCATCCCTGCGTGGTGCAGACCCCCTTCAGATGTCCTACTTCACAACAAAGCTCCAGGAATCGTGGGTCTGCGGGAAACCAACAGGAACAACTGCCAGGGCACCAGCTGCATCGTTGGAATAAGGTACTGTGTCCTACTCGAGGAATCTGGGTGAATCCCTTTTCTTCATCTTCAAGGCTCGTCCTTGGCTTCCCTCCTTCTCATAACTTTTGCTTCCGAACATTTGACAATATCCAAGTACTTTTGGGCTACGCTAAATCAGGAACTGTCTAACGGTGTGATCTTCGGCACAGGTCTCCGGTGTCACCTAAACCTGGCTCCGACCCTTTGACTTTTGAACTCCTGTTTCTGAGTGTTTCTCGATACTGCCTGGCTAACCTAAATATTGCCTGTGATTTTTGCCTCCAACTCCCTCTGGGTATCTCAGGTGCTAAGTGTGCTTTTGCCCCAGTAGCATTTCATGTCACGGATACGCGTTTATTAAGTAGACCGAACTGTCAAAAAGTGATCGCAACTGTATCTGCGGTATCGTGTTTTGTTCATAACACCGGTTCATTCAAACACAGGGTACTTACCTTGAGACATACTGTACAAAGTGAATTGATTAGTTGTAGTATATTTACCATGTGGTTTTGTTTAAAGTTTAATAGAGGTGTTGTGTTTATAACTGATGGTGTAAAAATAAATGTACTTATATTTTTTACCTGAAACCATGAGTCAGTGTTTGCTTGAGTCACAGTAATTGTGGTCCCTTTGTGTAATCTCTGCTACTGCTCATATACTCTTGAGATAAGCCTGGCTGCTCTGCTACTGCTACCACTATAACTTAGTAGTACAGGCTTGTACCAAAGGTAAACTTGTATTGCCACCTGCAGTCTTAATTGTGTGTAGTGGTCCCTAAGGGCACTGCACAGGATTCTGCCTAACAACGCCATTCCGTGTTGCCCGCTCACCTACTTTTTAACTTTGGTTTGAAGGTAGTGTAGGTTAGGTGTGGTGAGTAATAAAGAGAGTAGGTGGTTTCTTTTTGGTGACAGGTTGGGGCAGTTAGAAAGAAAGGAATATTTGTACTGTGGTGTTTCTTGTTGCAGATGTGGCAGGTCAGCTTGGCTTTCATTGAAGAAGAGATTGGTGTTAAGTTTGGGGATCTACAGACATTGAGGAGATTGGGGATAGTGGGGCGTTAGCCGGGGACACGGTTGGTTGAATGATGGGTGGTTGAAGCTGAAGGATTATTATCACAGTAAGGAGGGTAAGTAGTGAGCCAGGGAGCCAGGTTAGCGTGTTTTTTGTAAGCCACTGCCTGTCACATTAAAGCAACCTTTTCCACTAACAACAAGTCTGGGTATTTTGTGCAGTCACCCCAAAGGCAGTGTCCGGAGCTCTGTACCGCTGAGAGTAATGGTGTGCTCGTCCGCCCTAAGGAAATGATGACGTCAATGACGGTATTGAAGGCTGCAGCCCCAACGCTCTGAATGTGTATTTAGAGCGTTTTAAAAAAAAAAAGACCCAAATGCGTCCACTGCTCCAGAGGTGTTGCCAGAGTGACAATATCACAGTGGCTCATGATTGTGGCGGGGAGCCGAGAAGTGGTAGAGAACAGGCCTATCCGTCCTGGAACAGATGTCAGGCGCTGTGCCTGCCGAATCCGAGGAGATAACTGTTGCTAAAGGGGCCAGTGCAGGAGTGAGATCTTCAGAAGAAATGAAATGCAGTCTTTTATGATAAGCCTTGCATGGGGCGGTATTGGAAATGCATAGACGTATTTAGCGTGGATGAGACTGTAGAAAGCACGTGACTATTGAAGAGTTGCAGGCATTAGGTAAAAAAAAGAAATGGCAAAGGATTGGTCAGGGTCCTGTGTTCGAGGGATTTCAAAATGCATTTAAGTAAAATGTGTTTTACAAGTGTTAGGTTAAGTGGGTATGTCTATGCTTCTTTAACTATTTGTTATAGTGATGCCATGCCTGGAAGGATGATTAGTGATTTGATACAAATGGTTTAGAAGAAATTTTGAACTGTCGCCAATTTCATTCCGAGCTTACTGTGCTTTGTAATGGTCTGGAATTATTGTGGTGTGTGCCAAGTAGATTTGTCATAATGGTGTGTTTGAAATTTTAAATTGTTAATGATGATCAACACATTTGGAAGATTTTCAGGTTTAATGCTGCACACACCAGCGAATGGACCCTTAAGAATGATGCATTAATTGCTGCACTTATGCGAGTTAGTGATATCATTAACCATTTTGAAGATTTGCAGGTTTAATGATGTGGTAACAGTAATGAGTTTTAGTTAATATCTTTTGCCCTTGTTAGCCATGGACTTCAGAATTTTAAATTGATTTGAGTTTTAAATGTTATGTTAAAAAGAGTTTAGATGAATGTTGAAAGTTAATAGAGATATCTAGGGAATGGAGTGAACATATGCGTAACCTTTCAATGTGTAAAAAATACTAAGATGTTGCAACTGTGGTGTTTGGAGTGGACAAGAATATATGTAACGATTGGTACCGTAAATGTGTATGCCATGTGAGTGGTACTGAAAATGTATGTGCCTTTGAGTGGTACCAGAAATGTATGTATAAAATAAAAATAAATAAAGAATATGTGGTCAGCTGTGCATGGAGTTGAGCAGATTAAGGTGTCGATTCATGGAATTAATGTACGTCGAAAATTCCCGCGCAGAGGTGCCAAAACGTGCGATTCGCAGTAAAAGTGCGAAAATCGCAGTGCAAGTGCGAAAATCGCAGGGAAACCAGCGCACATCGATTCATGGAAGTCCGTGCGCGAGAAAAACATTGGATGTGCCCTGAAAAAGTGCGCAGCGCACGCAGGCGCACAGGTCATCCAACACCGTGCGCCAGGCCACTGCGAAATCGCAAATAGCGCGGCGCACATCACAAAAGTAGGCGTAACACGGGGCGTAACACCTGGAATGGGGAACAACGCGTGAAAATATGGGCGTCACAGGGGAAGTACAGGAGGCAAATGCGCGGAACGCCCACACGCTCGCCTACAACCCGTATTCATGGAATCGAATAGGGCAAACCAGTGCACGGTGAAAGACGCGCACAGGGCCAAACAAGTACGCCACAAGAAAGCAGGCGGTAGCGTCCCTGCGCCTGAAATAAATGTGCGCCAAAATGTGCGCTAACAAAAAGCACCCATATGCAGCCATGATGAATGGTCCATACAGTGGCCCTCTAGGACAAATGAGGAGCAAAGGGGTACCGACAAACACTGACACCCGCTGTGTGAAAAAAAGCGTGTGCGTGTGTTTCTTGGTGCACGGGAAGTTCCACACGCGATTGGCCTGGGTACGTGTGTTTCAGGATGCGCGGGAAGTTCCGCACGCGATTGGCCTGGGTACGTGTACTTCGGGGTGCGTGGGAAGTTCCACACGCGATTGGCCTAGGTACGTGTGTTTCGGGATGCGCGGGAAGTTCCACACGCGATTGGCCTGGGTACGTGTACTTCGGGGTGCGTGGGAAGTTCCACACGCGATTGGCCTGGGTACGTGTGTTTTGGGATGCGCAGGAGGTTCCACACGCGATTGGCCTGGGTACGTGTACTTCGGGGTGCGCAGGAAGTTTCACACGCGATTGGCCTGGGTACATGTGTTTCGGGATGCGCGGGAAGTTCCACACGCGATTGGCCTGGGTATGTGTACTTCGGGGTGCGCGGGAAGTTCCACACGCGATTGGCCTGGGTACATGTGTTTCGAGATGCGTGGGAAGTTCCACACGCGATTGGCCTGGGTACGTGTACTTCGGGGTGCTCGGGAAGTCCCACACGCAATTTCAGCTGGGTACGTGTATTCCGAGGTGCGCAGGAAGTTTCACACGCAATTTCAGCAGGGTACGTGTATTTCGGTGGTGCCGGGGAGTGCTACATGTGATTTGGCCGTGTGGGTCCTCCCAGGTGTTCCCTCTACACCCTCCATGGCACCTGCAGGCAGCCCACACCACAGGGGACTACCCTGCACCCCTGCTCATGTCCCACAGGCAACCCATCCACCATGGCCATGCCGCCCAGCCAAACCACATGTCACCTTGCACTACTGATCACCAACACATGTCTCCCAGCACCCCCACCCCCAGCACTGTGGGGCACCCTCCACCAGGCCCCGACTCATGTCTCCCAGCACCCCCACCCCCCAGCACTGTGGTGCACCCTCCACCAGGCTCCCACTCATGTCCCCCTGCACCCCCACCCCCCGGCATCCAGGGGCACCCTCCACAAGGCCCCCACTCATGTCTCCCAGCACCCCCACCCCCCAGCACTGTGGGGCACCCTCCACCAGGCCCCCACTCATGTCTCCCTGCACCCCCACCCCCCACCAGTCAGGGGCACCCTCCACCAGGCCTCCACTCATGTCTCCCTGCACCCCCCTGCATCCAAGGGCACCCTCCACCAGGCCCCCACTCATGTCTCCCACCCCCCCACCCCCCAGCACTGTGGGGCACCCTCCACCAGGCCCCCACTCATGTCTCCCTGCCCCCCTGCCCCCCAGCACTGTGGGGCACCCTCCACCAGCCCCCCACTCATGTCTCCCAGCACCCCCACCCCCCAGCACTGTGGGGCACCCTCCACCAGGCCCCCACTCATGTCTCCCAGCACCCCCACCCCCCACCAGTCAGGGGCACCCTCCACCAGGCCCCCACTCATGTCTCCCTGCAACCCCCCCTGCATCCAGGGGCACCCTCCACCAGGCCCACACTCATGTCTCCCAGCACCCCCACCCCCAGCACTGTGGGGCACCCTCCACCAGGCCCCCTCTCATGTCTCCCAGCACCCCCACCCCCCAGCACTGTAGGGCATCCTCCACCAGGCCCCCACTCATGTCTCCCTGCACCCCCACCCCCCAGCACTGTGGGGCACCCTCCACCAGGCCCCCACTCATGTCTCCCAGCACCCCCACCCCCCAGCACTGTGGGGCACCCTCCACCAGGCCCCACTCATGTCTCCCAGCACCCCCACCCCCCAGCATCCAGGGGCACCCTCCACCAGGCCCCCACTCATGTCTCCCATCACCCCAACCCCCAGCAGTGCAGGACACCCTCCACCAGTCCCCCACTCATGTCCCCCTGCACCTCCACCCCCCAGCATCCAGGGGCACCCTCCACCAGGCCCCCACTCATGTCCAACTCATGTCTACCATCACCCCCACCCCCCAGCAGTGCAGGGCACCCTCCACCAGGCCCCCACTCATGTCTCCCAGCCCGCCCACCCCCCAGCAGTGCAGGGCACTCTCCACCAGGCCCCCACTCATGTCCCCCTGCACCCCCCACCCCCCAGCATCCAGGGGCACCCTCCATCAGGCCCCCACTCATGTCTCCCAGCACCCCCACCCCCCAGCACTGTGGGGCTCCCTCCACCAGGCCCCCACTCATGTCTCCCTGCACCCCCACCCCCCACCAGTCAGGGACACCCTCCACCAGGCCCTCACTCATGTCTCCCTGCCCCCCCCCGCCCCCCAGAACTGTGGGGCACCCTCCACCAGGCCCCCACTCATGTCTCCCTGCCCCCCCCCCCGCCCCCCAGAACTGTGGGGCACCCTCCACCAGGCCCCCACTCATGTCTCCCAGCACCCCCACCCCCCAGCACTGTGGGGCACCCTCCACCAGGCCCCCACTCATGTCTCCCAGCACCCCCACCCCCCACCAGTCAGGGGCACCCTCCACCAGGCCCACACTCATGTCTCCCTGCCCCCCCCCGCCCCCCAGAACTGTGGGGCACCCTCCACCAGGCCCCCACTCATGTCTCCCAGCACCCCCACCCCCCACCAGTCAGGGGCACCCTCCACCAGGCCCACACTCATGTCTCCCTGCCCCCCCCCCCCCCCCCAGAACTGTGGGGCACCCTCCACCAGGCCCCCACTCATGTCTCCCAGCACCCCCACCCCCCAGCACTGTGGGGCACCCTCCACCAGGCCCCCACTCATGTCTCCCAGCACCCCCACCCCCCACCAGTCAGGGGCACCCTCCACCAGGCCCACACTCATGTCTCCCAGCACCCCCACCCCCAGCACTGTGGGGCACCCTCCACCAGGCCCCCTCTCATGTCTCCCAGCACCCCCCACCCCACAGCACTGTAGGGCATCCTCCACCAGGCCCCCACTCATGTCTCCCTGCACCCCCACCCCCCAGCACTGTGGGGCACCCTCCACCAGGCCCCCACTCATGTCTCCCAGCACCCCCACCCCCCCAGCACTGTGGGGCACCCTCCACCAGGCCCCACTCATGTCTCCCAGCACCCCCACCCCCCAGCATCCAGGGGCACCCTCCACCAGGCCCCCACTCATGTCTCCCATCACCCTCACCCACCAGCAGTGCAGGACACCCTCCACCAGTCCCCCACTCATGTCCCCCTGCACCTCCACCCCCCAGCATCCAGGGGCACTCTCCACCAGGCCCCCACTCATGTCCAACTCATGTCTCCCATCACCCCCACCCCCCAGCAGTGCAGGGCACCCTCCACCAGGCCCTCACTCATGTCTCCCATCACCCCCAACCCCCAGCAGTGCAGGGCACCCTCCACCAGGCCCCCACTCATGTCCCCCTCCACCCCCACCCCCCAGCATCCAGGGGCACCCTCCACCAGGCCCCCACTCATGTCTCCCAGCACCCCCACCCCCCAGCACTGTGGGGCTCCCTCCACCAGGCCCCCACTCATGTCTCCCTGCACCCCCACCCCCCAGCATCCAGGGGCACCCTCCAGCAGGCCCCAACTCATGTCCCCCATCACCCCCACCCCCCAGCAGTGCAGGGCACCCTCCACCAGGCCCCCACTCATGTCCCCCTGCACCCCCACCCCCCAGCATCCAGGGGCACCCTCCACCAGGCCCCCACTCATGTCCAACTCATGTCTCCCATCATCCCCACCCCCCAGCAGTGCAGAGCACCCTCCACCAGGCCCCCACTCATGTCTCCCATCACCCCCACCCCCCAGCAGTGCAGGGAACCCTCCACCAGGCCCCCACTCATGTCTCCCATCACCCCCCACCCCCCGCAGTGCAGGGCACCCTCCACCAGGCCCCCACTCATGTCCCCCTGCACCCCCCCCACCCCCAGCATCCAGGGGCACCCTCCACCAGGCCCCCACTCATGGCTCCCAGCACCCCCACCCCCCAGCACTGTGGGGCACCCTCCACCAGGCCCCCACTCATGTCTCCCTGCCCCCCCACCCCCCAGCATCCAGGGGCACCCTCCACCAGGCCCCCACTCATGTCTCCCATCACCCCCTCCCCCCAGCAGTGCAGGGCACCCTCCACCAGGCCCCCACTCATGTCCCCCTGCACCACCACCCCCCAGCATCCAGGGGCACCCTCCACCAGGCCCCCACTCATGTCCAACTCATGTCTCCCATCACCCCCACCCCCCAGCAGTGCAGGGCACCCTCCACCAGGCCCCCACTCATGTCTCCCAGCACCCCCACCCCCCAGCAGTGCAGGGCACCCTCCACCAGGCCCCCACTCATGTCCCCCTGCACCCCACCCCCAGCATCCAGGGGCACCCTCCACCAGGCCCCCACTCATATCTCCCATCACCCCCTCCCCCCAGCAGTGCAGGGCACCCTCCACCAGGCCCCCACTCATGTCCCCCTGCACCCCCACCCCCAGCATCCAGGGGCACCCTCCACCAGGCCCCCACTCATGTCCAACTCATGTCTCCCATCACCCCCACACCCCAGCAGTGCAGGGCACCCTCCACCAGGCCCCCACTCATGTCTCCCAGCACCCCCACCCCCAGCAGTGCAGGGCACCCTCCACCAGGCCCCCACTCATGTCCCCCTGCACCCCCACCCCCCAGCATCCAGGGGCACCCTCCACCAGGCCCCCACTTATGTCCAACTCATGTCTCCCATCACCCCCACCCCCCAGCAGTGCAGGGCACCCTCTACCAGGCCCCCACTCATGTCCAACTCATGTCTCCCAGCACCCCCACCCCCCAGCAGTGCAGGGCACCCTCCACCAGGCCCCCACTCATGTCTCCTAGCACCCCCACCCGCCAGCATCCAGGGGCACCCTCCACCAGGCCCCCACTCATGTCTCCCATCACCGCCATCTCCCAGCATCCAGGGGCACCCTCCACCAGGCCCCCACTCATGCCCAACTCATGTCTCCCATCACCCCCACCCCCCAGCACTGTGGGGCACCCTCCACCAGGCCCCCACTCATGTCTCCCTGCACCCCCACCCCCCAGCATCCAGGGGCACCCTCCACCAGGCCCCACTCATGTCTCCCATCACCCCCACCCCCCAGCAGTGCAGGTCACCCTCCACCAGGCCCCCACTCATGTCCCCCTGCACCCTCACCCCCCAGCATCCAGGGGCACACTCCACCAGGCCCCCACTCATGTCCAACTCATGTCTCCCATCACCCCCACCCCCCAGCAGTGCGGGGCACCCTCCACCAGGCCCCCACTCATGTCTCCCATCACCCCCACCCCCCAGCAGTGCAGGGCACCCTCCACCAGGCCCCCACTCATGTCCCCCTGCACCCCCACCCCGCAGCATCCAGGGGCACCCTCCACCAGGCCCCCACTCATGCCCCCCTGCACCCCCACCCCCAGCATCCAGGGGCACCCTCCACCAGGCCCCCACTCATGTCTCCCAGCACCCCCACCACCCAGCACTGTGGGGCACCCTCCACCAGGCCCCCTCTCATGTCTCCCAGCACCCCCACCACCCAGCACTGTAGGGCATCCTCCACCAGGCCCCCACTCATGTCTCCCTACACCCCCACCCCCCAGCACTGTGGGGCACCCTCCACCAGGCCCCCACTCATGTCTCCCAGCACCCCCACCCCCCAGCACTGTGGGGCACCCTCCACCAGGCCCCACTCATGTCTCCCAGCACCCCCACCCCCCAGCATCCAGGGGCACCCTCCACCAGGCCCCCACTCATGTCTCCCATCACCCCCACCCCCCAGCAGTGCAGGACACCCTCCACCAGTCCCCCACTCATGTCCCCCTGCACCTCCACCACCCAGCATCCAGGGGCACCCTCCACCAGGCCCCCACTCATGTCCAACTCATGTCTCCCATCACCCCCACCCCCCAGCAGTGCAGGGCACCCTCCACCAGGCACCCACTCATGTCTCCCATCACCCCCAACCCCCAGCAGTGCAGGGCACCCTCCACCAGGCCCCCACTCATGTCCCCCTGCACCCCCACCCCCCAGCATCCAGGGGCACCCTCCACCAGGCCCCCACTCATGTCTCCCAGCACCCCCACCCCCCAGCACTGTGGGGCTCCCTCCACCTGTCCCCCACTCATGTCTCCCTGCACCCCCACCCCCCACCAGTCAGGGGCACCCTCCACCAGGCCCCCACTCATGTCTCCCTGCACCCCCCTGCATCCAAGGGCACCCTCCACCAGGCCCCCACTCATGTCTCCCAGCACCCCCACCCCCCAGCACTGTGGGGCACCCTCCACCAGGCCCCCACTCATGTCTCCCTGCCCCCCCCGCCCCCCAGCACTGTGGGGCACCCTCCACCAGGTCCCCACTCATGTCTCCCAGCACCCCCACCCCCCAGCACTGTGGGGCACCCTCCACCAGGCCCCCACTCATGTCTCCCAGCACCCCACCCCCCACCAGTCAGGGGCACCCTCCACCAGGCCCCCACTCATGTCTCCCTGCACCCCCCCCCCCTGCATCCAGGGGCACCCTCCACCAGGCCCACACTCATGTCTCCCAGCACCCCCACCCCCAGCACTGTGGGGCACCCTCCACCAGGCCCCCTCTCATGTCTCCCAGCACCCCCACCCCCCAGCACTGTAGGGCATCCTCCACAAGGCCCCCACTCATGTCTCCCTGCACCCCCACCCCCCAGCACTGTGGGGCACCCTCCACCAGGCCCCCACTCATGTCTCCCAGCACCCCCACCCCCCAGCACTGTGGGGCACCCTCCACCAGGCCCCACTCATGTCTCCCAGCACCCCCACCCCCCAGCATCCAGGGGCACCCTCCACCAGGCCCCCACTCATGTCTCCCATCACCCCCACCCCCCAGCAGTGCAGGCCACCCTCCACCAGGCCCCCACTCATGTCTCGCATCACCCCCAACCCCCAGCAGTGCAGGGCACCCTCCACCAGGCCCCCACTCATGTCCCCCTGCACCCCCACCCCCCAGCATCCAGGGGCACCCTCCACCAGGCCCCCACTCATGTCTCCCAGCACCCCCACCCCCCAGCACTGTGGGGCTCCCTCCACCAGGCCCCCACTCATGTCTCCCTGCACCCCCACCCCCCAGCATCCAGGGGCACCCTCCAGCAGGCCCCCACTCATGTCTCCCATCACCCCCACCCCCCAGCAGTGCAGGGCACCCTCCACCAGGCCCCCACTCATGTCCCCCTGCACCCCCACCCCCCAGCATCCAGGGGCACCCTCCACCAGGCCCCCACTCATGTCCAACTCATGTCTCCCATCACCCCCACCCCCCAGCAGTGCAGAGTACCCTCCACCAGGCCCCCACTCATGTCTCCCATCACCCCCACCCCCCAGCAGTGCAGGGCACCCTCGACCAGGCCCCCACTCATGTCTCCCATCACCCCCACCCCCCGCATCCAGGGGCACCCTCCACCAGGCCCCCACTCATGTCTCCCAGCACCCCCACCCCCCAGCACTGTGGGGCTCCCTCCACCAGGCCCCCACTCATGTCTCCCTGCACCCCCACCCCCCAGCATCCAGGGGCACCCTCCAGCAGGCTCCCACTCATGTCTCCCATCACCCCCACCCCCCAGCAGTGCAGGGCACCCTCCACCAGGCCCCCACTCATGTCCCCCTGCACCCCCACCCCCCAGCATCCAGGGGCACCCTCCACCAGGCCCCCACTCATGTCCAACTCATGTCTCCCATCACCCCCACCCCCCAGCAGTGCAGAGCACACTCCACCAGGCCCCCACTCATGTCTCCCATCACCCCCACCCCCCAGCAGTGCAGGGCACCCTCCACCAGGCCCCCACTCATGTCTCCCATCACCCCACCCCCCTGCAGTGCAGGGCACCCTCCACCAGGCCCCCACTCATGTCCCCCTGCACCCCCCCGACCCCCAGCATCCAGGGGCACCCTCCACCAGGCCCCCACTCATGTCTCCCAGCACCCCCACCCCCCAGCACTGTGGGGCACCCTCCACCAGGCCCCCACTCATGTCTCCCTGCCCCCCCAACCCCCAGCATCCAGGGGCACCCTCCACGAGGCCCCCACTCATGTCTCCCATCACCCCCACCCCCCAGCAGTGCAGGGCACCCTCCACCAGGCCCCCACTCATGTCCTCCTGCACCATTACCCCCCAGCATCCAGGGGCACCCTCCACCAGGCCCCCACTAATGCCCAACTCATGTCTCCCATCACCCCCACCCCCCAGCAGTGCAGGGCACCCTCCACCAGGCCCCCACTCATGTCTCCCAGCACCCCCACCCCCCAGCAGTGCAGGGCACCCTCCACCAGGCCCCCACTCATGTCCCCCTGCACCCCACCCCCAGCATCCAGGGGCACCCTCCACCAGGCCCCCACTCATGTCTCCCATCACCCCCACCCCAGCAGTGCAGGGCACCCTCCACCAGGCCCCCACTCATGTCCAACTCATGTCTCCCAGCACCCCCACCCCCCAGCAGTGCAGGGCACCCTCCACCAGGCCCCCACTCATGTCTCCCAGCACCCCCACCCGCCAGCATCCAGGGGCACCCTCCACCAGGCCCCCACTCATGTCTCCCATCACCCCCACCCCCCAGCATCCAGGGGCACCCTCCACCAGGCCCCCACTCATGTCCAACTCATGTCTCCCATCACCCCCACCCCCGAGCAGTGC
Source organism: Ambystoma mexicanum (assembly GCF_040938575.1). Taxonomy (NCBI): domain Eukaryota; kingdom Metazoa; phylum Chordata; class Amphibia; order Caudata; family Ambystomatidae; genus Ambystoma; species Ambystoma mexicanum. The sequence continues at coordinate 568,209,700 of NC_090926.1, read as the reverse complement.
AGGGCACTCTCCACCAGGCCCCCACTCATGTCTCCCATCACTCCCACCCCCCAGCAGTGCATGGCACCCTCCACCAGGCCACCACTCATGTCCCCCTGCACCCCCACACCCCAGCATCCAGGGGCACCATCAACCAGGCCCCCACTCATGTCTCCCAGCACCCCACCCCCCAGCACTGTGGGGCACCCTCCACCAGGCCCCCACTCATGTCTCCCTGCACCCCCACCCCCCAGCATCCAGGGGCACCCTCCACCAGGCCCCCACTCATGTCTCCCATCACCCCCACCCCCCAGCATCCAGGGGCACACTCCACCAGGCCCCCACTCATGTCTCCCATCACCCCCACCCCCCAGCAGTGCAGGGCACCCTCCACCAGGCCCCCACTCATGTCCCCCTGCACCCCCACCCCCCAGCATCCAGGGGCCACTCCACCAGGCCCCCACTCATGTCCAACTCATGTCTCCCATCACCCCCACCCCCCAGCAGTGCAGGGCACCCTCCACCAGGCCCCCACTCATGTCTCCCATCACCCCCACCCCCCAGCAGTGCAGGGCACCCTCCACCAGGCCCCCACTCATGTCCCCCTGCACCCCCACCCGCAGCATCCAGGGGCACCCTCCACCAGGCCCCCACTCATGCCCCCTGCACCCCACCCCCCAGCATCCAGGGGCACCCTCCACCAGGCCCCCACTCATGTCTCCCAGCACCCCCACCACCCAGCATTGTGGGGCACCCTCCACCAGGCCCCCACTCATGTCTCCCAGCACCCCCACCCCCCAGCACTGTGGGGCTCCCTCCACCAGGCCCCCACTCATGTCTCCCTGCACCCCCACCCCGCAGCATCCAGGGGCACCCTCCAGCAGGCCCCCACTCATGTCTCCCATCACCCCCACCCCCCAGCAGTGCAGGGCACCCTCCACCAGGCCCCCACTCATGTCCCCCTGCACCCCCACCCCCCAGCATCCAGGGGCACCCTCCACCAGGCCCCCACTCATGTCCAACTCATGTCTCCCATCACCCCCACCCCCCAGCAGTGCAGAGTACCCTCCACCAGGCCCCCACTCATGTCTCCCATCACCCCCACCCCCCAGCAGTGCAGGGCACCCTCGACCAGGCCCCCACTCATGTCTCCCATCACCCCACCCCCCGCATCCAGGGGCACCCTCCACCAGGCCCCCACTCATGTCTCCCAGCACCCCCACCCCCCAGCACTGTGGGGCTCCCTCCACCAGGCCCCACTCATGTCTCCCTGCACCCCCACCCCCCAGCATCCAGGGGCACCCTCCAGCAGGCTCCCACTCATGTCTCCCATCACCCCCACCCCCCAGCAGTGCAGGGCACCCTCCACCAGGCCCCCACTCATGTCCCCCTGCACCCCCACCCCCCAGCATCCAGGGCACCCTCCACCAGGCCCCCACTCATGTCCAACTCATGTCTCCCATCACCCCCACCCCCCAGCAGTGCAGAGCACACTCCACCAGGCCCCCACTCATGTCTCCCATCACCCCCACCCCCCAGCAGTGCAGGGCACCCTCCACCAGGCCCCACTCATGTCTCCCATCACCCCACCCCCCTGCAGTGCAGGGCACCCTCCACCAGGCCCCCACTCATGTCCCCCTGCACCCCCCCGACCCCCAGCATCCAGGGGCACCCTCCACCAGGCCCCCCACTCATGTCTCCCAGCACCCCCACCCCCCAGCACTGTGGGGCACCCTCCACCAGGCCCCCACTCATGTCTCCCTGCCCCCCCAACCCCCAGCATCCAGGGGCACCCTCCACGAGGCCCCCACTCATGTCTCCCATCACCCCCACCCCCCAGCAGTGCAGGGCACCCTCCACCAGGCCCCCACTCATGTCCTCCTGCACCATTACCCCCCAGCATCCAGGGGCACCCTCCACCAGGCCCCCACTAATGCCCAACTCATGTCTCCCATCACCCCCACCCCCCAGCAGTGCAGGGCACCCTCCACCAGGCCCCACTCTCCATGTCTCCCAGCACCCCCACCCCCCAGCAGTGCAGGGCACCCTCCACCAGGCCCCCCACTCATGTCCCCCTGCACCCCACCCCCAGCATCCAGGGGCACCCTCCACCAGGCCCCCACTCATGTCTCCCATCACCCCCACCCCAGCAGTGCAGGGCACCCTCCACCAGGCCCCCACTCATGTCCAACTCATGTCTCCCAGCACCCCCACCCCCCAGCAGTGCAGGGCACCCTCCACCAGGCCCCCACTCATGTCTCCCAGCACCCCCACCCGCCAGCATCCAGGGGCACCCTCCACCAGGCCCCCACTCATGTCTCCCATCACCCCCACCCCCCAGCATCCAGGGGCACCCTCCACCAGGCCCCCACTCATGTCCAACTCATGTCTCCCATCACCCCCACCCCCGAGCAGTGCAGGGCACTCTCCACCAGGCCCCCACTCATGTCTCCCATCACTCCCACCCCCCAGCAGTGCATGGCACCCTCCACCAGGCCACCACTCATGTCCCCCTGCACCCCCACACCCCAGCATCCAGGGGCACCATCAACCAGGCCCCCACTCATGTCTCCCAGCACCCCCACCCCCCAGCACTGTGGGGCACCCTCCACCAGGCCCCCACTCATGTCTCCCTGCACCCCCACCCCCCCAGCATCCAGGGGCACCCTCCACCAGGCCCCCACTCATGTCTCCCATCACCCCCACCCCCCAGCATCCAGGGGCACACTCCACCAGGCCCCCACTCATGTCTCCCATCACCCCCACCCCCCAGCAGTGCAGGGCACCCTCCACCAGGCCCCCACTCATGTCCCCCTGCACCCCCACCCCCCAGCATCCAGGGGCACACTCCACCAGGCCCCCACTCATGTCCAACTCATGTCTCCCATCACCCCCACCCCCCAGCAGTGCAGGGCACCCTCCACCAGGCCCCCACTCATGTCTCCCATCACCCCCACCCCCCAGCAGTGCAGGGCACCCTCCACCAGGCCCCCACTCATGTCCCCCTGCACCCCCACCCGCAGCATCCAGGGGCACCCTCCACCAGGCCCCCACTCATGCCCCCTGCACCCCCACCCCCCAGCATCCAGGGGCACCCTCCACCAGGCCCCCACTCATGTCTCCCAGCACCCCCACCACCCAGCATTGTGGGGCACCCTCCAACAGGCCCCCACTCATGTCTCCCTGCAGCCCCACCCCCCAGCATCCAGGGGCACCCTCCACCAGGCCCCCACTCATGTCTCCCATCACCCTCACCCCCCAGCAGTGCAGGGCACCCTCCAGCAGGCCCCTACTCATGTCCCCCTGCACCCCCACCCCCCAGCATCCAGGGGCCCTCCACCAGGCCACCACTCATCTCCAACTCATGTCCCCCATCACCCCCAACCCCCCAGCAGTGCAGTGCACCCTCAACCAGGCCCCCACTCATGTCTCCCAGCACCCCCCCCCCAGCAGTGCAGGGCACCCTCCACCAGGCCCCCACTCATGTCCCCCTGCACCCCCACCCCCCAGCATCCAGGGGCACCCTCCACCAGGCCCCCACTCATGTCTCCCATCACCCCCACCCCCCAGCAGTGCATGGCACCCTCCACCAGGCCACCACTCATGTCCCCCTGCACCCCCACACCCCAGCATCCAGGGGCACCATCAACCAGGCCCCCACTCATGTCTCCCAGCACCCCCACCCCCCAGCACTGTGGGGCACCCTCCACCAGGCCCCCACTCATGTCTCCCTGCACCCCCACCCCCCAGCATCCAGGGGCACCCTCCACCAGGCCCCCACTCATGTCTCCCATCACCCCCACCCCCCAGCATCCAGGGGCACACTCCACCAGGCCCCCACTCATGTCTCCCATCACCCCCACCCCCCAGCAGTGCAGGGCACCCTCCACCAGGCCCCCACTCATGTCCCCCTGCACCCCCACCCCCCAGCATCCAGGGGCACACTCCACCAGGCCCCCACTCATGTCCAACTCATGTCTCCCATCACCCCCACCCCCCAGCAGTGCAGGGCACCCTCCACCAGGCCCCCACTCATGTCTCCCATCACCCCCACCCCCCAGCAGTGCAGGGCACCCTCCACCAGGCCCCCACTCATGTCCCCCTGCACCCCCACCCGCAGCATCCAGGGGCACCCTCCACCAGGCCCCCACTCATGCCCCCTGCACCCCCACCCCCCAGCATCCAGGGGCACCCTCCACCAGGCCCCCACTCATGTCTCCCAGCACCCCCACCACCCAGCATTGTGGGGCACCCTCCAACAGGCCCCCACTCATGTCTCCCTGCAGCCCCACCCCCCAGCATCCAGGGGCACCCTCCACCAGGCCCCCACTCATGTCTCCCATCACCCTCACCCCCCAGCAGTGCAGGGCACCCTCCAGCAGGCCCCTACTCATGTCCCCCTGCACCCCCACCCCCCAGCATCCAGGGGCCCTCCACCAGGCCACCACTCATCTCCAACTCATGTCCCCCATCACCCCCACCCCCCAGCAGTGCAGTGCACCCTCAACCAGGCCCCCACTCATGTCTCCCAGCACCCCCCCCAGCAGTGCAGGGCACCCTCCACCAGGCCCCCACTCATGTCCCCCTGCACCCCCACCCCCCAGCATCCAGGGGCACCCTCCACCAGGCCCCCACTCATGTCTCCCATCACCCCCACCCCCCAGCAGTGCAGGGCACCCTCCAAGAGGCCCCCAATCATGTCCCCCTGCACCCCCACCCCCCCAGCATCCAGGGGCACCCTCCACCAGGCCCCCACTCATGTCCAACTCATATCTCCCATCACCCCCACCCCCCAGCAGTGCAGGGCACCCTCCACCAGGCCCCCACTCATGTCTCCCAGCACCCCACACCCCCCAGCAGTGCAGGGCACCCTCCACCAGGCCCCCACTCATGTCCCCCTGCACCCCCACCCCCCAGCATCCAGGGCACCCTCCACCAGGCCCCCACTCATGTCCAACTCTTGTCTCCCATCACCCCCACCCCCCAGCAGTGCAGGGCACCCTCCACCAGGCCGCCACTCATGTCCAACTCATGTCTCCCAGCACCCCCACCCCCCAGCAGTGCAGGGCACCCTCCACCAGGCCCCCACTCATGTCTCCCAGTACCCCCACCCCCCAGCATCCAGGGGCACCCTCCCCCAGGCCCCCACTCATGTCTCCCATCACCCCCACCCCCCAGCATCCAGGGGCACCCTCCACCAGGCCCCCACTCATGTCCAACTCATGTCTCCCAGCACCCCCTCCCCCCAGCACTGTGGGGCACCCTCCACCAGGCCCCCACTCATGTCTCCCAGCACCCCCACCCCCCAGCACTGTGGGGCACCCTCCACCAGGCCCCCACTCAAGTCTCCCAGCACCCCCACCCCCCAGCACTGTGGGGCACCCTCCACCAGGACCCCACTCATGTCTCCCAGCACCCCCACCCCCCAGCACCGTGGGGCACCCTCCACCAGGCCCGCACTCATGTCTCCCAGCACCCCCATCCCCCAGCACTGTGGGGCACCCTCCACCAGGCCCCCACTCATGTCTCCCAGCACCCCCACCCCCCAGCACTGTGGGGCACCCTCCACCAGACCCCCACTCATGTCTCCCAGCACCCCTACCCCCCAGCACTGTGGGGCACCCTCCACCAGGCCCCCACTCATGTCTCGCTGCACCCCCACCCCCCACCAGTCAGGGGCACCCTCCACCAGGCCCCCACTCATGTCTCCCAGCACCCCCACCCCCCAGCACTGTGGGGCACCTGCCAGCAGGCCCCTACTCATGTCCAACTCATGTTCCCCAGCACCCCCACCCCCCAGCACTGTGGGGCACCCTCCACCAGGCCCCCACTCATGTCTCCCAGCACCCCCACCCCCAGCATCCAGGGGCACCCTCCACCAGGCCCCCACTCATTTCTCCCAGCACCCCCACCCCCCAACACTGTGGGGCACCCTCCACCAGGCCCCCACTCATGTCTCCCAGCACCCCCACCCCCCCAGCACTGTGGGGCACCTGCCAGCAGGCCCCTACTCATGTCCAACTCATGTTCCCCAGCACCCCCACCCCCCAGCACTGTGGGGCACCCTCCACCAGGCCCCCACTCATGTCTCCGAGCCCCCACCCCCCAGCATCCAGGGGCACCCTCCACCAGGCCCCCACTCATGTCTCCCAGCACCTCCACCCCCAGCACTGTGGGGCACCCTCCACCGGCCTCCACTCATGTCTCCCAGCACCCCCACCCCCCAGCATCCAGGGGCACCCTCCACCAGGCCCCCACTCATGTCTCCCATCACCCCCACCCCCAGCAGTGCAGGGCACCCTCCACCAGGCCCCCACTCATGTCCAACTCATGTCTCCAATCACCCCCACCCCCCGGCAGTGCAGGGCACCCTCCACCAGGCCCTCACTCATGTCTCCCAGCACCCCCACCCCCCAGCAGTGCAGGGCACCCTCCACCAGGCCCCCACTCATGTCCCCCTGCACCCCCACCCCTCAGCATCCAGGGGCACCCTCCACCAGGCCCCCACTCATGTCTCCCATCACCCCCCCCCCCAGCAGTGCAGGGCACCCTCCACCAGGCCCCCACTCATATCCCCCTGCACCCTCACGCCCCAGCATCCAGGGGCACCCTCCACCAGGCCCCCACTCATGTCCAACTCATGTCTCCCATCACCCCCACCCCCCAGCAGTGCAGGGCACCCTCCACCAGGCCCCCACTCATGTCTCCCATCTCCTCCACCCCCCAGCAGTGCAGGGCACCCTCCACCAGGCCCCCACTCATGTCCCCCTGCACCCCCACCCCCCAGCATCCAGGGGCACCCTCCACCAGGCCCCCACTCATGTCCAACTCAGGTCTCCCATCACCCCCACCCCCCAGCAGTGCAGGGCACCCTCCACCAGGCCTCCACTCATGTCTCCCAGCACCCCCACCCCCCAGCAGTGCAGGTCACCCTCCACCAGGCCCCCACTCATGTCTCCCTGCACCCTCACCCCCCAGCATCCAGGGGCACACTCCACCAGGCCCCCACTCATGTCCAACTCATGTCTCCCATCACCCCCACCCCCCAGCAGTGCGGGGCACCCTCCACCAGGCCCCCACTCATGTCTCCCATCACCCCCACCCCCCAGCAGTGCAGGGCACCCTCCACCAGGCCCCCACTCATGTCCCCCTGCACCCCCACCCCGCAGCATCCAGGGGCACCCTCCACCAGGCCCCCACTCATGCCCCCCTGCACCCCCACCCCCAGCATCCAGGGGCACCCTCCACCAGGCCCCCACTCATGTCTCCCAGCACCCCCACCACCCAGCACTGTGGGGCACCCTCCACCAGGCCCCCTCTCATGTCTCCCAGCACCCCCACCACCCAGCACTGTAGGGCATCCTCCACCAGGCCCCCACTCATGTCTCCCTACACCCCCACCCCCCAGCACTGTGGGGCACCCTCCACCAGGCCCCCACTCATGTCTCCCAGCACCCCCACCCCCCAGCACTGTGGGGCACCCTCCACCAGGCCCCACTCATGTCTCCCAGCACCCCCACCCCCCAGCATCCAGGGGCACCCTCCACCAGGCCCCCACTCATGTCTCCCATCACCCCCACCCCCCAGCAGTGCAGGACACCCTCCACCAGTCCCCCACTCATGTCCCCCTGCACCTCCACCACCCAGCATCCAGGGGCACCCTCCACCAGGCCCCCACTCATGTCCAACTCATGTCTCCCATCACCCCCACCCCCCAGCAGTGCAGGGCACCCTCCACCAGGCCCCCACTCATGTCTCCCATCACCCCCAACCCCCAGCAGTGCAGGGCACCCTCCACCAGGCCCCCACTCATGTCCCCCTGCACCCCCACCCCCCAGCATCCAGGGGCACCCTCCACCAGGCCCCCACTCATGTCTCCCAGCACCCCCACCCCCCAGCACTGTGGGGCTCCCTCCACCTGTCCCCCACTCATGTCTCCCTGCACCCCCACCCCCCACCAGTCAGGGGCACCCTCCACCAGGCCCCCACTCATGTCTCCCTGCACCCCCCCTGCATCCAAGGGCACCCTCCACCAGGCCCCCACTCATGTCTCCCAGCACCCCCACCCCCCAGCACTGTGGGGCACCCTCCACCAGGCCCCCACTCATGTCTCCCTGCCCCCCCCACCCCCCAGCACTGTGGGGCACCCTCCACCAGGTCCCCACTCATGTCTCCCAGCACCCCCACCCCCCAGCACTGTGGGGCACCCTCCACCAGGCCCCCACTCATGTCTCCCAGCACCCCCACCCCCCACCAGTCAGGGGCACCCTCCACCAGGCCCCCACTCATGTCTCCCTGCACCCCCCCCCTGCATCCAGGGGCACCCTCCACCAGGCCCACACTCATGTCTCCCAGCACCCCCACCCCCAGCACTGTGGGGCACCCTCCACCAGGCCCCCTCTCATGTCTCCCAGCACCCCCACACCCCAGCACTGTAGGGCATCCTCCACAAGGCCCCCACTCATGTCTCCCTGCACCCCCACCCCCCAGCACTGTGGGGCACCCTCCACCCGGCCCCCACTCATGTCTCCCAGCACCCCCACCCCCCAGCACTGTGGGGCACCCTCCACCAGGCCCCACTCATGTCTCCCAGCACCCCCACCCCCCAGCATCCAGGGGCACCCTCCACCAGGCCCCCACTCATGTCTCCCATCACCCCCACCCCCCAGCAGTGCAGGCCACCCTCCACCAGGCCCCCACTCATGTCTCGCATCACCCCCAACCCCCAGCAGTGCAGGGCACCCTCCACCAGGCCCCCACTCATGTCCCCCTGCACCCCCACCCCCCAGCATCCAGGGGCACCCTCCACCAGGCCCCCACTCATGTCTCCCAGCACCCCCACCCCCCAGCACTGTGTGGCTCCCTCCACCAGGCCCCCACTCATGTCTCCCTGCACCCCCACCCCCCAGCATCCAGGGGCACCCTCCAGCAGGCCCCCACTCATGTCTCCCATCACCCCCACCCCCCAGCAGTGCAGGGCACCCTCCACCAGGCCCCCACTCATGTCCCCCTGCACCCCCACCCCCCAGCATCCAGGGGCACCCTCCACCAGGCCCCCACTCATGTCCAACTCATGTCTCCCATCACCCCCACCCCCCAGCAGTGCAGAGTACCCTCCACCAGGCCCCCACTCATGTCTCCCATCACCCCCACCCCCCAGCAGTGCAGGGCACCCTCGACCAGGCCCCCACTCATGTCTCCCATCACCCCCACCCCCCGCATCCAGGGGCACCCTCCACCAGGCCCCCACTCATGTCTCCCAGCACCCCCACCCCCCAGCACTGTGGGGCTCCCTCCACCAGGCCCCCACTCATGTCTCCCTGCACCCCCACCCCCCAGCATCCAGGGGCACCCTCCAGCAGGCTCCCACTCATGTCTCCCATCACCCCCACCCCCCAGCAGTGCAGGGCACCCTCCACCAGGCCCCCACTCATGTCCCCCTGCACCCCCACCCCCCAGCATCCAGGGGCACCCTCCACCAGGCCCCCACTCATGTCCAACTCATGTCTCCCATCACCCCCACCCCCCAGCAGTGCAGAGCACACTCCACCAGGCCCCCACTCATGTCTCCCATCACCCCCACCCCCCAGCAGTGCAGGGCACCCTCCACCAGGCCCCCACTCATGTCTCCCATCACCCCACCCCCCTGCAGTGCAGGGCACCCTCCACCAGGCCCCCACTCATGTCCCCCTGCACCCCCCGACCCCCAGCATCCAGGGGCACCCTCCACCAGGCCCCCACTCATGTCTCCCAGGACCCCCACCCCCCAGCACTGTGGGGCACCCTCCACCAGGCCCCCACTCATGTCTCCCTGCCCCCCCACCCCCCAGCATCCAGGGGCACCCTCCACGAGGCCCCCACTCATGTCTCCCATCACCCCCACCCCCCAGCAGTGCAGGGCACCCTCCACCAGGCCCCCACTCATGTCCTCCTGCACCATCACCCCCCAGCATCCAGGGGCACCCTCCACCAGGCCCCCACTAATGCCCAACTCATGTCTCCCATCACCCCCACCCCCCAGCAGTGCAGGGCACCCTCCACCAGGCCCCCACTCATGTCTCCCAGCACCCCCACCCCCCAGCAGTGCAGGGCACCCTCCACCAGGCCCCCAATCATGTCCCCCTGCACCCCACCCCCAGCATCCAGGGGCACCCTCCACCAGGCCCCCACTCATGTCTCCCATCACCCCCACCCCAGCAGTGCAGGGCACCCTCCACCAGGCCCCCACTCATGTCCAACTCATGTCTCCCAGCACCCCCACCCCCCAGCAGTGCAGGGCACCCTCCACCAGGCCCCCACTCATGTCTCCCAGCACCCCCACCCGCCAGCATCCAGGGGCACCCTCCACCAGGCCCCCACTCATGTCTCCCATCACCCCCACCCCCCAGCATCCAGGGGCACCCTCCACCAGGCCCCCACTCATGTCCAACTCATGTCTCCCATCACCCCCACCCCCCAGCAGTGCAGGGCACTCTCCACCAGGCCCCCACTCATGTCTCCCATCACTCCCACCCCCCAGCAGTGCATGGCACCCTCCACCAGGCCACCACTCATGTCCCCCTGCACCCCCACACCCCAGCATCCAGGGGCACCATCAACCAGGCCCCCACTCATGTCTCCCAGCACCCCCACCCCCCAGCACTGTGGGGCACCCTCCACCAGGCCCCCACTCATGTCTCCCTGCACCCCCACCCCCCAGCATCCAGGGGCACCCTCCACCAGGCCCCCACTCATGTCTCCCATCACCCCCACCCCCCAGCATCCAGGGGCACACTCCACCAGGCCCCCACTCATGTCTCCCATCACCCCCACCCCCCAGCAGTGCAGGGCACCCTCCACCAGGCCCCCACTCATGTCCCCCTGCACCCCCACCCCCCAGCATCCAGGGGCACACTCCACCAGTCCCCCACTCATGTCCAACTCATGTCTCCCATCACCCCCACCCCCCAGCAGTGCAGGGCACCCTCCACCAGGCCGCCACTCATGTCCAACTCATGTCTCCCAGCACCCCCACCCCCCAGCAGTGCAGGGCACCCTCCACCAGGCCCCCACTCATGTCTCCCAGTACCCCCACCCCCCAGCATCCAGGGGCACCCTCCCCCAGGCCCCCACTCATGTCTCCCATCACCCCCACCCCCCAGCATCCAGGGGCACCCTCCACCAGGCCCCCACTCATGTCCAACTCATGTCTCCCAGCACCCCCTCCCCCCAGCACTGTGGGGCACCCTCCACCAGGCCCCCACTCATGTCTCCCAGCACCCCCACCCCCCAGCACTGTGGGGCACCCTCCACCAGGCCCCCACTCAAGTCTCCCAGCACCCCCACCCCCCAGCACTGTGGGGCACCCTCCACCAGGACCCCACTCATGTCTCCCAGCACCCCCACCCCCCAGCACCGTGGGGCACCCTCCACCAGGCCCGCACTCATGTCTCCCAGCACCCCCATCCCCCAGCACTGTGGGGCACCCTCCACCAGGCCCCCACTCATGTCTCCCAGCACCCCCACCCCCCAGCACTGTGGGGCACCCTCCACCAGACCCCCACTCATGTCTCCCAGCACCCCTACCCCCCAGCACTGTGGGGCACCCTCCACCAGGCCCCCACTCATGTCTCGCTGCACCCCCACCCCCCACCAGTCAGGGGCACCCTCCACCAGGCCCCCACTCATGTCTCCCAGCACCCCCACCCCCCAGCACTGTGGGGCACCTGCCAGCAGGCCCCTACTCATGTCCAACTCATGTTCCCCAGCACCCCCACCCCCCAGCACTGTGGGGCACCCTCCACCAGGCCCCCACTCATGTCTCCCAGCACCCCCACCCCCAGCATCCAGGGGCACCCTCCACCAGGCCCCCACTCATTTCTCCCAGCACCCCCACCCCCCAACACTGTGGGGCACCCTCCACCAGGCCCCCACTCATGTCTCCCAGCACCCCCACCCCCCCAGCACTGTGGGGCACCTGCCAGCAGGCCCCTACTCATGTCCAACTCATGTTCCCCAGCACCCCCACCCCCCAGCACTGTGGGGCACCCTCCACCAGGCCCCCACTCATGTCTCCGAGCCCCCACCCCCCAGCATCCAGGGGCACCCTCCACCAGGCCCCCACTCATGTCTCCCAGCACCTCCACCCCCAGCACTGTGGGGCACCCTCCACCGGCCTCCACTCATGTCTCCCAGCACCCCCACCCCCCAGCATCCAGGGGCACCCTCCACCAGGCCCCCACTCATGTCTCCCATCACCCCCACCCCCAGCAGTGCAGGGCACCCTCCACCAGGCCCCCACTCATGTCCAACTCATGTCTCCAATCACCCCCACCCCCCGGCAGTGCAGGGCACCCTCCACCAGGCCCTCACTCATGTCTCCCAGCACCCCCACCCCCCAGCAGTGCAGGGCACCCTCCACCAGGCCCCCACTCATGTCCCCCTGCACCCCCACCCCTCAGCATCCAGGGGCACCCTCCACCAGGCCCCCACTCATGTCTCCCATCACCCCCCCCCCCCAGCAGTGCAGGGCACCCTCCACCAGGCCCCCACTCATATCCCCCTGCACCCTCACGCCCCAGCATCCAGGGGCACCCTCCACCAGGCCCCCACTCATGTCCAACTCATGTCTCCCATCACCCCCACCCCCCAGCAGTGCAGGGCACCCTCCACCAGGCCCCCACTCATGTCTCCCATCTCCTCCACCCCCCAGCAGTGCAGGGCACCCTCCACCAGGCCCCCACTCATGTCCCCCTGCACCCCCACCCCCCAGCATCCAGGGGCACCCTCCACCAGGCCCCCACTCATGTCCAACTCAGGTCTCCCATCACCCCCACCCCCCAGCAGTGCAGGGCACCCTCCACCAGGCCTCCACTCATGTCTCCCAGCACCCCCACCCCCCAGCAGTGCAGGTCACCCTCCACCAGGCCCCCACTCATGTCTCCCTGCACCCTCACCCCCCAGCATCCAGGGGCACACTCCACCAGGCCCCCACTCATGTCCAACTCATGTCTCCCATCACCCCCACCCCCCAGCAGTGCGGGGCACCCTCCACCAGGCCCCCACTCATGTCTCCCATCACCCCCACCCCCCAGCAGTGCAGGGCACCCTCCACCAGGCCCCCACTCATGTCCCCCTGCACCCCCACCCCGCAGCATCCAGGGGCACCCTCCACCAGGCCCCCACTCATGCCCCCCTGCACCCCCACCCCCAGCATCCAGGGGCACCCTCCACCAGGCCCCCACTCATGTCTCCCAGCACCCCCACCACCCAGCACTGTGGGGCACCCTCCACCAGGCCCCCTCTCATGTCTCCCAGCACCCCCACCACCCAGCACTGTAGGGCATCCTCCACCAGGCCCCCACTCATGTCTCCCTACACCCCCACCCCCCAGCACTGTGGGGCACCCTCCACCAGGCCCCCACTCATGTCTCCCAGCACCCCCACCCCCCAGCACTGTGGGGCACCCTCCACCAGGCCCCACTCATGTCTCCCAGCACCCCCACCCCCCAGCATCCAGGGGCACCCTCCACCAGGCCCCCACTCATGTCTCCCATCACCCCCACCCCCCAGCAGTGCAGGACACCCTCCACCAGTCCCCCACTCATGTCCCCCTGCACCTCCACCACCCAGCATCCAGGGGCACCCTCCACCAGGCCCCCACTCATGTCCAACTCATGTCTCCCATCACCCCCACCCCCCAGCAGTGCAGGGCACCCTCCACCAGGCCCCCACTCATGTCTCCCATCACCCCCAACCCCCAGCAGTGCAGGGCACCCTCCACCAGGCCCCCACTCATGTCCCCCTGCACCCCCACCCCCCAGCATCCAGGGGCACCCTCCACCAGGCCCCCACTCATGTCTCCCAGCACCCCCACCCCCCAGCACTGTGGGGCTCCCTCCACCTGTCCCCCACTCATGTCTCCCTGCACCCCCACCCCCCACCAGTCAGGGGCACCCTCCACCAGGCCCCCACTCATGTCTCCCTGCACCCCCCCTGCATCCAAGGGCACCCTCCACCAGGCCCCCACTCATGTCTCCCAGCACCCCCACCCCCCAGCACTGTGGGGCACCCTCCACCAGGCCCCCACTCATGTCTCCCTGCCCCCCCCACCCCCCAGCACTGTGGGGCACCCTCCACCAGGTCCCCACTCATGTCTCCCAGCACCCCCACCCCCCAGCACTGTGGGGCACCCTCCACCAGGCCCCCACTCATGTCTCCCAGCACCCCCACCCCCCACCAGTCAGGGGCACCCTCCACCAGGCCCCCACTCATGTCTCCCTGCACCCCCCCCCTGCATCCAGGGGCACCCTCCACCAGGCCCACACTCATGTCTCCCAGCACCCCCACCCCCAGCACTGTGGGGCACCCTCCACCAGGCCCCCTCTCATGTCTCCCAGCACCCCCACACCCCAGCACTGTAGGGCATCCTCCACAAGGCCCCCACTCATGTCTCCCTGCACCCCCACCCCCCAGCACTGTGGGGCACCCTCCACCCGGCCCCCACTCATGTCTCCCAGCACCCCCACCCCCCAGCACTGTGGGGCACCCTCCACCAGGCCCCACTCATGTCTCCCAGCACCCCCACCCCCCAGCATCCAGGGGCACCCTCCACCAGGCCCCCACTCATGTCTCCCATCACCCCCACCCCCCAGCAGTGCAGGCCACCCTCCACCAGGCCCCCACTCATGTCTCGCATCACCCCCAACCCCCAGCAGTGCAGGGCACCCTCCACCAGGCCCCCACTCATGTCCCCCTGCACCCCCACCCCCCAGCATCCAGGGGCACCCTCCACCAGGCCCCCACTCATGTCTCCCAGCACCCCCACCCCCCAGCACTGTGTGGCTCCCTCCACCAGGCCCCCACTCATGTCTCCCTGCACCCCCACCCCCCAGCATCCAGGGGCACCCTCCAGCAGGCCCCCACTCATGTCTCCCATCACCCCCACCCCCCAGCAGTGCAGGGCACCCTCCACCAGGCCCCCACTCATGTCCCCCTGCACCCCCACCCCCCAGCATCCAGGGGCACCCTCCACCAGGCCCCCACTCATGTCCAACTCATGTCTCCCATCACCCCCACCCCCCAGCAGTGCAGAGTACCCTCCACCAGGCCCCCACTCATGTCTCCCATCACCCCCACCCCCCAGCAGTGCAGGGCACCCTCGACCAGGCCCCCACTCATGTCTCCCATCACCCCCACCCCCCGCATCCAGGGGCACCCTCCACCAGGCCCCCACTCATGTCTCCCAGCACCCCCACCCCCCAGCACTGTGGGGCTCCCTCCACCAGGCCCCCACTCATGTCTCCCTGCACCCCCACCCCCCAGCATCCAGGGGCACCCTCCAGCAGGCTCCCACTCATGTCTCCCATCACCCCCACCCCCCAGCAGTGCAGGGCACCCTCCACCAGGCCCCCACTCATGTCCCCCTGCACCCCCACCCCCCAGCATCCAGGGGCACCCTCCACCAGGCCCCCACTCATGTCCAACTCATGTCTCCCATCACCCCCACCCCCCAGCAGTGCAGAGCACACTCCACCAGGCCCCCACTCATGTCTCCCATCACCCCCACCCCCCAGCAGTGCAGGGCACCCTCCACCAGGCCCCCACTCATGTCTCCCATCACCCCACCCCCCTGCAGTGCAGGGCACCCTCCACCAGGCCCCCACTCATGTCCCCCTGCACCCCCCGACCCCCAGCATCCAGGGGCACCCTCCACCAGGCCCCCACTCATGTCTCCCAGGACCCCCACCCCCCAGCACTGTGGGGCACCCTCCACCAGGCCCCCACTCATGTCTCCCTGCCCCCCCACCCCCCAGCATCCAGGGGCACCCTCCACGAGGCCCCCACTCATGTCTCCCATCACCCCCACCCCCCAGCAGTGCAGGGCACCCTCCACCAGGCCCCCACTCATGTCCTCCTGCACCATCACCCCCCAGCATCCAGGGGCACCCTCCACCAGGCCCCCACTAATGCCCAACTCATGTCTCCCATCACCCCCACCCCCCAGCAGTGCAGGGCACCCTCCACCAGGCCCCCACTCATGTCTCCCAGCACCCCCACCCCCCAGCAGTGCAGGGCACCCTCCACCAGGCCCCCAATCATGTCCCCCTGCACCCCACCCCCAGCATCCAGGGGCACCCTCCACCAGGCCCCCACTCATGTCTCCCATCACCCCCACCCCAGCAGTGCAGGGCACCCTCCACCAGGCCCCCACTCATGTCCAACTCATGTCTCCCAGCACCCCCACCCCCCAGCAGTGCAGGGCACCCTCCACCAGGCCCCCACTCATGTCTCCCAGCACCCCCACCCGCCAGCATCCAGGGGCACCCTCCACCAGGCCCCCACTCATGTCTCCCATCACCCCCACCCCCCAGCATCCAGGGGCACCCTCCACCAGGCCCCCACTCATGTCCAACTCATGTCTCCCATCACCCCCACCCCCCAGCAGTGCAGGGCACTCTCCACCAGGCCCCCACTCATGTCTCCCATCACTCCCACCCCCCAGCAGTGCATGGCACCCTCCACCAGGCCACCACTCATGTCCCCCTGCACCCCCACACCCCAGCATCCAGGGGCACCATCAACCAGGCCCCCACTCATGTCTCCCAGCACCCCCACCCCCCAGCACTGTGGGGCACCCTCCACCAGGCCCCCACTCATGTCTCCCTGCACCCCCACCCCCCAGCATCCAGGGGCACCCTCCACCAGGCCCCCACTCATGTCTCCCATCACCCCCACCCCCCAGCATCCAGGGGCACACTCCACCAGGCCCCCACTCATGTCTCCCATCACCCCCACCCCCCAGCAGTGCAGGGCACCCTCCACCAGGCCCCCACTCATGTCCCCCTGCACCCCCACCCCCCAGCATCCAGGGGCACACTCCACCAGTCCCCCACTCATGTCCAACTCATGTCTCCCATCACCCCCACCCCCCAGCAGTGCAGGGCACCCTCCACCAGGCCCCCACTCATGTCTCCCATCACCCCCACCCCCCAGCAGTGCAGGGCACCCTCCACCAGGCCCCCACTCATGTCCCCCTGCACCCCCACCCGCAGCATCCAGGGGCACCCTCCACCAGGCCCCCACTCATGCCCCCTGCACCCCCACCCCCCAGCATCCAGGGGCACCCTCCACCAGGCCCCCACTCATGTCTCCCATCACCCTCACCCCCCAGCAGTGCAGGGCACCCTCCAGCAGGCCCCTACTCATGTCCCCCTGCACCCCCACCCCCCAGCATCCAGGGGCCCTCCACCAGGCCACCACTCATCTCCAACTCATGTCCCCCATCACCCCCACCCCCCAGCAGTGCAGTGCACCCTCAACCAGGCCCCCACTCATGTCTCCCTGCAGCCCCACCCCCCAGCATCCAGGGGCACCCTCCACCAGGCCCCCACTCATGTCTCCCATCACCCTCACCCCCCAGCAGTGCAGGGCACCCTCCAGCAGGCCCCTACTCATGTCCCCCTGCACCCCCACCCCCCAGCATCCAGGGGCCCTCCACCAGGCCACCACTCATCTCCAACTCATGTCCCCCATCACCCCCACCCCCCAGCAGTGCAGTGCACCCTCAACCAGGCCCCCACTCATGTCTCCCAGCACCCCCCCAGCAGTGCAGGGCACCCTCCACCAGGCCCCCACTCATGTCCCCCTGCACCCCCACCCCCCAGCATCCAGGGGCACCCTCCACCAGGCCCCCACTCATGTCTCCCATCACCCCCACCCCCCAGCAGTGCAGGGCACCCTCCACGAGGCCCCCAATCATGTCCCCCTGCACCCCCACCCCCCCAGCATCCAGGGGCACCCTCCACCAGGCTCCCACTCATGTCCAACTCATATCTCCCATCACCCCCACCCCCCAGCAGTGCAGGGCACCCTCCACCAGGCCCCCACTCATGTCTCCCAGCACCCCACACCCCCCAGCAGTGCAGGGCACCCTCCACCAGGCCCCCACTCATGTCCCCCTGCACCCCCACCCCCCAGCATCCAGGGCACCCTCCACCAGGCCCCCACTCATGTCCAACTCTTGTCTCCCATCACCCCCACCCCCCAGCAGTGCAGGGCACCCTCCACCAGGCCGCCACTCATGTCCAACTCATGTCTCCCAGCACCCCCACCCCCCAGCAGTGCAGGGCACCCTCCACCAGGCCCCCACTCATGTCTCCCAGTACCCCCACCCCCCAGCATCCAGGGGCACCCTCCCCCAGGCCCCCACTCATGTTTCCCATCACCCCCACCCCCCAGCATCCAGGGGCACCCTCCACCAGGCCCCCACTCATGTCCAACTCATGTCTCCCAGCACCCCCTCCCCCCAGCACTGTGGGGCACCCTCCACCAGGCCCCCACTCATGTCTCCCAGCACCCCCACCCCCCAGCACTGTGGGGCACCCTCCACCAGGCCCCCACTCAAGTCTCCCAGCACCCCCACCCCCCAGCACTGTGGGGCACCCTCCACCAGGACCCCACTCATGTCTCCCAGCACCCCCACCCCCCAGCACCGTGGGGCACCCTCCACCAGGCCCGCACTCATGTCTCCCAGCACCCCCATCCCCCAGCACTGTGGGGCACCCTCCACCAGGCCCCCACTCATGTCTCCCAGCACCCCCACCCCCCAGCACTGTGGGGCACCCTCCACCAGACCCCCACTCATGTCTCCCATCACCCCTACCCCCCAGCACTGTGGGGCACCCTCCACCAGGCCCCCACTCATGTCTCCCTGCACCCCCACCCCCCCACCAGTCAGGGGCACCCTCCACCAGGCCCCCACTCATGTCTCCCAGCACCCCCACCCCCCAGCACTGTGGGGCACCTGCCAGCAGGCCCCTACTCATGTCCAACTCATGTTCCCCAGCACCCCCACCCCCCAGCACTGTGGGGCACCCTCCACCAGGCCCCCACTCATGTCTCCCAGCACCCCCACCCCCAGCATCCAGGGGCACCCTCCACCAGGCCCCCACTCATTTCTCCCAGCACCCCCACCCCCCAACACTGTGGGGCACCCTCCACCAGGCCCCCACTCATGTCTCCCAGCACCCCCACCCCCCAGCACTGTGGGGCACCTGCCAGCAGGCCCCTACTCATGTCCAACTCATGTTCCCCAGCACCCCCACCCTCCAGCACTGTGGGGCACCCTCCACCAGGCCCCCACTCATGTCTCCGAGCCCCCACCCCCCAGCATCCAGGGGCACCCTCCACCAGGCCCCCACTCATGTCTCCCAGCACCTCCACCCCCAGCACTGTGGGGCACCCTCCACCGGCCTCCACTCATGTCTCCCAGCACCCCCACCCCCCAGCATCCAGGGGCACCCTCCACCAGGCCCCCACTCATGTCTCCCATCACCCCCACCCCCAGCAGTGCAGGGCACCCTCCACCAGGCCCCCACTCATGTCCAACTCATGTCTCCAATCACCCCCACCCCCAGGCAGTGCAGGGCACCCTCCACCAGGCCC
This sequence comes from Ambystoma mexicanum, assembly GCF_040938575.1. Lineage (NCBI taxonomy): Eukaryota > Metazoa > Chordata > Amphibia > Caudata > Ambystomatidae > Ambystoma > Ambystoma mexicanum. The sequence continues at coordinate 568,190,296 of NC_090926.1, read as the reverse complement.
TCACTCATGTCTCCCAGCACCCCCACCCCCCAGCAGTGCAGGGCACCCTCCACCAGGCCCCCACTCATGTCCCCCTGCACCCCCACCCCTCAGCATCCAGGGGCACCCTCCACCAGGCCCCCACTCATGTCTCCCATCACCCCCCCCCCAGCAGTGCAGGGCACCCTCCACCAGGCCCCCACTCATATCCCCCTGCACCCTCACGCCCCAGCATCCAGGGGCACCCTCCACCAGGCCCCCACTCATGTCCAACTCATGTCTCCCATCACCCCCACCCCCCAGCAGTGCAGGGCACCCTCCACCAGGCCCCCACTCATGTCTCCCATCTCCTCCACCCCCCAGCAGTGCAGGGCACCCTCCACCAGGCCCCCACTCATGTCCCCCTGCACCCCCACCCCCCAGCATCCAGGGGCACCCTCCACCAGGCCCCCACTCATGTCCAACTCAGGTCTCCCATCACCCCCACCCCCCAGCAGTGCAGGGCACCCTCCACCAGGCCTCCACTCATGTCTCCCAGCACCCCCACCCCCCAGCAGTGCAGGGCACCCTCCACCAGGCCCCCAATCGTGTCCCCTTGCAACCCCACCCCCCAGCATCCAGGGGCACCCTCCACCAGGCCCCCACTCATGTCCAACTCATGTCTCCCATCACCCCCACCCCCCAGCAGTGCAGGGCACCCTCCACCAGGCCCCCACTCATGTCTCCCATCACCCCCACCCCCCAGCAGTGCAGGGCACCCTCCACCAGGCCCCCACTCATGTCTCACATCTCCCCACCCCCCAGCAGTGCAGGGAACCCTCCACCAGGCCCCCACTCATGTCCCCCTGCACCCCCACCCCCCAGCATCCAGGGGCACCCTCCACCAGGCCCCCACTCATGTCTCCCATCACCCCCACCCCCCAGCATCCAGGGGCACCCTCCACCAGGCCCCCACTCATGTCCAACTCATGTCTCCCAGCACCCCCACCCCCCAGCACTGTGGGGCACCCCCCACCAGGACCCCACTCATGTCTCCCAGCACCCCCACCCCCCAGCACTGTGGGGCACCCTCCACCAGGCCCCCACTCATGTCTCCCAGCACCCCCACCCCCCAGCACTGTGGGGCACCCTCCACCAGGCCCCCACTCATGTCTCCCAGCACCCCCACCCCCCAGCACTGTGGGGCACCCTCCACCAGACCCCCACTCATGTCTCCCAGCACCCCGGGGCACCCTCCACCAGGCCCCCACTCATGTCTCCCTGCACCCCCACCCCCCACCAGTCAGGGGCACCCTCCACCAGGCCCCCACTCATGTCTCCCAGCACCCCCATCCCCAGCACTGTGGGGCACCTGCCAGCAGGCCCCCACTCATGTCCCACTCATGTCCCCCTGCACCCCCACCCCCAGCATCCAGGGGCACCCTCCACCAGGCCCCCACTCATGTCTCCCAGCACCCCCACCCCCCAACTCTGTGGGGCACCCTCCACCAGGCCCCCACTCATGTCTCCCAGCACCCCCACCCCCCCAGCACTGTGGGGCACCTGCCAGCAGGCCCCTACTCATGTCCAACTCATGTTCCCCAGCACCCCCACCCCCCGCACTGTGGGGCACCCTCCACCAGGCCCCCACTCATGTCTCCCAGTACCCCCACCCCCCCAGCATCCAGGGGCACCCTCCACCAGGCCCCCACTCATGTCTCCCAGCACCTCCACCCCCAGCACTGTGGGGCACCCTCCACCGGGCCTCCACTCATGTCTCCCAGCACCCCCACCCCCCAGCATCCAGGGGCACCCTCCACCAGGCCCCCACTCATGTCTCCCATCACCCCCACCCCCAGCAGTGCAGGGCACCCTCCACCAGGCCCCCACTCATGTCCAACTCATGTCTCCCATCACCCCCACCCCCCGGCAGTGCAGAGCACCCTCCACCAGGCCCCCACTCATGTCTCCCAGCACTCCCACCCCCCAGCAGTGCAGCGCACCCTCCACCAGGCCCCCACTCATGTCCCCCTGCACCCCCACCCCTCAGCATCCAGGGGCACCCTCCACCAGGCCCCCACTCATGTCTCCCATCACCCCCACCCCCCAGCAGTGCAGGGCACCCTCCACCAGGCCCCCACTCATATCCCCCTGCACCCCCACGCCCCAGCATCCAGGGGCACCCTCCACCAGGCCCCCACTCATGTCCAACTCATGTCTTCCATCACCCCCACCCCCCAGCAGTGCAGGGCACCCTCCACCAGGCCCCCACTCATGTCTCCCATCTCCCCCAACCCCCAGCAGTGCAGGGCACCCTCCACCAGCCCCCCACTCATGTCCCCCTGCACCCCCACCCCCCAGTATCCAGGGGCACCCTCCACCAGGCCCCCACTCATGTCCAACTCATGTCTCCCATCACCCCCACCCCCCAGCAGTGCAGGGCACCCTCCACCAGGCCTCCACTCATGTCTCCCAGCACCCCCACCCCCCAGCAGTGCAGGGCACCCGCCACCAGGCCCCCACTCATGTCCCCTTGCAACCACACCCCCCAGCATCCAGGGGCACCCTCCACCAGGCCCCCACTCATGTCCAACTCATGTCTCCCATCACCCCCACCCCCCAGCAGTGCAGGGCACCCTCCACCAGGCCCCCACTCATGTCTCCCATCACCCCCACCCCCCAGCAGTGCAGGGCACCCTCCACCAGGCCCCCACTCATGTCTCACATCTCCCCCACCCCCCAGCAGTGCAGGGAACCCTCCACCAGGCCCCCACTCATGTCCCCCTGCACCCCCACCCCCCAGCATCCAGGGGCACCCTCCACCTGGCCCCCACTCATGTCCAACTCATGTCTCCCATCACCCCCACCCCCCAGCAGTGCAGGGCACCCTCCACCAGGCCCCCACTCATGTCTCCCATCTCCCCCACCCCCCAGCAGCGCAGGGCACCCTCCACCAGCCCCCCACTTATGTCCCCCTACACCCCCACCCCCCAGCATCCAGGGGCACCCTCCACCAGGCCCCCACTCATGTCCAACTCATGTCTCCCATCACCCCCACCCCCCAGCAGTGCAGGGCACCCTCCACCAGGCCCCCACTCATGTCTCCCATCACCCCCACCCCCCAGCAGTGCAGGGCACCCTCCACCAGGCCCCCACTCATGTCTCACATCTCCCCCACCCCCCAGCAGTGCAGGGAACCCTCCACCAGGCCCCCACTCATATCCCCCTGCACCCCCACCCCCCAGCATCCAGGGGCACCCTCCACCAGGCCCCCACTCATGTCCAACTCATGTCTCCCATCACCCCCACCCCCCAGCAGTGCAGGGCACCCTCCACCAGGCCTCCACTCATGTCTCCCAGCACCCCCAACCCCCAGCAGTGCAGCGCACCCTCCACCAGGCCCCCACTCATGTCCCCCTGCACCCCCAGCCCCCAGCATCCAGGGGCACCCTCCACCAAGCCCCCACTCATGTCTCCCATCACCCCCACCCCCCAGCAGTGCAGGGCACCCTCCACCAGGCCCCCACTCATGTCCCCCTGCACCCCCACCCCCCAGCATCCAGGGGCACACTCCACCAGGCCCCCACTCATGTCCAACTCATGTCTCCCATCACCCCCACCCCCCAGCAGTGCAGGGCACCCTCCACCAGGCCCCCACTCATGTCTCCCATCACCCCCACCCCCCAGCAGTGCAGGGCACCCTCCACCAGGCCCCCACTCATGTCCCCCTGCACCCCCACCCGCAGCATCCAGGGGCACCCTCCACCAGGCCCCCACTCATGCCCCCTGCACCCCCACCCCCCAGCATCCAGGGGCACCCTCCACCAGGCCCCCACTCATGTCTCCCAGCACCCCCACCACCCAGCATTGTGGGGCACCCTCCAACAGGCCCCCACTCATGTCTCCCTGCAGCCCCACCCCCCAGCATCCAGGGGCACCCTCCACCAGGCCCCCACTCATGTCTCCCATCACCCTCACCCCCCAGCAGTGCAGGGCACCCTCCAGCAGGCCCCTACTCATGTCCCCCTGCACCCCCACCCCCCAGCATCCAGGGGCCCTCCACCAGGCCACCACTCATCTCCAACTCATGTCCCCCATCACCCCCACCCCCCAGCAGTGCAGTGCACCCTCAACCAGGCCCCCACTCATGTCTCCCAGCACCCCCCCCCAGCAGTGCAGGGCACCCTCCACCAGGCCCCCACTCATGTCCCCCTGCACCCCCACCCCCCAGCATCCAGGGGCACCCTCCACCAGGCCCCCACTCATGTCTCCCATCACCCCCACCCCCCAGCAGTGCAGGGCACCCTCCACGAGGCCCCCAATCATGTCCCCCTGCACCCCCACCCCCCCAGCATCCAGGGGCACCCTCCACCAGGCCCCCACTCATGTCCAACTCATATCTCCCATCACCCCCACCCCCAGCAGTGCAGGGCACCCTCCACCAGGCCCCCACTCATGTCTCCCAGCACCCCACACCCCCCAGCAGTGCAGGGCACCCTCCACCAGGCCCCCACTCATGTCCCCCTGCACCCCCACCCCCCAGCATCCAGGGCACCCTCCACCAGGCCCCCACTCATGTCCAACTCTTGTCTCCCATCACCCCCACCCCCCAGCAGTGCAGGGCACCCTCCACCAGGCCGCCACTCATGTCCAACTCATGTCTCCCAGCACCCCCACCCCCCAGCAGTGCAGGGCACCCTCCACCAGGCCCCCACTCATGTCTCCCAGTACCCCCACCCCCCAGCATCCAGGGGCACCCTCCCCCAGGCCCCCACTCATGTCTCCCATCACCCCCACCCCCAGCATCCAGGGGCACCCTGCACCAGGCCCCCACTCATGTCCAACTCATGTCTCCCAGCACCCCCTCCCCCCAGCACTGTGGGGCACCCTCCACCAGGCCCCCACTCATGTCTCCCAGCACCCCCACCCCCCAGCACTGTGGGGCACCCTCCACCAGGCCCCCACTCAAGTCTCCCAGCACCCCCACCCCCCAGCCAGCACTGTGGGGCACCCTCCACCAGGACCCCACTCATGTCTCCCAGCACCCCCACCCCCCAGCACCGTGGGGCACCCTCCACCAGGCCCGCACTCATGTCTCCCAGCACCCCCATCCCCCAGCACTGTGGGGCACCCTCCACCAGGCCCCCACTCATGTCTCCCAGCACCCCCACCTCCCAGCACTGTGGGGCACCCTCCACCAGACCCCCACTCATGTCTCCCAGCACCCCTACCCCCCAGCACTGTGGGGCACCCTCCACCAGGCCCCCACTCATGTCTCCCTGCACCCCCACCCCCCACCAGTCAGGGGCACCCTCCACCAGGCCCCCACTCATGTCTCCCAGCACCCCCACCCCCCAGCACTGTGGGGCACCTGCCAGCAGGCCCCTACTCATGTCCAACTCATGTTCCCCAGCACCCCCACCCCCCAGCACTGTGGGGCACCCTCCACCAGGCCCCCACTCATGTCTCCCAGCACCCCCACCCCCAGCATCCAGGGGCACCCTCCACCAGGCCCCCACTCATTTCTCCCAGCACCCCCACCCCCCAACACTGTGGGGCACCCTCCACCAGGCCCCCACTCATGTCTCCCAGCACCCCCACCCCCCCAGCACTGTGGGTCACCTGCCAGCAGGCCCCTACTCATGTCCAACTCATGTTCCCCAGCACCCCCACCCCCCAGCACTGTGGGGCACCCTCCACCAGGCCCCCACTCATGTCTCCGAGCCCCCACCCCCCAGCATCCAGGGGCACCCTCCACCAGGCCCCCACTCATGTCTCCCAGCACCTCCACCCCCAGCACTGTGGGGCACCCTCCACCGGCCTCCACTCATGTCTCCCAGCACCCCCACCCCCCAGCATCCAGGGGCACCCTCCACCAGGCCCCCACTCATGTCTCCCATCACCCCCACCCCCAGCAGTGCAGGGCACCCTCCACCAGGCCCCCACTCATGTCCAACTCATGTCTCCAATCACCCCCACCCCCCGGCAGTGCAGGGCACCCTCCACCAGGCCCTCACTCATGTCTCCCAGCACCCCCACCCCCCAGCAGTGCAGGGCACCCTCCACCAGGCCCCCACTCATGTCCCCCTGCACCCCCACCCCTCAGCATCCAGGGGCACCCTCCACCAGGCCCCCACTCATGTCTCCCATCACCCCCCCCCCAGCAGTGCAGGGCACCCTCCACCAGGCCCCCACTCATATCCCCCTGCACCCTCACGCCCCAGCATCCAGGGGCACCCTCCACCAGGCCCCCACTCATGTCCAACTCATGTCTCCCATCACCCCCACCCCCCAGCAGTGCAGGGCACCCTCCACCAGGCCCCCACTCATGTCTCCCATCTCCTCCACCCCCCAGCAGTGCAGGGCACCCTACACCAGGCCCCCACTCATGTCCCCCTGCACCCCCACCCCCCAGCATCCAGGGGCACCCTCCACCAGGCCCCCACTCATGTCCAACTCAGGTCTCCCATCACCCCCACCCCCCAGCAGTGCAGGGCACCCTCCACCAGGCCTCCACTCATGTCTCCCAGCACCCCCACCCCCCAGCAGTGCAGGGCACCCTCCACCAGGCCCCCACTCGTGTCCCCTTGCAACCCCACCCCCCAGCATCCAGGGGCACCCTCCACCAGGCCCCCACTCATGTCCAACTCATGTCTCCCATCACCCCCACCCCCCAGCAGTGCAGGGCACCCTCCACCAGGCCCCCACTCATGTCTCCCATCACCCCCACCCCCCAGCAGTGCAGGGCACCCTCCACCAGGCCCCCACTCATGTCTCACATCTCCCCACCCCCCAGCAGTGCAGGGAACCCTCCACCAGGCCCCCACTCATGTCCCCCTGCACCCCCACCCCCCAGCATCCAGGGGCACCCTCCACCAGGCCCCCACTCATGTCTCCCATCACCCCCACCCCCCAGCATCCAGGGGCACCCTCCACCAGGCCCCCACTCATGTCCAACTCATGTCTCCCAGCACCCCCACCCCCCAGCACTGTGGGGCACCCCCCACCAGGACCCCACTCATGTCTCCCAGCACCCCCACCCCCCAGCACTGTGGGGCACCCTCCACCAGGCCCCCACTCATGTCTCCCAGCACCCCCACCCCCCAGCACTGTGGGGCACCCTCCACCAGGCCCCCACTCATGTCTCCCAGCACCCCCACCCCCCAGCACTGTGGGGCACCCTCCACCAGACCCCCACTCATGTCTCCCAGCACCCCGGGGCACCCTCCACCAGGCCCCCACTCATGTCTCCCTGCACCCCCACCCCCCACCAGTCAGGGGCACCCTCCACCAGGCCCCCACTCATGTCTCCCAGCACCCCCATCCCCAGCACTGTGGGGCACCTGCCAGCAGGCCCCCACTCATGTCCCACTCATGTCCCCCTATACCCCCACCCCCAGCATCCAGGGGCACCCTCCACCAGGCCCCCACTCATGTCTCCCAGCACCCCCACCCCCCAACACTGTGGGGCACCCTCCACCAGGCCCCCACTCATGTCTCCCAGCACCCCCACCCCCCCAGCACTGTGGGGCACCTGCCAGCAGGCCCCTACTCATGTCCAACTCATGTTCCCCAGCACCCCCACCCCCCAGCACTGTGGGGCACCCTCCACCAGGCCCCCACTCATGTCTCCCAGCACCCCCACCCCCCAGCATCCAGGGGCACCCTCCACCAGGCCCCCACTCATGTCTCCCAGCACCTCCACCCCCAGCACTGTGGGGCACCCTCCACCGGGCCTCCACTCATGTCTCCCAGCACCCCCACCCCCCAGCATCCAGGGGCACCCTCCACCAGGCCCCCACTCATGTCTCCCATCACCCCCACCCCCAGCAGTGCAGGGCACCCTCCACCAGGCCCCCACTCATGTCCAACTCATGTCTCCCATCACCCCCACCCCCCGGCAGTGCAGGGCACCCTCCACCAGGCCCCCACTCATGTCTCCCAGCACCCCCACCCCCCAGCAGTGCAGCGCACCCTCCACCAGGCCCCCACTCATGTCCCCCTGCACCCCCACCCCTCAGCATCCAGGGGCACCCTCCACCAGGCCCCCACTCATGTCTCCCATCACCCCCACCCCCCCAGCAGTGCAGGGCACCCTCCACCAGGCCCCCACTCATATCCCCCTGCACCCCCACGCCCCAGCATCCAGGGGCACCCTCCACCAGGCCCCCACTCATGTCCAACTCATGTCTTCCATCACCCCCACCCCCCAGCAGTGCAGGGCACCCTCCACCAGGCCCCCACTCATGTCTCCCATCTCCCCCACCCCCCAGCAGTGCAGGGCACCCTCCACCAGCCCCCCACTCATGTCCCCCTGCACCCCCACCCCCCAGTATCCAGGGGCACCCTCCACCAGGCCCCCACTCATGTCCAACTCATGTCTCCCATCACCCCCACCCCCCAGCAGTGCAGGGCACCCTCCACCAGGCCTCCACTCATGTCTCCCAGCACCCCCACCCCCCAGCAGTGCAGGGCACCCGCCACCAGGCCCCCACTCATGTCCCCTTGCAACCACACCCCCCAGCATCCAGGGGCACCCTCCACCAGGCCCCCACTCATGTCCAACTCATGTCTCCCATCACCCCCACCCCCCAGCAGTGCAGGGCACCCTCCACCAGGCCCCCACTCATGTCTCCCATCACCCCCACCCCCCAGCAGTGCAGGGCACCCTCCACCAGGCCCCCACTCATGTCTCACATCTCCCCCACCCCCCAGCAGTGCAGGGAACCCTCCACCAGGCCCCCACTCATGTCCCCCTGCACCCCCACCCCCCAGCATCCAGGGGCACCCTCCACCTGGCCCCCACTCATGTCCAACTCATGTCTCCCATCACCCCCACCCCCCAGCAGTGCAGGGCACCCTCCACCAGGCCCCCACTCATGTCTCCCATCTCCCCCACCCCCCAGCAGCGCAGGGCACCCTCCACCAGCCCCCCACTTATGTCCCCCTGCACCCCCACCCCCTAGCATCCAGGGGCACCCTCCACCAGGCCCCCACTCATGTCCAACTCATGTCTCCCATCACCCCCACCCCCCAGCAGTGCAGGGCACCCTCCACCAGGCCTCCACTCATGTCTCCCAGCACCCCCACCCCCCAGCAGTGCAGGGCACCCTCCACCAGGCCCCCACTCATGTCCCCTTGCAACCCCACCCCCCAGCATCCAGGGGCACCCTCCACCAGGCCCCCACTCATGTCCAACTCATGTCTCCCATCACCCCCACCCCCAGCAGTGCAGGGCACCCTCCACCAGGCCCCCACTCATGTCTCCCATCACCCCCACCCCCCAGCAGTGCAGGGCACCCTCCACCAGGCCCCCACTCATGTCTCACATCTCCCCCACCCCCCAGCAGTGCAGGGAACCCTCCACCAGGCCCCCACTCATATCCCCCTGCACCCCCACCCCCCAGCATCCAGGGGCACCCTCCACCAGGCCCCCACTCATGTCCAACTCATGTCTCCCATCACCCCCACCCCCCAGCAGTGCAGGGCACCCTCCACCAGGCCTCCACTCATGTCTCCCAGCACCCCCAACCCCCAGCAGTGCAGCGCACCCTCCACCAGGCCCCCACTCATGTCCCCCTGCACCTCCAGCCCCCAGCATCCAGGGGCACCCTCCACCAAGCCCCCACTCATGTCTCCCATCACCCCCACCTCCCAGCAGTGCAGGACACCCTCCACCAGGCCCCCACTCATGTCCCCCTGCACCCCCACCCCCCATCATCCAGGGGCACCCTCCACCAGGCCCCCACTCATGTCCAACTCATGTCTCCCATCACCCCCACCCCCCAGCAGTGCAGGGCACCCTCCACCAGGCCCCCACTCATGTCTCCCAGCACCCCCACCCCCCAGCACTGTGGTGCTACCTCCACCAGGCCCCCACTCATGTCTCCCAGCACCCCCACCCCCCAGCATCCAGGGGCACCCTCCACCAGGCTCCCACTCATGTCTCCCAGCACCCCCACCCCCCAGCACTGTGGGGCACCCTCCACCAGGCCCCCACTCATGTCCCCCTACACCCCCAGCCCCCAGCATCCAGGGGCACCCTCCACCAGGCCCCCACTCATGTCCAACTCATGTCTCCCATCACCCCAACCCCCCAGCAGTGCAGGGCACCCTCCACCAGGCCCCCACTCATGTCTCCCATCTCCCCCACCCCCCAGCAGTGCAGGGCACCCTCCACCAGCCCCCCACTCATGTCCCCCTGCACCCCCACCCCCCAGCATCCAGGGACACCCTCCACCAGGCCCCCACTCATGTCCAACTCATGTCTCCCATCACCCCCACCCCCCAGCAGTGCAGGGCACCCTCCACCAGGCCTCCACTCATGTCTCCCAGCACCCCCACCCCCCAGCAGTGCAGGGCACCCCCACCAGGCCCCCACTCATGTCCCCTTCCAACCCCACCCCCCAGCATCCAGGGGCACCCTCCACCAGGCCCCCACTCATGTCCAACTCATGTCTCCCATCACCCCCACCCCCCAGCAGTGCAGGGCACCCTCCACCAGGCCCCCACTCATGTCTCCCCATCACCCCCACCCCCAGCAGTGCAGGGCTACCCTCACCAGGCCCCCACTCATGTCCTCACATCTCCCCCACCCCCCAGCCAGTGCAGGAACCCTCCACCAGGCCCCCACTCATGTCCCCCTGCACCCCCACCCCCCAGCATCCAGGGGCACCCTCCACCAGGCCCCCACTCATGTCCAACTCATGTCTCCCATCACCCCCACCCCCCAGCAGTGCAGGGCACCCTCCACCAGGCCTCTACTCATGTCTCCCAGCACCCCCACCCCCAGCAGTGCAGGGGCACCCTCCACCAGGCCCCACTCATGTCCCCCTGCACCCCCACCCCCAGCATCCAGGGGCACCCTCCACCAGGCCCCCACTCCTGTCCAACTCATGTCTCCCTCACCCCCACCCCCAGCAGTGCAGGGCACCCTCCACCAGGCCCCCACTCATGTCTCCCATCACCCCCACCCCCCAGCAGTGCAGGGCACCCTCCACCAGGCCCCCACTCATGTCTCACATCTCCCCCACCCCCCAGCAGTGCAGGGCACCCTCCACCAGGCCCCCACTCATGTCCCTTTGCAACCCCACGCCCCCAGCATCCAGGGGCACCCTCCACCAGGCCCCCACTCATGTCCAACTCATGTCTCCCATCCACCCCCACCCCCAGCAGTGCAGGGCACCCTCCCCCAGGCCCCCACTCATGTCTCCCATCACCCCCACCCCCCAGCAGTGCAGGGCACCCTCCACCAGGCCCCCACTCATGTCTCACATCTCCCCCACCCCCCAGCAGTGCAGGGAACCCTCCACCAGGCCCCCACTCATATCCCCCCTGCACCCCCACCCCCCAGCATCCAGGGCACCCTCCACCAGGCCCCCACTCATGTCCAACTCATGTCTCCCATCACCCCCACCCCCCAGCAGTGCAGGGCACCCTCCACCAGGCCTCCACTCATGTCTCCCAGCACCCCCAACCCCCCAGCAGTGCAGCGCACCCTCCACCAGACCCCCACTCATGTCGCCCTGCACCCCCAGCCCCCAGCATCCAGGGCACCCTCCACCAAGCCCCCACTCATGTCTCCCATCACCCCCACCTCCCAGCAGTGCAGGACACCCTCCACCAGGCCCCCACTCATGTCCCCCTGCACCCCCACCCCCCATCATCCAGGGGCACCCTCCACCAGGCCCCCACTCATGTCCAACTCATGTCTCCCATCACCCCCACCCCCCAGCAGTGCAGGGCACCCCTCCACCAGGCCCCCACTCATGTCTCCCAGCACCCCCACCCCCCAGCACTGTGGTGCTACCTCCACCAGGCCCCCACTCATGTCTCCCAGCACCCCCACCCCCCAGCATCCAGGGGCACCCTCCACCAGGCTCCCACTCATGTCTCCCAGCACCCCCACCCCCAGCACCTGTGGGGCACCCTCCACCAGGCCCCCACTCATGTCCCCCTACACCCCCACCCCCCAGCATCCAGGGGCACCCTCCACCAGGCCCCCACTCATGTCCAACTCATGTCTCCCATCACCCCAACCCCCCCAGCAGTGCAGGGCACCCTCCACCAGGCCCCCACTCATGTCTCCCATCTCCCCCACCCCCCAGCAGTGCAGGGCACCCTCCACCAGCCCCCCACTCATGTCCCCCTGCACCCCCACCCCCAACATCCAGGGGCACCCTCCACCAGGCCCCCACTCATGTCCAACTCATGTCTCCCATCACCCCCACCCCCCAGCAGTGCAGGGCACCCTCCACCAGGCCTCCACTCATGTCTCCCAGCACCCCCACCCCCCAGCAGTGCAGGGCACCCCCACCAGGCCCCCACTCATGTCCCCTTCCAACCCCACCCCCCAGCATCCAGGGCACCCTCCACCAGGCCCCCACTCATGTCCAACTCATGTCTCCCATCACCCCCACCCCCCAGCAGTGCAGGGCACCCTCCACCAGGCCCCCACTCATGTCTCCCATCACCCCCACCCCCCAGCAGTGCAGGGCACCCTCCACCAGGCCCCCACTCATGTCTCACATCTCCCCCACCCCCCAGCAGTGCAGGGAACCCTCCACCAGGCCCCCACTCATGTCCCCCTGCACCCCCACCCCCCAGCATCCAGGGGCACCCTCCACCAGGCCCCCACTCATGTCCAACTCATGTCTCCCATCACCCCCACCCCCCAGCAGGGCACCCTCCACCAGGCCTCTACTCATGTCTCCCAGCACCCCCAACCCCCAGCAGTGCAGGGCACCCTCCAACAGGCCCCCACTCATGTCCCCCTGCACCCCCACCCACCAGCATCCAGGGGCACCCTCCACCAAGCCCCCACTCATGTCTCCCATCACCCCCGCCTCCCAGCAGTGCAGGACACCATCCACCAGGCCCCCCACTCATGTCCCCCTGCACCCCCACCCCCATCATCCAGGGGCACCCTCCACCAGGCCCCCACTCATGTCCAACTCATGTCTCCCATCACCCCCACCCCCAGCAGTGCAGGGCACCCTCCACCAGGCCCCCACTCATGTCTCCCAGCACCCCCACCCCCCACACTGTGGTGCTACCTCCACCAGGCCCCCACTCATGTCTCCCAGCACCCCCACCCCCAGCATCCAGGGGCACCCTCCCCCAGGCTCCCACTCATGTCTCCCAGCACCCCCACCCCCAGCACTGTGGGGCTACCTCCACCAGGCCCCCACTCATGTCCCCCTACACCCCCACCCCCCAGCATCCAGGGGCACCCTCCACCAGGCCCCCACTCATGTCCAACTCATGTCTCCCATCACCCCCACCCCCAGCAGTGCAGGGCACCCTCCACCAGGCCCCCACTCATGTCTCCCAGCACCCCCACCCCCCAGCAGTGCAGGGCACCCTCCACCAGGCCCCCACTGATGTCCCCCTGCACCCCCACGCCACAGCATCCAGGGGCACCCTCCACCAGGCCCCCACTCATGTCCAACTCATATCTCCCATCACCCCCACCCCCAGCAAGTGCAGGACACCCTCCACCAGGCCCCCCACTCATGTCTCCCAGCACCCCCACCCCCAGCAGTGCAGGGCACCCTCCACCAGGCCCCCACTCATGTCCCCCTACACCCCCACCCCAGCATCCAGGGGCACCCCTCCACCAGGCCCCCACTCATGTCCAACTCATGTCTCCCATCACCCCCACCCCCCAGCAGTGCAGGGCACCCTCCACCAGGCCCCCACTCATGTCCCCCAGCACCCCCACCCACCAGCAGTGCAGGGCACCGTCCACCAGGCCCCCACTCATGTCCCCCTGCACCCCCACCCCCCAGCATCCAGGGCACCCTCCACAGGCCCCCACTCATGTCTCCCATCACCCCCAACCCCCAGCAGTGCAGGGCACCCCCCACCAGGCCCCCACTCATGTCCCCCTGCACCCCCACCCCCAGCATCCAGGGGCACCCTCCACCAGGCCCCCACTCATGTCCAACTCATGTCTCCCATCAACCCCCACTCCCCAGCAGTGCAGGGCACCCTCCACCAGGCCCCCACTCATGTCTCCCAGCACCCCCACCCCCAGCAGTGCAGGGCACCCTCCACCAGGCCCCCACTCATGTCCCTCTGCACCCCCACCCCCCAGCATCCAGGGGCACCCTCCACCAGGCCCCCACTCATGTCTCCCATCACCCCCACCCCCCAGCAGTGCAGGGCACCCTCCACCAGGCCCCCACTCATGTCCCCCTGCTCCCCCACCCCCCAGCATCCAGGGGCACCCTCCACCAGGCCCCCACTCATGTCCAACTCATGTCTCCCATCACCCCCACCCCCAGCAAGTGCAGGGCACCCTCCAGCAGGCCCCCACTCATGTCTCCCCAGCACCCCCACCCCCCAGCAGTGCAGGGCACTCTCCCACCAGGCCCCCACTCATGTCCCCCTGCACCCCCACCCCCCAGCATCCAGGGGCCCCCTCCACCAGGCCCCCACTCATGTCCAACTCATGTCTCCCATCACCCCCACCCCCAAGCAGTGCAGGGCACCCTCCACCAGGCCCCCACTCATGTCCAGCTCATTTCTCCCAGCACCCCCACCCCCCAGCAGTGCAGGGCACCCTCCACCAGGCCCCCACTCGTGTCTCCCAGCACCCCCACCTCCCAGCATCCAGGGGCACCCTCCACCAGGCCCCCACTCATGTCTCGCATCACCCCCACCGCCCAGCATCCAGGGGCACCCTCCACCCAGGCCCCCACTCATGTCCTACTCATGTCTCCCAGCACCCCCACTCCCCAGCACTGTGGGGCACCCTCCACCAGGCCCCCTCTCATGTATCCCAGCCCCCCCACCCCCAGCACTGTGGGGCACCCTCCACCAGGCCCCCACTCATGTCTCCCAGCACCCCCACCCCCCAACATCCAGGGGCACTCTCCACCAGGCCCCCATTCATGTCTCCCATCACCCCCACCCCCAAGCAGTGCAGGGCACCCTCCACCAGGCCCCCACTCATGTCTCCCTGCACCCCCACCCCCACCAGTCAGGGGCACCCTCCACCAGGCCCCCACTCATGTCCAACTCATGTCTCCCATCACCCCACCCCCGCAGTGCAGGGCACCCTCCACCAGGCCCCCACTCATGTCCCCCTGCACCCCCACACCCCAGCATCCAGGGGCACCATCCACCAGGCCCCCACTCATGTCACCCAGCACCCCCACCCCCCAGCACTGTGGGGCACCCTCCACCAGGCCCCCACTCATGTCTCCCTGCACCCCCACCCCCCAGCATCCAGGGGCACCCTCCACCAGTCCCCACTCATGTCTCCCATCACCCCCACCCCCCAGCAGTGCAGGGCACCCTCCACCAGGCCCCCACTCATGTCCCCCTGCACCCCCACCGCCGGCATCCAGGGGCACCCTCCACCAGGCCCCCACCATGTCCAACTCATGTCTCCCATCACCCCCACCCCCCAGCAGTGCAGGGCACCCTCCACCAGGCCCCCACTCATGTCTCCCATCACCCCCACCCCCCAGCAGTGCAGGGCACCCTCCACCAGGCCCCTACTCATGTCCCCCTGCACCCCCACCCCCCAGCATCCAAGGGCACCCTCCACCAGGCCCCCACTCATGCCCCCCTACACCTCCACCCCCCAGCATCCAGGGGCACCCTCCACCAGGCCCCCACTCATGTCTCCCAGCACCCCCACCCCCCAGCACTGTGGGGCACCCTCCACCATGCCCCCACTCATGCCTCCCTGCATCCCCACCCCCCAGCATCCAGGGGCACCCTCCACCAGGCCCCCACTCATGTCTCCCATCACCCACACCCCCCAGCAGTGCAGGGCACCCTCCAGCAGGCCCCCACTTAATGTCCCCCTGCACCCCCACCCCCCAGCATCCAGGGGCACCCTCCACCAGGCCCCCACTCATCTCCAACTCATGTCTCCCATCACCCCCACCCCCGAGCAGTGCAGGGCACCCTCCACCAGGCCCCCACTCATGTCTCCCAGCACCCCCACCCCCAGCAGTGCAGGGCACCCTCCACCAGGCCCCCACTCATGTCCCCCTGCACCCCCACCCCCCAGCATCCAGGGGCACCCTCCACCAGGCCCCCACTCATGTATCCCAGCACCCCCACCCCCCAGCACTGTGGGACAACCTCCACCAGGCCCCCACTCATGTCTCCCATCACCCCCACCCCCAAGCAGTGCAGGCACCCTCCACCATCCCCCACTCATGTCTCCCTGCACCCCCACCAGTCAGGGGCACCCTCCACCAGGCCCCCACTCATGTCCAACTCATGTCTCCATCACCCCACCCCCCGCAGTGCAGGGCACCCTCCACCAGGCCCCCACTCATGTCCCCCTGCACCCCCACACCCCAGCATCCAGGGGCACCATCCACCAGGCCCCCACTCATGTCACCCAGCACCCCCACCCCCCAGCACTGTGGGGCACCCTCCACCAGGCCCCCACTCATGTCTCCCTGCACCCCCACCCCCCAGCATCCAGGGGCACCCTCCACCAGGCCCCCCACTCATGTCTCCCATCATCCCCACGCCCCAGCAGTGCAGGGCACCCTCCACCAGGCCCCCACTCATGTCCCCCTGCACCCCCACCCCCCCGACATCCAGGGGCACCCTCCACCAGGCCCCCACTCATGTCCAACTCATGTCTCCCATCACCCCCACCCCCCAGCAGTGCAGGGCACCCTTCACCAGGCCCCCACTCATGTCTCCCAGCACCCCCATCCCCCAGCAGTGCAGGGCACTCTCCACCAGGCCCCCACTCATGTCGCCCTGCACCCCCACCCCCCAGCATCCAGGGGCACCCTCCACCAGGCCCCCACTCATGTCCAACTCTTGTCTCCCAGCACCCCCACCCCCCAGCAGTGCAGGGCACCCTCCACCAGGCCCCCACTCATCTCTCCCAGCAACCCCCACCCCCCAGCATCCAGGGGCACCTCCACCAGGCCCCCACTCATGTCTCCCATCACCCCCACCCCCCAGCATCCATGGACACCCTCCACCAGGCCCCAACTCATGTCCAACCCATGTCTCCCAGCACCCCCACCCCCAGCACTGTGGGGCACCCTCCCACAGGCCCCCACTCATGTCTCCTAGCACCCCCACCCCCCAGCACTGTGGGGCACGCTCCACCAGGACCCCACTCATGTCTCCAGCACCCCCACACCCCAGCACCGTGGGGCACCCTCCTTCAGGCCCCCACTCATGTCTCCCAGCACCCCCACCCCCCAGCACTGTGGGGCACCCCTCCACCAGGCCCCCACTCATGTCTCCCAGCACCCCCACCCCCAGCACTGTGGGGCACCCTCCACCAGGCCCCCACTCATGTCTCCCAGCACCCCCACCTCCCAGCACTGTGGGGCACCCTCCACCAGGCCCCCACTCATGTCTCCCAGCACCCCCACCCCCCAGCACTGTGGGGCACCTGCCAGCAGGCCCCACTCATGTCCCACTCATGTCCCCCTGCACTCCCACCCCCCAGCATCCAGGGGCACCCTCCACCAGGCCCCCATTCATGTCTCCCATGACCCCCACCCCCCAACACTGTGGGGCACCCTCCACCAGGCCCCACTCATGTCTCCCCAGCACCCCCACCCCCAACACTGTGGGGGCACCTGCCAGCAGGCCCCTACTCATGTCCAACTCATGTTGCCCAGCACCCCCCACCCCCCAGCACTGTGGGGCACCCTCCACCAGGCCCCCACTCATGTCTCCCAGCACCCCCACCCCCCAGCATCCAGGGGCACCCTCCACCAGGCCCCCACCATGTCTCCAGCACCCCCACCCCCCAGCACTGTGGGGCACCCTCCACCAGGCCTCCACTCATGTCTCCCAGCACCCCCACCCCCCAGCATCCAGGGGCACCCTCCACCAGGCCCCCACTCATGTCTCCCATCACCCCCACCCCCCAGCAGTGCAGGGCACCCTCCACCATGCCCCCACTCATGTCCCCCTGCACCCCCACCCCCCAGCATCCAGGGGCACCCTCCACAGGCCCCCACTCATGTCCAACTTCATGTCTCCCAACACCCCCACTCCCCAGCAGTGCAGGGCACCCTCCACCAGGCCCCCACTCATGTCTCCCCAGGCACCCCCAACCCCAGCAGTGCAGGGCACCCTCCACCAGGCCCCCACTCATGTCCCCCTGCTCCCCCACCCCCCAGCATCCAGGGGCACCCTCCACCAGGCCCCCACTCATGTCTCCCATCACCCCCACCCCCAGCAGTGCAGGGCACCCTCCACCAGGCCCCCACTCATGTCCCCCTGCACCCCCACCACCCCAGAATCCAGGGGCACCCCTCCACCAGGCCCCCACTCATGTCCAACTCATGTCTCCCATCACGCCCACCCCCCAGCTGTGCAGGGCACCCTCCACCAGGCCCCCACTCATGTCTCCCATCTCCAACACCCCCCAGCAGTGCAGGGAACCCTCCACCAGGCCCCCACTCATGTCCCCCTGCACCCCCACCCCCAGCATCCAGGGCACCCTCACCAGGCCCCCACTCATGTCCAACTCATGTCTCCGATCACCCCCACCCCCCAGCAGATCAGGGCACGCTCCACCAGGCCTCCACTCATGTCTCCCAGCACCCCACCCCCAGCAGTGCAGGGCACCCTCCACCAGGCCCCCACTCATGTCCCCCTGCACCCCCACCCCCCAGCATCCATGGGCACCCTCCACCAGGCCCCCACTCATGTCTCCCATCACCCCCAACCCCCAGCAGTGCAGGACACCCTCCACCAGGCCCCACTCATGTCCCCCTGCACCCCCACCCCCCAGCATCTAGGGGCACCCTCCACCAGGCCCCCACTCATGTCCAACTCATGTCTCCCATCACCCCCACCCCCCAGCACTGTGCAGGGCACCCTCCACCAGGCCCCAATCATGTCTCCCAGCACCCCCACCCCCCAGCATCCAGGGGCACCCTCCACCAGGCCCCCACTCATGTCTCCCAGCACCCCCACCCCCCAGCACTGTGGGGCACCCTCCAGCAGGCCCCCACTCATGTCCCCCTGCACCCCCACCCCCCAGCATCTAGGGGCACCCTCCACCAGGCCCCCACTCATGTCTCCCATCACCCCCACCCCCCAGCAGTCCAGGGCACCCTCCACCAGGCCCCCACTCATGTCCCCCTGCGCCCCCACCCCCAGCATCCAGGGGCACCCTCCACCAGGCCCCCACTCATGCCCAAGGCATGTCTCCCTATCACCCCCACCCCCCAGCAGTGCAGGGCACCCTCCACCAGGCCCCCACTCATGTCTCCAGCACCCCCACCCCCCAGCAGTGCAGGGCACCCTCCGCCAGGCCCCACTCATGTCCCCCTGCACCCCCACCCCCCAGCATCCAGGGGCACCCTCCACCAGGCCCCCACTCATGTCTCCCATCACCCCCACCCCCAGCCGTGCAGGGCACCCTCCACCAGGCCCCCACTCATGTCCCCCTGCACCCCCACCCCCCAGCATCCAGGGGCACCCTCCACCAGGCCCCCACTCATGTCCAACTCATGTCTCCCATCATCCCCACCCCCCAGCAGTGCAGGGCACCCTCCACCAGGCCCCCACTCATGTCTCCTAGCATCCCCACCCCCCAGCAGTTCAGGGCACTCTCCACCAGGCCCCCACTCATGTCCCCCTGCACCCCCACCCCCCAGCATCCAGGGGCACCCTCCACCAGACCCCCACGCATGTCCAACTCATGTCCCCCATCACCCCCACCCCCAAGCAGTGCAGGGCACCCTCCACCAGGCCCCCACTCATGTCCAACTCATTTCTCCCAGCACCCCCACCCCCCAGCAGTGCAGGGCACCCCCACCATTCCCCCACTCATGTCTCCCAGCATCCCCACCCCCCAGCATCCCAGGGGCACCCTCCACCAGGCCCCCACTCATGTCTCCCATCACCCCCACCCCCCAGCATCCAGGGGCACCCTCCACCAGGCCCCCACTCATGACCAACTCATGTCTCCCAGCACCCCCACCCCCCAGCATCCAGGGGCACCCTCCACCAGGCCCCCACTCATGTCCAACTCATGTCTCCCATCACCCCCACCCCCCAGCAGTGCAGGGCACCCTCCACCAGGCCCCCACTCATGTCCCCCTGCACCCCCACCCCCCAGCATCCAGGGGCACCCTCCACCAGGCCCCCACTCATGTCTCCCATCACCCCCACCCCCAGCATCCAGGGGCACCCTCCACCAGGCCCCCACTCATGTCCAACTCATGTCTCCCAGCACCCCCACCCCCCAGCACTGTGGGGCACCCCCCACCAGGACCCCACTCATGTCTCCCAGCACCCCCACCCCCCAGCACTGTGGGGCACCCTCCACCAGGCCCCCACTCATGTCTCCCAGCACCCCCACCCCCCAGCACTGTGGGGCACCCTCCACCAGGCCCCCACTCATGTCTCCCAGCACCCCCACCCCCCAGCACTGTGGGGCACCCTCCACCAGACCCCCACTCATGTCTCCCAGCACCCCGGGGCACCTCCACCAGGCCCCCACTCATGTCTCCCCTGCACCCCCACCCCCCACCAGTCAGGGGCACCTCCACCAGGCCCCCACTCATGTCTCCCAGCACCCCCATCCCCAGCACTGTGGGGCACCTGCCAGCAGGCCCCCACTCATGTCCCACTCATGTCCCCCTATACCCCCACCCCCAGCATCCAGGGGCACCCCTCCACCAGGCCCCCACTCATGTCTCCCAGCACCCCCACCCCCAACACTGTGGGGCACCCTCCACCAGGCCCCCACTCATGTCTCCCAGCACCCCCACCCCCCCAGCACTGTGGGGCACCTGCCAGCAGGCCCCTACTCATGTCCAACTCATGTTCCCCAGCACCCCCACCCCCCAGCACTGTGGGGCACCCTCCACCAGGCCCCCACTCATGTCTCCCAGCACCCCCACCCCCCAGCATCCAGGGGCACCCTCCACCAGGCCCCCACTCATGTCTCCCAGCACCTCCACCCCCAGCACTGTGGGGCACCCTCCACCGGGCCTCCACTCATGTCTCCCAGCACCCCCACCCCCCAGCATCCAGGGGCACCCTCCACCAGGCCCCCACTCATGTCTCCCATCACCCCCACCCCCAGCAGTGCAGGGCACCCTCCACCAGGCCCCCACTCATGTCCAACTCATGTCTCCCATCACCCCACCCCCCGGCAGTGCAGGGCACCCTCCACCAGGCCCCCACTCATGTCTCCCAGCACCCCCACCCCCCAGCAGTGCAGCGCACCCTCCACCAGGCCCCCACTCATGTCCCCCTGCACCCCCACCCCTCAGCAGCCAGGGGCACCCTCCACCAGGCCCCCACTCATGTCTCCCATCACCCCCACCCCCAGCAGTGCAGGGCACCCTCCACCAGGCCCCACTCATATCCCCCTGCACCCCCACGCCCCAGCATCCAGGGCACCCTCCACCAGGCCCCCACTCATGTCCAACTCATGTCTTCCATCACCCCCACCCCCCAGCAGTGCAGGGCACCCTCCACCAGGCCCCACTCATGTCTCCCATCTCCCCCACCCCCCAGCAGTGCAGGGCACCCTCCACCAGCCCCCCACTCATGTCCCCCTGCACCCCCACCCCCCAGTATCCAGGGGCACCCTCCACCAGGCCCCCACTCATGTCCAACTCATGTCTCCCATCACCCCCACCCCCAGCAGTGCAGGGCACCCTCCACCAGGCCTCCACTCATGTCTCCCAGCACCCCCACCCCCCAGCAGTGCAGGGGCACCCGCCACCAGGCCCCCACTCATGTCCCCTTGCAACCACACCCCCCAGCATCCAGGGGCACCCTCCACCAGGCCCCCACTCATGTCCAACTCATGTCTCCCATCACCCCCACCCCCCAGCAGTGCAGGGCACCCTCCACCAGGCCCCCACTCATGTCTCCCATCACCCCCACCCCCCAGCAGTGCAGGGCACCCTCCACCAGGCCCCCACTCATGTCTCACATCTCCCCCACCCCCCAGCAGTGCAGGGAACCCTCCACCAGGCCCCCAACTCATGTCCCCCTGCACCCCCAACCCCCCAGCATCCAGGGGCACCCTCCACCTGGCCCCCACTCATGTCCAACTCATGTCTCCCATCACCCCCCACCCCCCAGCAGTGCAGGGCACCCTCCACCAGGCCCCACTCATGTCTC